>NC_138128.1:8548357-8853065 GCF_964188305.1 Podarcis bocagei | reverse complement strand
GGCTTTGAAAAGCCTGGATTAAATTCACTAGTTTTGTTGAATTTATTAAACGAAACAGTTTAAATCGGATTTTGAATAAATGTGCAAAGGATTGCTACTGTTCACAATTTGGTTGTGACTTTATCTTCCTTAGTGGGTAGCGGAAACTGCTACTCTGAATAATGTTTCTTATGGGGTAGTGGGCACTGGGGTTGAGTTTATGGAATCAAGTGGGGGTGGTTTGAAAAAGTTTGGGGACCACTGGTGGGGGTAATATTAAACTAGATGGAACAATAGTCTGGCTCTTCACATAAGGCAAGTCCCTGTCTTCCTAAATTAACTCCACACATTTGCTGACGTCCTTCCTCTTGTCTGTCCTGAGTCAATTTTATTAGGTGCAGAATTCCATTTTATACACACACACACACACACACACACACACACACACACACAGACTCAAAAGCAGAAATCTGTACTGTCCTGGTTATTCTGCGCTTCCAAAACATATCACCACTTCTCTAAATGCAGCGTACCGTGTGGTAAAGGTTGACATCGGTTTGGTTGGGGAAGAGGCCTCACAGACAGACCTCCTGCTCCCAGCAACGGCTTCCCAATACACACACAAAACACACAACATCGGCATGGCAACTGGCACATTTTTATTATTGCAATGTATTTACCTAGATGGGGCCGAGAGTATTAAGTGGCGCTTAACCAGATTGTGCTCATATTCTGCTCTAGCCCACACCACTGGTGAACGCATACCAAGCCAGCAAAAAAAAACAAAACAAAACAAAAAAACCACCCCCAACAGCAAACGGATTAACTCCTGTCCCATTGTTTAAGCTGGGATTCCCCTTATTTCTGTAACCCGAGAGCTGGCTGGAACTGCCTGCCTAGGAGACGAACCTTGTTGGCAGTTTCACTTCAAATGGCTTTCCCCCATCTGTTGATGGGCAACCCTTGGGCCCTGCTTGCTGGAAGGAACACCTCCTTCTACTGCCTGATATCTCCTAGGGAAACTCTGCTGTGCCCTTCAGAAACCAGGCTGCTAACCCCAAGGGGCAGGGCCTTCTCTGCTGTGGCCCCATAGCTGTGCAACTCTTTTCTTCTAGAAGGTCCACTTGACTCAATCCATGGGCACTTTTCAGGGAATATGCTCATCTCCCAGAAAACCCTTGAAGCAATGTAAAGTGGGCTTCAGGTAGTGCTCCAAACATAGGTCTATTTTGATGTTTCCCAAACTTGGGTCTTCCACTGTTTTTGGACTACACTTCCCATTATCCCTGACCATTGATCATGCTAGTTAGGGATGATGGGAGTTGTAGTCCAACAGCAGCAGAAGATTCAAGTTTGGGAAACCCTGGTTTATTTGTTTATTTATCTATCTGGACAACCCACGCTCACTCGCCAGCTACCTGATGTCATACGTGGGCCAGCAAGAAGGTGGACTTCTGGGCCACAGGGGACTTCTGAAGTGTCAATCAGCTAAGTGACATAGTCTCAAAAGACCCATGTGTGATGCTTCTGAAGTCCTACTGATGTTCTTATCAGGCAAATCCTCTGCTTCATCCCAGTATGCCTGAAGTTGAACTGCCACCCAATGTGACCACAGCTGCCTCCACCCTTATGCAGGGGTAGGTCTGCAGAGGGAGCTTTGTTCCCTTCTTGAGCTTGACTAACTCCCATACCTGGGCAAGGAGAAAGGTCAGGGGGTGGCATGAGAGATGTATGCACGGTTGCTTCCCTTCCTGGTAATTGCACAACATGCACAGCAAGGGAGGGAGGTGGGAGCAGGGCCACCAGTTCCTCTGCATGCAAGTGGCTACACCTGCATAGGGATGGATCCTGCCCTCTGTGTTGCCTCCTAATCCGATTGCTTTTGTGAACTTGTAACTTGCGTCAGCAGAGACAAAGGTGGGCTAGAAATGGAAGGGAAGGAGGGTGTGAAGGTTGCAACCACGTACACCCAGCTCCTGGGTGCACAGATCAAGAAGCTGAGGCTCCAATACTTTGGCCACCTCATGAGGAGAGAAGACTTCCTGGAAAAGACCTTGATGCTGGGAAAGATTGAGGGCACAAGGAGAAGGGGACGACAGAGGACGAGATGGTTGGACAGTGTTATCGAAGCTACCAGCATGAGTTTGACCAAACTGCGGGAGGCAGTGGAAGACCGGAGTGCCTGGCGTGCTCTGGTCCATGGGGTCACGGAGAGTCGGACATGACTAAATGACTAAACAACAAGAACAAACAACACCCAGCTCCACACCCTGCATGCAAGAACGATCACAAGAAGTACGAAAGAGCACATGGGAGCCTCACATCCAGCCTGGCAGTACACGAGGTCAAACACATATTTGGGTATTGGCTGCTGTTGTTTTGCCATTTAGAGAAGCAGCCAGATTGGGACTGCGGCATAGAAGGGAGGGCGTTTTCTAAAATGCATACAAGCCCTGCCGGAGTCCCAGTGGAAAATGCCCATCCTCAAAGCTGCAATCTGCTGTAACTTCATTCATGGCGGGTAATACAGAGACGTTTCTGTTATGCCGAGAAGCTCTCAAAGGTGCAGGAGTCTGGCAGGGAGAAAGGAGGCAACCCTCATGGCACAGCAGGAACAGCTGGCTTCCCATCAACCGCTGCTGCCACCGTCCACCTTGCCTGTGGTCTGCATGGCACTGGGCAGGAATGCCCATGCCTCTGTGCCTGATCGGGGGCTGCCTGCTTGCCAGTGGAGGGACAGGGGAAGCACTGTAGAAGTGATGCGCAGTGAGCAGGAGGTGCAACAGATACTACCTCTGGCGACTGGGTATTCTCAGAAAAGGTAAAAAGGGTGCCATTGCTTATCACTGGTTTTATTTTTAAAAATCTTTTAAACAATTCTTTTTTTGTCATGGAACTCTTCTCAGTATTGATCCAGAGCAGAATTCCGATGTATAGTTAGCAGAGTAAAAACTTGAACACATTGCAGGATTCCCAAAAAATAGACCAGGGGCAATTATATTTCATCCAGCAGAGCTTTACTGCTACTGAAGGCAAATGAGCATAATGGTCACAAATCCAATACATTCAGGATTGGCCCTGTCCATAAGAAATCCAGTTGCAGTAGACTTAACTTAAACTTACAATGACTTATAAGAAGTCTAAACCTTAACACTAAGCATACTGTGTGCAGAACACCACACCAAAAGGAAAAGAGATAGAAAGAGAAAGTGAAAACCAGGCTCCTTCTAGCCTATTACAGTGGTACCTCGGGTTAAGAACTTAATTCATTCCAGAGGTCAGTTCTTAACCTGAAAATGTTCTTAACATGAAGCATCACTTTAGCTAATGGGGCCTCCTGCTGCCGTACCGCCAGAGCAAAATTTCTGTTCTCATCCTGAAGCAAAGTTCTTAACCCAAGGTACTCTTTCTGGGTTAGCAGAGTCTGTAACCTGAAGCATCTGTAACCCAAGGTACCACTATATTATAGTCAGCATGACCTTGGCAGAATAGATAACAGAACCAGTTTAAACCAGGTGTACTCAGCTTCTCTGAAGGAATAACCTAAACATCATGAACATTCTGCTTGTTTCTTTCACACAGAGAAGCTTCCAGAACCCTCTTGAATTAATTAGAATAGGAAAGATCTCTACACATCAGGTCAATACTTTCGGCACTAAGAAATGCAAACTGACAGTTTTTACCAATAATTTTATGGCTTTAGACTTTTTGTAAAAAATGTTTTGAGGTTGGATTGTTTTTACAGCCAAGTGTTGCATAAATTTTATGAAATAAAGTGAATGAATACCTGAGAGAAGCGAAGAATCAAAGTTATGCACCTTTCCTGCATGATGAGTATCAGAGTTATGCACCTTTCCAGCATGATGAGCATCTATGGGCAATGCATTATTAGAGGCAAAGAATCGTGCCGTCCTCCAAAGACCTGGATGTGCCTGGTTGGATCAACAGGGCCGTGTGCCCCTGGGTGGTGGCAAAGGTGGAATATTCAGGGCCAGCTAGGCTGTGTCATGTGTGAAATGTGATGGAGGCTGCTCTGCTTCCCTGCTAACCATGCCAGGGAGTGAGAGCCTCTGCCAGCGCTCAGAAGCTGCTGCTGACCCGTGGACCCGGAGTCTCCATGGGCCGGCCTGTGCTGTCAGCTCCCTGACAGCTGCTGCTGGTCTTGCTCTTCCTCTAAATAACCTCGGACTCTTTTGCAAACCTGTCGGGAGCCAGATGTTATTGCTACTACATGTGAGGGCAGTGGAGGAGAAAAGTGCCTGCTTCTTGAGAGACGAGTCCATCAATGCAGCTGCCTCTCTGCACTGTCTTGGGGCGGGGGGGTACGTCCCTAACAGCAGAGGTGGGAGAGGGAAACACATCACGGGGGCACAGCGAGGATGCCTAGGGCCACATGAGCAACATAAACTGGGATGCCACTTTAAACAGCCATGGCTTCCCCCAAATAATTCTGAGATCTGAAGTTTGTTTAAGGTGCCGAGAGTTGTTAGTAAAGGTAAAGGGACCCCTGACCATTAGGTCCAGTCGTGGCCGACTCTGGGGTTGCAGCGCTCATCTCGCTTTACTGGCCAAGGGAGCCGGCATACGGCTTCCGGGTCATGTGGCCAGCATGCCTAAGCCGCTTCTGGCGAACCAGAGCAGCGCACGGAAACGCCGTTTACCTTCCCGCTGGAGCGGTACCTATTTATCTACTTGCACTTCGTGCTTTCGAACTGCTAGGTTGGCAGGAGCAGGGACCGAACAACAGGAGCTCACCCAGTTGCGGGGATTCGAACCGCTGACCTTCTGATCGGCAAGCCCTGGGCTCAGTGGTTTAACCCACAGCACCACCCGCGTGCTTGGAGTTGTTAGGAGTCCCCTATTCCCCTCCCAGAGCTAAATTCTTCTTCACAGATCTTGACAAGCTGGAATGTGTGCAGAGGAGGGCGACCAAGATGATCAGGAGTCTGGAATCCAAGCCGTATGAGGAATGGTTGAAGGAGCTGGGTATGTTTAGCCTGGAAAAGAGGAGACCGAGAGGAGATATGAGAGCCATCTTCACATATATCAAGGGCTGTCCCATGGAAGAGGGAACAAGCTTGCTTTCTTCTGCACTGGACTCAAACCAATGGCTTCAAGTTACAAGAAAGGAGATTCCAACTGAAAGTCTGGAAAATAATTTCTGACAGTAAGAGCTGTTTGACAGTGGAACAGCCTCCCCAGGAAGTTGTGGATTCTCTTTCCTCGGAGATTTTAAAGCAGAGGTTGGAACCATCTGCCTTGTGAAGAAGACAGCGCATGGGAGGCTTATGGTGCAGTTGTCATACCAATGTCCCCCAAATGCATTTCCCTGGTCCAGAAACAGCAAGGTGAGGAGCTCATAAAGCTCACTTAAAATAAGAGGCAAGTATTACAGCAGGGATGGGGAACACTTTTCAGCCCAAGGGAGGTGTTCCCTTGTGGGCAGCCTTTTAGGGACTGCACTACAGTGGTGGGGGTGGCCAGGGGAGAAGCGCGCGGAGCAATGGATGCATACAGAAGGCTACGTTTCAGCCATGCAAAAGTCAGGCACACACACGAAGGCACGTCCAGGCAGGCCAGAGGAATCATCTCAGTCCAAGAATAGGCAAAAACACTTTAGGAGGTTGTGGAGTTGGGCTGGTGAGAGGTAACCTGAGATTCCTTGACTCTGTATTACAGCCCAAAGAGCTCCAGTAGGAGAAAGTGACCTCCTCACATCAAACTCTGTTTGTATCAGGCTTCAGGGAATCTGATCTCTCCCACACTGGCATCCAAGAAGCAGATAAACAAGAAGAGTTCTTTCCAAGTCTTCTATTCAATATTCACAGAGAGAGACATAGAAATGCTGTCTCTCTTAGATAATGGTGTTGCTCCGTGTAAAGTCCCACCCCTTCCACCTCTCCTATTACACGTCATCCCTGTGCCGGCTGATCTGTGCTTTCTGCCTCTGAGCTTTCTGTTCTACTACTCTCAATGCACGCCTGGTCCTGGGAGAGGTGGGGTCAGGAATGCTTTCCAAAGACACCGAGTCTGCCAGCTGTTTCTCCCCTGGTGCTACTTCTTCCTGCTGCTCTCCCAATATTTCCCAGCTTCTCCCCTCTGCAGCCTTTGAACTATGACCTTCTGCAAACCACTATTGTAAATCTATACTGTCCTCCTCTTCTTGGGAAGATTCAGGAAGGGGGGGCGGTCCGCACCATTCCTCCTCAGTCCAGCCCCTGGCAGTTTGACAGCTGACATCATATGACATCACAGGAATTCCTGCCCCCAGGTCAGCTGTCAAACAGAGTTTCATGTGAGGTATACAATTTTTACTTCTACTAGTTCTTCAGAATGGGTATCTGTCCAAGTTACAGAATTTGTCAATTAGTCAAGCGACCTGCTCTTGGAGGTGATATCACCATCGTGACCCATAGCCGCTGATAGCCTTTTCTCCATCAGTTTCTCTAACTTGCATCCGCCCTGTGGTCCCCAACCGCTCCTTCTCCTTGTCTCACCTCACTCCCTCCGCATTGAGTCTGAGGCTCCTGCATTCTCCTGGCATCGCTTTCCCTCTGTTGCTGACTGGCAGGCCGGCATTGTTTTATCTCCTCTCCTTGCTTGCGAAAGCTTTGCCACTTCAAAGGCTTGGCTGCCTGGCAGGCTTTGAAAGCAACACGCTTGCTTGGTAAGTCACAGTTGTGTCGATCCCAGAGTCTTGATTATTACAAGGAGGCAGATATGCAGGCACATTCAAAATAAACATGACACCGTTGGGGCTGTTTATTCCCCACCTACCCGCCCGCCCCAAGCTGTGCCCAGCAGATGCAGAAGTTTTCCTGGCAACCTGTGGGAGATTACATGAGGAGGAGGGAGCACAGAGCGTCTCCCCCAAATTGGCCACCATGTCGTGCTTTGGTTCCAGGTGCACCACATGTGAGGTGCTGGCAGAGG
Organism: Podarcis bocagei; assembly: GCF_964188305.1. Classification (NCBI taxonomy): domain Eukaryota; kingdom Metazoa; phylum Chordata; class Lepidosauria; order Squamata; family Lacertidae; genus Podarcis; species Podarcis bocagei. The sequence continues at coordinate 8,846,153 of NC_138128.1, read as the reverse complement.
GTTCAGACCATCTAGGAAGCAGGGCATCCAAATGCCAAGTTCCATCACTTTACCTCCTATGCCACCAGCCACCCTCATCCAAGGGCAAGTCTAGCTCAGCTCTGTGGTCCAAGGGTGCCATCTAGGCTGCAATACCAGTCTGTCTTTGCACTCGATCAACAGTTTGCCAATGGCCAACCCATGTTCTCTAGGTCCTATAAAGCCTAGTGGACTGCTTCTCCCCATATGACATGCTCCGGGCCCTGCAATCATCATCTGAGCCCTTCTTCGGGTGCCTCCACGAGAGGTCCAGACTGTGGCAACATAAGAATGGGCCTTTTCTTTTTATATATAAATTTTTATTTATTTGGTTTTTCAAATAAAATTTTTACAGAGATATATCAGACATATGGTGCTGGAGGAGACTCTTGAGAGTCCCATGGACTGCAAGAAGATCAAACCTATCCATTCTGAAGGAAATCAGTCCTGAGTGCTCACCAGAAGGACAGATCCTGAAGCTGAGGCTCCAATACTTTGGCCACTTCATGAGAAGAGAAGACTCCCTGGAAAAGACCCTGATGTTGGGAAAGATGGAGGTCACAAGGAGAAGGGGACGACAGGGGACGAGATGGTTGGACAGTGTTCTCAAAGCTACCAACATGAGTCTGACCAAAGTTCAGGAGGCAGTGGAAGACAGGAGGGCCTGGCGTGCTCTGGTCCATGGGGTCATGAAGAGTCGAACACGACTAAACGATTAAACAACAACAACAATTCAGTAATAAATAATAAAAACAAGATTCCAAGGAATCTCGTGGACTTCCATCCTCCCCTTTGTGGGTTCTGTTATTTATCATTTCCTTCTACAGTGGTACCTCGCAAGACGAATGCCTCGCAAGACAAAAAACTCGCTAGACGAAAGGTTTTTCCGTTTTCGAGTTGCCTCGCAAGACGAATTTCCCTATGGGCTTGCTTCGCAAGACGAAAACGTCTTGCAAGTTTGTTTCCTTTTTCTTAACACTGTTAATACAGTTGCGACTTGACTTCGAGGAGCAACTCATAGAACGCAGTGTACATAGTAGCCTTTTTTGAGGTTTTTAAAGACTTTGGTGATTTTTGAAGCTTTTCCAGAACTTCTTTTGCAGCCATTTGGTAAGTTAAGTTTTTAAAACTTTTTTGGGGGGTTTTGGATTTTGGGTTGGGGTGTTTGGAATTCAAGGACTTGGTGTTGGGGAGGGGTTTGCAAGAATCTGGAAGCTTGTGTGTTTTTTTTCTGCATTTTTATGATTTTTTGTGACCATTGGGGCACTCTGCTGTTTTTTCAAAAAAAATTCTGGATTTGAATTTCTGTGTGCTGGGTGGCTGGGGGAACAGTTGGGGAGGGGTTTGCAAGAATCTGGAAGCTTGTGTGTTTTTTTCTGCATTTTTATGATTTTTTGTGACCATTGGGGCACTCTGCTGTTTTTTCAAAAAAAATTCTGGATTTGAATCTCTGTGTGCTGGGTGGCTGGGGGAACAGTTGGGGAGGGGTTTGCAAGAATCTGGAAGCTTGTGTGTTTTTTTCTGGCATGGAGAGGCTGCCAGTTCTGATGTTTCTGCGGCTGAAGACTTTGCAGCGGAGTTTCTGGAGGTTGTGAAGACGGAGGGCTACATTCCACAGCAGGTCTTCAACTGCGACGAGACCGGGCTGTTTTGGAAGAGGATGCCCAAAAGGACTTTCATCACACAGGAGGAGGCCAAGTTGCCTGGCCACAAGCCCATGAAGGACCGTCTGACCCTGCTCTTCTGTGCCAACGCAAGCAGCGACCTGAAGATCAAGCCCTTGCTGGTGTACCACTCGGAGAACCCACGGGCCTTCAAGAGACACAAGATCAACAAGGAGCGGCTGAGTGTCATGTGGCGATCCAACAGCAAGGCTTGGGTCACACGTGTGCTGTTTGTGGACTGGGTCAATCTTGCTTTTGGCCCTGCTGTCAAGCAGTACCTGCTGGACAACGACCTGCCACTGAAGGCTTTGCTTCTGATGGACAATGCTCCTGCCCATCCTAAAGGCCTTGAGGTGGACTTGTTGGAGGAGTTCAGCTTCATCAACATCATGTTCCTGCCGCCTAACACCATGCCACTGCTCCAGCCGATGGATCAGCAGGTCATCGCCAATTTCAAAAAACTCTACACCAAGGAGCTTTTCAGGCGATGCTTCGAGGTGACTGACTGCACCACCATCACCCTGCGGGAATTCTGGAAGGACCACTTCAACATCGTCACCTGCTTGAAGATGATCACCACGGCCTGGAACGGGATCAGCCAGAGAAATTTGAATTGCGCTTGGCGCAGCCTGTGGCTGGACTGTGTGGCACCAAGTGACTCTGATGCACCAGAGTCAACAGTGGTGCAGGACATTGTTGCCTTGGGGAGGACCATGGGCCTGGAGGTCACGGAGGAGGACGTCTGCGAGCTGGTGGAGGAGCACGACGACGAGCTGACCACCGTGGAGCTGGTCGAACTGCAGGCAGAGGCTGCGCAGGAGCAGGCCTCACTGGAAGAGGAGGAAGCAACTGAGGAACGGCTGTCCTCCGAAAAACTGAGGGACATTTGCCTGAAGTGGAAGGAGGTGCAGACTTTTGCAGAGCAGCACCACCCTGAGAAGCACGTGGCACATGACGTTGGGAACATTTTTGATACGAGGGTCATGTCGCCTTTCAGGGAGGTGCTGAAAAGGCGGATGAAGCAGCAGACTATGGACAAGTTCTTGAGCAAGAAGCAAAGAGTGGAAGAGGAGCCTTCTTCGAGTGGTCCCCCAGAGTCTTAGAAAATGTACTGTACACTTTGTTGATTTTTAAATGTTTTCCTGTCATGTTTATAAAGTTAATTTATTTTCCCTTCAATTTTTGAACTGCTCTTTACAGTATGTGTGACTTTAAAGAGCAGTTAATAAACTGTTGTTGTACCAAATTTGGCTTTGTTTGGACTTTTTTTGACCATAGGAACGCATTAATTGATTTTCAATGCATTCCTATGGGATTTCGTGATTCGCAAGACGAAAAATTCGCTAGACGACAAAACTTGCGGAACAAATTAATTTCGTCTTGCGGGGCACCACTGTAAATCTTCTATGATTGTCCAAATCATTTACATCTCCATTGTATCCAGAATTCACCCTTAGACTACAAGTGATATTCCAATCCTACTAATGATTTTAACTGTGTGCAATGGTCTTTAAGATAAGTCATAATTTCCCCCCATTCCTTATTAAAAAAATTGGTCTTCCTGATTTCTGATTCTTCCAGTCATTTTTGCCATTTTGGCATAGTCCATCATCTGTCATTCTTCTCTGGTCGGGACTTTGTCTTATTTCCATCTCTGGGCCTTTTCTATGGTGGCTCCCCACTTGTGGAATGCTCTCCCCAGAGAGGCCTGCCTGGCACCTCCATTACATATATTTAGGCACCAGGCAAAATATTTCCTGTTTTCCCAGGCCTTTGGCTAATTAAATCAACTATGGCCTTCTGAGTTTGGGGGGGTATTGCTTTTGTTTGTCACTGTAGTATATATTGTTGTGTCTTATATTATACTGTGATCTTCCGATAAAAGTGGTGTAAAAATTAAACAAGCAACTAAATTAATAATAATAATAATAAATAGATGCCTCTCCCCACAATTGATAAAAGGAGGGGCTGATGTGGGGCACAGCCCCACCATTTTGTGGTCCTGCCTCTTTTTAGATGTGGGAGTCATGTCATGTTATGCCAAATCCCTCGCAGCAATTTTGTGACCTGCACTCACAACACTTCCTCAACGTTTGGAATGTGTCCCTTCGCCCGAAAGCGTTTGGCCACCCCTCCAGTAAATGAAAAGCCAGAATCTGTAGGAAGAGCACATCAATGTAAAAGATGGATTAAGACTGCCAAAACCCTCCAAAACAGCACCAGTGATATAAAATGCATCCATATGGCACAGGTAGGTATGCAAGAATATAATTCCATTAAGCCCAGTCAACATGGAAGCACCATAGAGACATCCTCAAATTTTCTTTACCTACACCCCCTTTCCCCAGATAGTCCACATCGAGCATAATTCTTGAGCAAAGAATTCCTGCTTGGCAGGGGGTTGGACTCGATGGCCCTTGTGGTCTATTCCAACTCTATGATTCTATGATTCTATTCCTGTATTTTTCTCACCAGGAGGCAAATATGAGTGGTCATTTTGACAACTTCTTTGAGGTGGCTGTCAAAAATTCTCACTCGTTTCGAGGGAGGAGGGCTGACAGGAAGTAGCAGTTGCAGAAACGCAGGAATATAGGCCAAATTGCACAGACAAACGCGAATAGCACTAAAATAGCTGGTGAATTTTCAGAATGACTTTTTCACCTATGCATTCCATTTCTGCACTCCTTTTTTCAAGCTGGTTTATTGCTAAATGCACTGCATTTTCCATGTTGGTGTTTTACTGTCGGATGGAATCGGCTTTTATCTAGGATTGCAAGCTGCTTTGCGGAAGACGTTCCTCAAAAAATGGGGGCATAGCAATGTCAGAGAAACTGACACTGACAGATTTGCCATTGACACTAGCTATTGCATCGTATGGAACTGAGGCGGATTTCTGACCACTGTCGAAGTTCATCATGGGAATAAGCCCAGAGACTCACTTTGGGGCAAGGACCTGGGTTTTCTGGGAAGACCAAAATGTGGCCTTCTTCATCCTGCAAAAGATGAAGAGGAGAAAGGGGCACACGGGTGGGTGAGGACAGGAACATCGAACCCATTGGCTAGGCCTCGTCCTTCTTGATACCTCTGCTGTGCATTCCATGGAGCCTGGCCCATTTCTCAGCTCTCCTGTCCTGTAACTGAATGGCAAGGGATGCTGCCCCAGCAAGAATTAGCTAATAACTGCACAGGTCAAGTAGAAAGGCCCTTCCACTCCTTGATGTGGAAGCAGCAGGGCCCAAAGTCTCTCTCATGCCTTGTTTCTTCTAATAAAGGGTTAATTTCACTTGCTCCATGTGATTTATTGCTGATCCGCTCTTTCCGTCTCTCTGTCTCTCTGAAAGGAAACAGTCAGCAGTCCTGGCAGCCAATCAGGGAACATATACAGTGGTACCTTGGGTTACAGACGCTTCAGGTTACAGACTCTGCTAACTCAGAAATAATACCTCGTGTTAAGAACTTTGCTTCAGGATGAGAACAGAAATCGCGCGCGGTGGCACGGTGGCAGTGGGAGGCCCCATTAGCTAAAGTGGTGCTTCAGGTTAAGAACAGTTTCAGGTTAAGAACGGACCTCCGGAACGAATTAAGTTCTTAACCCAATGTACCACTGTACTGTACAGGACATTCACAAAACCAGGTAGTCAAGCTGAGCTGGTCATCTGCTGGCATCACAAAAGCGGCAAATAAGTTGTGGCCAAAGTGTGAGCACTATGTCGTGTAAAGGTCACCCATGTGATCCTAGCCAATCAATGACCCTCATGCAAAAGTGACACACGACTTTCAGATCAACCTTGCTTCCCGTGCAAAATAATTATTATTGTTTATTGAATTTATATACCGCCCTATACCTGGGGGGGTCTCAGGGTGGCTCACAGAATAAAATCAAGATATAAAATCACAAAATGCCTAATAAAAATAAAAACAGCAACCCAATATCCCCCCCCCCATTTCAAAAGGGCAAAGGGTGCAAATTGGATTGACCAAAGGCCTGGTTAAAAAGGAACATTTTTGCCTAGCGCCTAAAGGTGTATCATGAAGGCACCAGGCAAACTTCCCTGGGGAGAGCATTCCACAGATGGGGAGCCACTGCAGAGAAGGCCCCGTTCTTGTGTTGCCATCCTCCGGACCTCTTGAGGAGGCGGCACGTGAAGGAGGGCCTTAGAAGGTGATCTCAGCGTCCGGGTAGTTTCATATACCTGAAGGAGCGTCTCCACCCCCATCGTTCTGCCCGGACGCTGAGGTCCAGCGCCGAGTGCCTTCTGGCGGTTCCCTCATTGCGAGAAGCAAAGCTACAGGGAACCAGGCAGAGGGCCTTTTCGGTAGTGGCGCCCGCCCTGTGGAACGCCCTCCCATCAGATGTCAAAATGATAAACAACTACCTGACATTCAGAAGACATCTTAAGGCAGCCCTGTTCAGGGAAGTTTTTAATGTGTGACATTTTAGTGTTTTTTGGTTTCTATGGAAGCCGCCCAGAGTGGCTGGGGAAACCCAGCCAGATGGGCGGGGTACAAATAATAAATTATTATTATTATTATTATTATTATTATTATTATTATTATTATTATTAGGAAAGAGGTATTGCGGTCCTGAGCCGTTTTAGGCTTTATAGGTCAAAACCAGCACTTTGAATTGGGCCCAGAAACTAATTGGTAGCCAGTGCAGTGTAATATGCTCAAACCGTCTTGCTCCTGTGAGCAACCTGGTCACTGAAATTTGCACCAGCTGAAGTTTCCGAACCGTCTTCAGAGGCAGCCCTACATATAGCGCAGGAATGCAGCCAGTTTGTTTCCTGCCATCTCCAGATAAAGCTAAGCAGCAGGACTAGGAGAGATACCTGCCTCTCTGAGTTGCTGCCAATCAGAACAGGCAGGAGTGAGTGAGATAGATCAGACTTAGCTCTCTGGCAGCCTCCTCCGTTAATGCGTTCCTTTCAGATCCCCCCCCAAAGGATCTCCGATTGGTTTCCTCTTTGTGCGGCTTTTGGCAGCAATTTAAGACATTTTTTTATTTTCAAAAGCTTTACTGCTGATTTTCTATCTGGGTCTTCCCCCCTCCCTACTCCTTTATTAGAGTTTTGTGCTAACGATTGTCATTTTAATTTGCTGTTCAGCAGTTCCGAAAGCTGCATTGTTTTAATGACAGTTTTTGTTATTTCAAGTTTCTGTTTACACGTCTCTTTGAGCTTGTACCCAGGTACAAAAAGGCGCTTAAAATGTTGCAAATAAATACATAAATAGATGGAATAATAAGGCTTTGTCTCTGCTATTTCTGCCCTCGCTCCGTTATCTCCACCGCTGTTGAAATATGCATTCCCATTGCATGTTGAAAAATCCTCCCAACACTCCAAGATCACAAGAAAAGTGTGGTCAGGTCAATGGACCATCAAATCCAGTATCCTGTGGTCACTGTGTCTATCCAGATGCCTCTGGGAAGCCTACAAGCAAGACCTGGGTGTTGTTTCCCAGCCACTGGAATTCAAAAGCATGGCGCCTCTGATCATAGAATTGTAGAATTGTTGTGCTGGAAGGGACACCAAGGGTCATCTAGTCCAACCCCCTGCAATGCAGGAATATCCTTCCATTTTGGCTCCACAACAATCCTGTGAGGTAGGATAGCCTGACAGAGAGTGACTAGCCCAAGATCATCTAGGGAGCAATGCAGCCGAGTGTAAATTTTGGATTTGATATCCCGCTTTATCACTACCCGAAGGAGTCTCAAAGAGGCTAACATTCTCCTTTTCCCTTCATGCCCCACAACAAACACTCTGTGAGGTGAGTGGGGCTGAGAGACTTCAGAGAAGTGTGATTGGCCCAAGGTAACCCAGCAGCTGCATGTGGAGGAGCGGAGACGCGAACCCGGTTCCCCAGATTACGAGTCTACCACTCTTAACCACTACATTTGAAGCTGGCTTCTTTGCATTTCTTCTTTACATTCACCCCATACCTTCAATGATGCCCCTTTAAAGAGTTATGGGTTGTCCCAGGGAAGCCTTAGAAGCTGTGTCTTGTTAAGAGTGCTGAGAGTTGTTGAGAGACCCCTTTTATTTCCCTCCCAGAGCTACAATTCCCAGAGTTCCCTGGGAAGAGGAATGGATTGTTAAACCACTCTGAGAATTTGCAGCTCTGGGAGGGGAATAGAGGAGGTCTGCTAAAAACTCTCTGGACACTTAACAAGAGACAGCTCTCAGGAGTCTTTAGGGGAAGTCAGAACTGGTTAAAGGGGCATCACGGAGCTTTAATTGCATGGTGTGGCTGCGTCCGGGGTCAGTACCACGCCAGCTCCCAAGAACAGCTCATAAGCTCCTTGTTTTTACTTGTTATTCTGTAAAATGCACATCAGCGATGCTATGAAAATAAAAAAAGATGATGACCTTGGCCCTCTGAAAAGCTGGAGCAACTGCTGGAAAATCCCTTCATCGTTCCCCGCATTGCAGCATGGGTTGCGCAAACGGGGCTGCGCATAATGGACAGGCGCAGTTCATCGGCCCCAGTGCCTTCCCTGCCACACCTCCTCACTCTCCTGCTTAAACAACAACCAATATCATGTTCAATGAAAAGCTACTTGTTCTGAGAGGTTGCTGTTGGTTTTTGAAAAATGTACCCTTGAGAACCCCGGGAATGTGGTGAAATGATGTCCGTGACTCTGTGGGAGTCCTCGTCGGGATCTGCATGTGGCGGGGAGGCAGAGAGCGCTGAGCAGCCGGCCCCCATGGAGAGTTTCCCTCCCTTTTAAAAAATGCACTTGATTAATTCGTAAAAGGAAACAGATAGAACAGATGGTGAAGGTAAAGGAGGTGGCTTTTTCGAGATCCTGCCTTGGTGAGCTACAGGATTCTGATGAGGTTATAAGTGCGAGTGGCAGAGATGGTCAGTCCGTCCCTCAATAAGGTCAGTCTCACTGAACATGGGCAGATGACTAGTATTCAGTTTATTTATCAATTGCATTTCTATCCCACCGTTTTCTCCAAGGAGCTCGAGGTGGTGAACATGGTTCTCCACCACCCCATAACAACCCTGTGAGGTTGGTTAGGCCGAGAGGCAGTGACCTGCCCTCAAGGTCATGCCAAGTGAGCTTCATGGGAATTCCGGGCCCAATTCAAAGTGCTGGTTTTGACCTATAAAGCCTAAAACGGCTCAGGACCACAATACCTCAAGGACCGCCTCTTTCCATATAAACCTACCCGGACCTTGAGATCATCTTCTGAGGCCCTCCATGTACCCCCTCCTCGAGAGGTTTGGAGGGTGGCAACACGAGAACGGGGCCTTCTCTGCAGTGGCTCCCTATCTGTGGAATGCTCTCCACAGGGAAGTTTGCCTGGCACCTTCATTACACACCTTTAGACACCAGGCAAAAACATTCCCTTTTAACCAGGCCTTTGGTTGAGCTGTTTGACATCCTATACCCTTCTAAGTTGTGGCTCTTTTCTTGGGGGGTGTTATTGGGTTGCTGTTTTTATTCTGATTATATATGTTGTGATTTTTCTGTGAACTGCAATATATAAACAACAACAACAACAACAACAACAACAACCACAACAACAATAATTCAAACCGAGTCTCCTGGGCTTCTGCCCACAAAGCCCTGCCCCGATGGCACCGCTGCGTTGTATGTTCATTGTGTTGGATATTTATTTTTGCAATAAATTGGGAAACGGTGAAGTGGGAGGGAGGGAAGTCGATGCTTGGTTGAGCAATATATAAAGTGAATTTTAAGAATATGTTTAAATGTGGGGGGGGGGGATGGAAAAGAAATAAAAAGTTATTTTTAAAAGATCTTTATTTTTGCCAAAAATTATCGCTGTGTCTGTTACTGTGACCTTTGACTGGCTGGGGGCCTTCACTGAAGGGAAACAAAATTCACCATCTCCCTCCCTCAAGCTATACCCACCAGCCACGTCCTGTGCTTGTCATACCACCCTGATTTCAGAAAGACACCAGAAGCTGGCTGCCACGACTGGTGGTCCGCAATGCAACTGGATGGGTCTCCATTTGAGTTGTCCTGTTCCAGGTCCGGACCTTAACTAGTGGCAGTCGACCTCTGAAAGTCCTTGAAGTACAGGACGGTTCTCAGCAAAGTAGGAGACATGGCCGCCGCCCTACCAAGCAGATCCGGAACTCTTGTCAGCGCCGGGTGATGTATTTATTTTTCCAACAAGACTAAATGCTGTGCTGACAGCTTTGACTTTTCAAAATCACAACCGGAACATTTAGAAAAGAATGTATTAATTGACCTTGATGTAGGAGGGACAGGGAATGAAGACAGAAAGAAACAGATAATAGGCAAAGTACAGGATGCTGTTTGCAAAGATGCCGCATGTTCCCGTTCAGCCTACTGTGCCATCTTTTAAAGCTGTGTGCGTTTGTACTTTCGGATAGATTACAAAACGGCCAAGAAGGCTCTCTGTTGTCCCAGAAGCAGGCACCAGAGGAGTTTTGTCTTCTCCTCCTATCCTGATTTTCACACCTCTCTTTAGCCCGGATTTCAAGGAGGTGGACGTGTTTTCAGACACACTTCACTAAGTGGGTGTGAGTGGGAGGCTGGATGCGGCTGCAGGCGGAAGCGCAGAGCTGTCAGAGGGTGTAAGGCATAAGTCTGCGTTAATTGGGGGCTGGGGGTGGGCCATTTCCACCCATCTCTGCACCATTCCCTGGGCACACAGATTTTCTTCATCAGTTTTCTCTCTGCCTTGCCATTTAGAATTCACCTTTCCTAGCCACATGCACAAAACCCATTATTAAGGATTTCAGTATGAATAGGGAGTGGTTGTTTGTTTTGCAAGGGGGGGAATCAGCTATTTTTTTTATTAAAAAAACAAGCTTAACTTTTGCTATAGGTCAGCAGTTAGACATACCTGCACTGCTGGAAGAAGTGGCTCATCTAAGGTGAGGAAACCCCAAGTGGGGTGTCTCTCTCTCTCTCTCCTCTCTCTCTGTGTGTGTAATAGGCAAACTACACTTTTCATGCTGCAGTGTTTATTATATACATTGGACACTCGGGTTGCAAATGTGATCCGTGCAGGATGCACATTCACAACCCGCAGCATTCGCAACTCATGTCTGTGCATGCGCGGGTTGCTATTCGGTGCTCCTGCGCATGCGCAAAGCGCAATTTAGCGCTTCTGCGCATGCGCGACCACTGAAACCCGGAAGTAACCCGTTCCAGGTTTTGGCGGTCTGCAACCCGAAAAAACGCAACCTGAAGCAGCTGTAACTTGAGGTATTACTGTACATGTTATATAAAAGTGCCCTGGCATTTAGCAAGAGGGGAATTCAGAGTGAAGGTGTGGCAGAATGTTCCACCTGCACCCTTGCAAGATTTCAAATTTGCAGGGAGAGAATAGCAAGGTGTTGTGATCTCATGTCAACCTGTCCATGCCCTGAGGTCATCTACGAGGTTGAAAGATTTGAGATAGGCAAAAGGCGGCACTTATTCACAAAGCGCATTGTTAAGCACTGGAACTCTCTCCCACTGGAGGCAGCGATGACCACCAATGTGGGTGGCTTTGAAAGAGGATTAGGGAGCTTAATGCAGGGCAAGGCTGTCAGTGGCTGCTAGCCACAATGGCTGTGTTGTTCCTGTGTTGTTGGAGAAATCATGTCCCTGAATACCAAGTGCTGGGAGGGGAGTGGGCTCTTGTGTTCGAATCCTGCTTGCTGGGTCTCCACAGCCATCTAGTTGGCCACTGTGAGAACAGGATGCTGGGCTCGGTGGGCCAATGGTCTGATCCAGCAGGACTCTTTGTGTTTTAGAGCAGGGATCAGAAATCTTACCGCACCTCGGGCTGGTGTCTCCAGCGCTGATCGTGCGGCGGGCCATAGGGTGGGGGAGCGCGTGCCCATATGCGTGCGCACACACTATTTCTGGCGCACTTCTTGGTCGGATGAGCACCGGAAATAGCTTGTGCGCATGTGCACGGGCCTCCTCAAACCCTGATGTGCACCCGAAATAATGCTTGCGCATGTGCACAAGCTATTTCTGGTGCTCCTCCGACCCGGAAGTGGACAGCCGGGCAGCACAGCACCAGTAAGAGCGGGCAGCGGGCCACGGGGTCACCGTGGGCCGGATAAACGAGACCCTCGGGCCTTATCCAGCCCACAGGCCTTAGTTTGGGGACCCCTGTTTTAGAGGCTCCATCCTCTAGCAATCCCATCCTCAGACATGAAATGGATGGTGAAGGGAGAAAGAGAACCTTCTCAGCTGTGGCACCCAGCCGTTGGATCTTTCTGCCCAGGGAAGCTCTCCTGCTGTCTCCCTTTCTAATTCGCTTGGAGCCAGTCAAAGTCTCTTTTATTATCCAGCACATTTTAAACCTTTCAATCATTTACACACAGCTTACGCTTGCTGCATTGACATTATGAGCTACCGGACCCAATTCGCGGCATCAGCGGTGCACCCTGTGGCCTTGCCCTCCATGGTGAGCAGGTTTTACTACCCCAAATTGCAGGAGCATAAACAGCAGAGATGCATTCTCCACGACACCCGCAAAGCCCTGTTTCTTTGTGGTCTTGCTTCTGGAAGCAGCCTAGCTACTTATCTCCCATTTCCTGCTTGTACATTTTGTCCTCAGCTCCATTTAATGCTCTTAGTTTCTCCTTGACCAAAGTCACTTCATTACTGCTAGTCCAGCTCACCACTCGCCTGTCAAAGGCAGTGATGCTTCTGAATGCCACTTGCTGGAAACCACAGGAGGGGAAGAGTTGCTCTTGTTCTCAAGTCCTGCTTGAAGGCTTCCCATAGGCATCTGGTTGGCCACTGTGAGAACAGGATGCTGGACTCGATAAGCCTTTGCCCATTGGTCCAGTAAACCTGAAGGAGCGTCTCCAACACCATCCTTCTGCCCGGACACTGAGGTCCAGCGCCGAGGGCCTTCTGGCGGTTCCCTCGCTGCGAGAAGCCAAGGTACAGGGAACCAGGCAGAGGGCCTTCTCGGTAGTGGCACCCGCCTTGTGGAACGCCCTCCCACCAGATGTCAAAGAGAAGAACAACTACCTGACTTTTAGAAGACATCTGAAGGCAGCCCTGTTTAGGGAAGCTTTTAATGTTTAATAGGTTATTGTATTTTAATATTCTGTTGGAAGCTGCTCAGAGTGGCTGGAGAAACCCAGCCAGATGGGCGGGGTATAAATTATTATTATTATTATTATTATTATTATTATTATTATTATTATTATTATTATTATTATTATATCTAGCAAGGGTCCTCTGATGATCTTATGTTCTCCACTCGACAGAGAAAAACGTGAGTCATCCTCGCATCTCTGCAAATGTTCAGAAAAGGACCTGCATATCAACCGCACCATTGTAGGACCAGGCCACCAACTGGGCAGGTGGACACCTCCTGCCACGAGTGGTAACAGCAACATTAGGAACTTTGGGGACACTCCATTATGTAAATAAAACAAATTTTGGCCAAGCCCATCTGTTTCTATAGTGCAGGGTTGGAGCAATCAATTGGAGCTGGACTCCAAAACCCATCATCCCTTGCCAGTTTGGCCACTGTTCAGGGCTGATGGGAGTTGTATGAGGTTCTTATAAGCATCTTATATACAATTCAGAATTCCTTTTCAGGCCAACCAGAAGAAGGTTCACAAAACAGAGATTAAAATCTGGGTGTCCCGTTGTCAGAGTTCTGTTGGGATCACACCAGCGCAAGTATGCACATAGAGAGTTGTTCCCATGGACTTATTTCAGGAATATTTTGGTTTGTCTGGCTTTGAGGTCCTGAGTTGCGCATGCCATAATTGTTTTGGCATTGTATATGTTATTTAAGAGTTGATGTATTAGAAGGTGTTGAAATGTGGCAGATTATTGTGAATCAGTTTTGTAAACCACATACAGAGTTGTTTAGTTTGGGAGTTGTAGTCTGGCAACACCTGTAGCCTTGCAGGTTTTCCCTCCTTAGTATGGCTTTCCAAAAACCTGCAACGGCTATTTGAAAGAAGGGGGAACCACAGAGCAAAAGAAGAAAGCACTTCTCCATCTGCTCCACCAAAAGTCCAGCTGCTCTACCTCAGCTGCCACCCGGTAGCACCCATCCCAGTAGGCTGCCTAGCTGGGAGTGATGGGAAGCCGTGCTGTTCTAATGCCAGCTCCCCTAGGCATCTCCTGCCCCCAAACTGTTTCCACGGCAAGATCTATTATTTAACTTTAATAATTGGTGCCCAAGTTTTCTTCCCCTCCCCTCTTCTTCCTTCCCTGTCCTTCCTTCCTTGTGTGTCGTGTCTTTTAGATTGTAAAAGACAAGGACTGTCTGGTCCGAATTGATTGCATGCCAATCGCCTGGGGGTAATGGGGAACAAATGCTATATATAAATAAATGTATCATGCACATTCAAAGCCCTGAAGGGCTTTTGTCTGTCTGCATCCTCGGCTCATCACCGCAGACCTGCAAAAACTCCCTTCCTGATTTCTGTCACAGCCACCATGCTTGGGCTCGGTATTCTGCACTCTGATGCTCCACCGTCTCAGGTGGGAGCCACTGACACATTCAAAGCGCTTTGCATTTCCCCCTTTCCCACAAGTCCAGCTGTGCTTGTGATTTACACTTCTGAGTTTTTGTAAGTGGAGCTGTTTCAATCTCTTCCTGACCAGTAGCCGATTCCCCCCCACACACACACCCAAGCCTTCCTCTGCCAAGGCCATCTTCCAATTGCCCATAAAACCGGGAGGAATTTTCCACCATTTAACCTACGTGAGATATTTACAAATTCAGCCTCCCCTCCAGTTTCTTGTTGATTCAGGGCTTTTAGTTTGTATTTGCCCGCAAAATAATTAGCTCAGAACAAAGGGGCAGCAGTGAAGCCAGGGGAGGAAGGGATTTAGGGCCTGTCTGCATCCCCAGCCTCCGACCAGAAGGCCACCGAGGCTGTAAAACGTGTAGAACTGCTAAAACGCGGATCTTCCACAGCTCATGGGGAGTCTTCACATTACCAGCTGCTGCCAGGAATGATGCAGAAGTGAAATTTGAAGGGCTAAGGATGGACGAATTCTTCCATTTCTGGACTGTGTAACTTCAGCACTTAAGGCCACTCATAAGTCTGCCCCAACCTGGTTCTGCTTTTATTTATTTTTTAAAGAAAAGATCTGTATTTAAAAAATGCATTTTTAAAAAATCGAGTGAAGAACTGTATTTAAATCATTCAGGAACAGGCACACAATCCACCCAGTAATTCAACTGATCCACTGATAATTCTGGGGGTGACAGGTTCAGGTTAGTCCATACTGGAATCTGCAAAGATCAAATTCCTTAGGGATCACCAAGGAGGTTTGAGCATAGCTGTCAACTTTTCCCTTTTCTTGTGAGGAATCCTATTCAGAATAAGGGAATTTCCCTTAAAAAAAGGAAAACGTTGACAGCTATGGGTTTGAGAAATGCCTAATTCTCAGGTTTGCTGTGGGGATATGTAAGATTATATGGGGTGAGTGGCATTCAACTACGTTTTACTCTGAGTATAGACCCACTGAGTTAGGCCCTTTGACTTTAACAAGTTAAACTTGAAATAAAAAAATTCCTTCCAGTAGCACCTTAAAGACCAACTAAGTTAGTTCTTGGTATGAGCTTTCGTGTGCATGCACACTTCTTCAGATACTCGTGCATGCACACGAAAGCTCATACCAAGAACTAACTTAGTTGGTCTTTAAGGTGCTACTGGAAGGAATTTTTTTATTTTGACTATGGCAGACCAACACGGCTACCTACCTGTAAGTTAAACTTGGTTTAACACAACCCAGTCTGTTTTAATAAGACTAATAGGATGGTTTGGAAGAGGATAAGACCGGTTAGTGGAGGCCTTTAAGGCTAGCAATGGATAGCAAACCTGATGGCTATGCTGTGTCTCCTCTGCCAGCATGACTCTGAATGCCAGCTGCTGAAAACTGCAGGTGGGCAGAGCGCTGTGGCACTCAGGACTTGTTAGCAGGTTTCCTTTTGAGGCATCAGGTTGCTCCCTGTGAGAACAGGATGCTGGACTGGACGGCCCACTGGCCTGATCCAAATGGGCTCTTTTCAGGTTGTTAATGAAATTCTGATCCAAGCGAAGCCAAACTCTGCAGGGAGATGCAGTGATGAACCATAGAATCGGAAAGAGCCATGAGGGCCATCTAGCCAGGGTTTCCCAAGCTTGGATCTCTAGAAGCTTTTGGACTACAACTCCCATCATCCCTAGCTAGAAGGACCAGTGGTCAGGAAAAATGGGAATGGTAGTCCAAAACACTTGGAGACTGAAGTTTGGGAAACCCTGAGTAGTCCAAACCCCTACAATGCAGGAATCGACGTGGGACTTGAACCCACAGCCTTGAGATTAAGAATCTCATTCTCTGCCGACCAGCGTAGGTCATCTCAAATAAATTTATTTATAGCCCACCTTTCCTCCAAGGAGCTCAAGGTGGGGTGCCTAGTACTCCTCCTCCCAGTTTTATCCTCACAATGTCCCTGTGAGGTTAGGTTAGGCAAGGCTGGGAGGTAGCTACTTCCTAAAGGCATACATTGAGCTTCATTGCTGAGTGGAGATTTGAACCCTGGAAATGATGTACATCTGAGCCATTTGTATGTTTATTGGTTTCTTTTCCATGATTGTTGTTGTTGTTGTTTCTTCTTCTTCTTCTTCTTCTTCTTCTTCTTCTTCTTCTTCTTCTTCTTCTTCTTCTTCTTCTTCAGCACAAGGAAAAGCAAAGAAGCCAAACTCTTGAGGCTTCTGCTCTGCTTGACTTCCGTTCTGGTTTCTGCGATTGCATTAGACTTTGTTTACTCATTTTCAAGACAACCTCCATTGCCTTAAAGGTAAAGGTAAAGGGACCCCTGACCATTAGGTCCAGTCGTGACCGACTCTGGGGTTGCGTAATTCATCTCACTTTACTGGCCGAGGGAGCCGGCATACAGCTTCCGGGTCATGTGGCCAGCATGACTAAGCCACTTTTGGCGAAGCAGAGCAGTGCACAGAAACACCGTTTACCTTCCCGCTGGAGCAGTACCTATTTATCTACTTGCACTTTGACGTGCTTTCGAACTGCTAGGTTGGCAGGAGCTGGGACCAAGCAACGGGAGCTCACCCCATCACGGGGATTCGAACCGCCGACCTTCTGATCGGCAAGTCCTAGGCTCTGTGGTTTAACCCACAGCGCCACCCGCATCCCTTGGGAACTTGGGAAGTGTGTGAGAGAGATTGGGGACATGTGGAATCCATACAGCCCTGAATCTGAGGGCTGTGGGCACTGAAAGAGTCTGGCTCCTTCCTTACACCCCAAATGCTCTCCCCTAGCTTATTCCTCTTCAGAAGGCAACGAGTAGCAGGAGGAGGACATGACTTGGCTAAAACCGGAGTGAATCAGGAGGTAGGTTTCATTAACAGCCGTCCTAGATTTCTCCCCATAATTCAAGCACCAGGATTGCGATGCTGGGCTGTATGAATGAATGAATGAAACTGTTCTCTCTTATTATCCAAGGCCCCAGCACTCATCAGCTGAACAACACAGCTATTAATCACCCCTTGCACACGCATGCGTGCCAACAAACACACATGACACAACTTTTCGCGTGAGCACAAAAGCCCAGACACCCCTGCCGACAAAACACTCATTTCCTGCTCTTTGGCCCCTTGGGCTGAGCCAACGGCACGGAATCTGCTTCCTGCCTTGGAAGCCAGGAACTGCTTCAGCCCCGTCTGAACAGCTAGCCTGCACAAACAGCTCCCAGGTAAGGGACAAACAGCCTCCACCGTCTACCTCCCCTGTTGGACGCAGTATGCTTCAGAGCCCTGCTTTTGTGGGATTCCCAGAGGCATCTGGCTGGCCCCTGCGAGATCCATCAGAGCTCTCAGGAACATAGGGATCTTCCTTATACAGAGCAAGACCCATCTAGCTCAGTTCTGTCCACACTGGCTGGCAGAGACTCTATGGGATTTCAGACTTTTTTGTTATTTATTTTCTTTATTAAAAGGCCTGGTTGAAGAGGAACGAAAAAAAGCAATTCTGGGCTGCATCAATAGGAGTATAGCATCTAGATCAAGGGAAGTAATAGTGCCACTGTATTCTGCTCTGGTCAGACCTCACCTGGAGTACTGTGTCCAGTTCTGGGCACCACAGTTCAAGAAGGACACTGACAAACTGGAACGTGTCCAGAGGAGGGCAACCAAAATGGTCAAAGGTCTGGAAACGATGCTTTATGAGGAACGGCTAAGGGAGCTGGGCATGTTTAGCCTGGAGAAGAGGAGGTTAAGGGGTGATATGATAGCCATGTTCAAATATATAAAAGGATGTCACATAGAGGAGGGAGAAAGGTTGTTTTCTGCTGCTCCAGAGAAGCGGACACGGAGCAATGGATCCAAACTACAAGAAAGAAGATTCCACCTAAACATTAGGAAGAACTTCCTGACAGTAAGAGCTGTTTGACAGTGGAATTTGCTGCCAAGGAGTGTGGTGGAGTCTCCTACTTTGGAGGTCTTTAAGCAGAGGCTTGACAACCATATGTCAGGAGTGCTCTGATGGTGTTTCCTGCTTGGCAGGGGGTTGGACTCGATGGCCCTTGTGGTCTCTTCCAACTCTATGATTCTATGATTCTATGAAAGCGCCAGGCAAGCCTCCCTGGGGAGAGCATTTAACAAGTGGGGAGCCACCACAGAAAAGGCCCTATTCTCATGTTGCTATTGTCTGCTTCTCGCATGGAGGGCGCACACGAAGAACGGCCTCAGGTGATGAGCACGGGGTCCAGGTCATTTCATATGGAGTTCTCTCCCAACCGTACTTGGAGATGCAAACTGAGATTAAACCTGGGCTCTTCTGCATTCAAAGCAGATGCTCTAACCATTGAGCTATGTCTCCTTTGGCTCTTAAGCCCGATGAGTGTTTTAGTTCCTGTGTGCCAGCTGACAGGTCAACAGGAGACAGCCAGACCTCTCTGAAAGCGACAAATGCAAAATGCAGACATATAACTGTCTGCTGATTCCAGCACAAAGGGGAGGCAGGAACAGAGGCAAGAGGGTTTAAAAAAAGCAAAGCAGTGTCCATGGAGGCAATGGAGGCAAAAGTAAAACCAAAGTCTTGTGTATTTATTTCCTTACATGTTTATCTCCTCTTCCTTTAATGTAGAACCCAGGGCAACATACAGTTTGTTCCTAAGCCGCCTCCCATTCAGACCCAGCCCTACTTCGCTTGACAAAGTAAGCTTTATAGGAAAGATTGGTGCAGATAGCTCCTTGTACGTGTGCCAGAAGGATGGCAAGGCAGGTAGAAAGGTTAGATTAGGAACAGCGGAAAAGAGAACCCGGCAGAGCACACTGTGATTCAAGTATCAAATATGAAACACCAAAGTGGGAAATGTGACGGGGCAAAAAGAGGGAAGGAAAACCAGGTGTTCTATAACTTTCAGGCACACCGGGATGCTCTCAGCTCCCTGGAACCCTGCCAGTCCATTGCACCTGCAGAGATGGCCAAAGATCAATAAGCAAATTGCAACCTATTGATTCTGTTAAGACCTTTCGGCGCCCTTTAACGCCCTTGAGCAGAAACTGCTGGTTGTAACAAAACCACAACAGTGGTGCTTTGGTACCTGCCCTGCAGCAGCTTCCTGAAGCCATTGAGGATATTATAGTCACTAGAGGAGGACATAGACCAGGTCCCTGCATGCCTGAGCCCCTTGTGCTGAGCCAATGAAAGCAACAGAGCAGAGGGCAAAATACTACTCATTTTGGCTTGCAGCATGGCTCCACCCCTGACAGTCCATTGGTTCTCCCTGACCCAGCCTAGCTTTAAAAGCTTCCAGTTTATGCCTTGGCAACAGTCTACTTTAGGCCTTGCCAGATCCCTTCCTTCTTGCATTTGCCTACAGCCTGCTACTGTTTATCCCATACCCCACAAGTGTCCTGAAAATCTGGGACATCACATTTTTTGTCATGCGAGAACGGTGGCTATTTTGGTTGTCATGTTCTCACATGATTTTGTGGCATGATTTCCCTTGAAAAGGTGCTTTTGCAGGGAGGGCAAGCATTTCTCTTCCTTTCAGTGGCCTTGAACTTGGCATGCTCCTTGCACCAGTAGACAGTGATGTGGGGAGTCTGATGTGTCAGGCTCAGGTATCCCTGAGGGTCTTTGCTCTGGTTCGGCATCAGCCTTGAGACTCAGTTTCGGGAACCCAATCCAGTGTCTCTTGCCTTTGTCCATGGAGTTTTCTTGGCAGGGTGTTTTCTTGGACGGTGTTCTCGAAGCTACAAACATGAGTCTGACCAAACTGTGGGAGGCAGTGGAGGACAGGAGTGCCTGGCGTGCTCTGGTCCATGGGGTCACAAAGAGTCGGACACGACTAAATGACTAAACAACAACAACAACAAATCCAGTGTCTCAGAAAGTGGTACAGCAACCCTGGACTTCGCTGGCTCACCCTCTGGGTCCACAATGCCAGGTGACTTTGTGGGTGGGTGAGAGGAGTTGTCCCCCGGCTTAGATTCTAACCTGAGCCAGAGAAGAACTCTGGGGCCATAGCACTCAGCCATGTATTAAAAGTGAACACGACGAGCTGCCAAAGTTCGTATTCTGAGGTTTGAACTCACGGACCACAGCAGCCTGGCTAGCGGGTCGCCATGGCAATAATTGCTCGAGATCGTGAAGTGGAACAGCAAAACAGGATTCCTCCAGAGGCTTCCATGCAGACCCAGTGTCAGCTGCTTTCCTTGTCATTCCTGCTCATCCTAAAAATAACTTTCTGAAAAGACACCGTAAGTCTCCTGTACTCTTTCCTTCGAATGAGACTGCAAAGGTTGCCCTGGACTTCATGTCAATCAGTGAGAAAGGAGAAGAGAAATGCAGTTAGCACAATGATCAAATCCAACTATGAAGAATTGCAGGGGGTGGGGAGTGGGGAGGGAGGGAGCAATTCTTGACTCTTCCTGATTCACTGTGTGGCAGTGGCATTTTTTCATGCTTTCACCCACTTCTGCTTCTGGCAGGGCTAGCTAGAATCATTCCAGGAGATAAAGCAATGCAGAGGGAAGCCAGTTACCCCAAAGAGTTCTGCCTGTCTAGTTGCCATGGAGGGAGAGAGCTTTAAATATATATATCATGGCGAGGAAGCGCTTATTCAAACTACAGTCGTACCTTGGTTCTCAAACGCCTTGGTACTTGTACGTTTTGGCTCCCGAATGCCAAAACCTGGAAATTCCGGTTTTCAAACATTTTTCAGAACCCGAATGTCCACCGCAACTTCCACTTGAGTGCAGGAAGCTCCTGCAGCCAATCAGAAGCCACGCCTTGGTTTTTGAACGTTTCGGAAGTCAGAACAGATTACATTCGAGAACCAAGGTTCCACTGTACCTCTTTAGTGAGCATTCTTCTTGATTTCCTTGTACAGTCATACCTCATGTTACATCTGCTTCATGTTACGTTCTTTCAGGTTACGTCCCACGGCGACCCGGAAATACCGGAAAGGGTTACTTCCAGGTTTCGCCACTTGCACATGCACAGAAGCGCAAAATGACGTCACACGCATGCACCGAAGTGGTGAATCACCACCAGCGTGTGTGCAGATGTGCTGGTGCGGATTGCGTTCTTTTCATGTTGCGAACAGGCCTCTGGAATGGATCCCGTTCGCAACCAGAGGTACCACTGTATAGCCACTATTCAATAATAGCAGGCAAATTCCGTCTGACCTGGAAAGTGCACCTCCTATCCATGGCTGCACCAGCCCATCCAATGGAAAAAAAAAAGTAAAAAATAATTTATAAATGAAATACACAAAAACCATCTCCACACACACACCCCATGGTTTCCAGCAACTGGTACCCAGAAGCATTGCTGCCTTCAGCTGTGGAGGTAGAGCATAGCTATCATGCCTAGTAGCCTTTGGTAGCCTCTCCTCCATGAATTTATCCAATCCAGGTTGCTGGCCATCACTGCCCCCTGTGGCAGTGAGTTCCATAGTTTGAACTATGTGCTGCGTGAAGAAGAACTTTCTTTTTTTCTGTCCTGCATCTTCCAACATTCAGCTTCATTGGATAACCACAAGTTCTAGTATCACAAGAGGGAGCAAAACTTTTCTCCATCCTCTGCCTCCATGCCTTGCATAATTTTATCAAATCCAATCACCTCTTACTTGCTAGATGAAAAAGCCCCAAGCACTCCTCTTCATGGAGGACTTGATCCACCTCCTTGATCATTTGGATGTCCCTTTTCAGAAGCTCTTCCAACTCTGCAATATCCATTTTGAGGTGGGGCAACCAGAGCTGTACATGGTACTCCAAATATGGTTCATTCATTCAGGTGAAGGTAAAGGACCCCTGGACGGTTAAGTCCAGTCAGAGGTGATTATGGGGTTGCGGCACTCATCTCACTTTCAGGCCAAGGGTTTGTGCACAGACAGCATGTGGCCAGCATGACTAAATCACATCTGGTGCAACAGAAGCCAGAACGCAAGGAAATGGCATTTACCTTCCCGCCACAGCGGTACCTATTTATCTACTTACACTGGTATGCTTTTGAACTGCTAGGTTGGCAGGAGCTGGGACCGAGCAATGGGAGCTCACCCCTTCGTTGGGATTCGAACCGCCAACCTTCTGATCAGCAAGCCCAAGAGGCTCAGTGGTTTAGACCACAGTGCCACCCACGTCCCTTCATTCATTCATGGTTGCACCAGAGGAGAGAACAGCATGAGTTTCACTTGCACAAAGCTTCTGCAGAGCAGAGGTTCAACTGTGTCCAGCCTTATTGAGCTTTCATTCTGATTTGCTTGCAGGGAGCCTATGTGACAATGACCATTCATCCTCAGTTCATTTGCATGCAGGGTGTTTTATTTCTCTTTCTGTTAATCATTCGTTCATCCCACACTATTCCATGCATTTCCCCTTAGTGCAAAAAATCTGTTGTTTTTGAAAGCGTGTTTGGTGCAACCAAGTGCTTTAACCCACTCTCAGTGCTTGAATACCTCCCACAAAATAGTGACAGTCTGGAGGCAGCAGGAGATAATACACACAGAAACACACACACACAGAGAGAGAGAGAGAGAGAGAGAGAGAGAGAGAGAGAGAGAGAGAGAGAGAGAGAGAGATGGTTTATTTACTTTCCAAGTGCCAAAATTATTTGACGGAGCCAAATTGGCTCAGCCCATCTCAGCGTGATTTAGATAATATCCTCCTGCACGACTGTTATATCTGCTCCTTGTCAAATGAAGTCCGGGAAAGGGAGGCCAGGACTCGTAGAGGTCAGGAATGGGATGGGTGGGAATGGATTTCAGCTGGGAAATTCCTTGCTGGTGTGAAAAATAAATATGCACTGAAGTGAAATAGGGCTTCGGTGGACACAAAGCGGAACACCCCCACCCCACTCTGGGCAGTAGCTTCACATGCTTGTCTGGCCTCAGCCTCTGGCCTCTCAAATTTCCTGACATCAAAACAGGATTATTGTGGACCTGGATGATGGCAGGGGTCCCGAGTTCAGGTTGTCCTGGGCAGCTGCTTCGAATCCCCAGAATGGGAATCTGCTGCAGACACCATGGGCGTGGAAGGAGGTTCAGCTGATAGCAGTGCACCGAGGTTGCCCAGCCATCCTGTAAAATTTTGGATGTTCTGCCTATGAAGGAAAAGCTGTCTGTTCCAGTTTGGCTAGATATGGACGGCACGTCTGCCTGATAAGCAGATTCCTCATGAATTCACTTCAGGCATGCTCCATCATTTGAAAAGGCCATTGCAGGCCCTCATCCTTCAGTTAACCTGATTGGCACACAGGCAAATGACACATATATGACATGAGCAGGTTGTCTTGGGAGCCATGTGCTTTAAATGTGGTGTATACACAACCCAATTTTTGTTTTTAGCTTCCTCTTTCCTTTTGCACTTGTTCATCTGTTTCACAATCTCTTACAGAGAAGCCTCTCCAAGGTTTGTGCATTTCTTCTTTGCCTGTAGATTTTGCACACTCCTGTGAAGTATGTCCATAAAATGGGTACATGCATCGTACCTGGCTGTGGGGAGGAGCTGAGCTCTCACAAGGAGATCTGCTTTGATTTCGCAGTTCACGCTCTTGTGAAAATTACCTGGATGGATATGCCATGCCATTTAAATACTGAACTCAGATGGTGTGTGCCCAAAAGCATGGTGTCAACTAAAAAACAAGAGCTGGGCACCAGCATGCTCAGGGAATGCCAGCATCTGCAGAAGTACAGTCTTCAAAAAAAATCACACACATGCATGAACAGATTTAAAAAGTTTCCTCTAAACCCAGTGACGATGGAGCATGCTCAGTATATTGTCAGTTGGAAACTGGAAAACTGGGGGGTTGGAATGGAGTAATCATGGAGGGGCTGGCTGGCTGGAATTATGCACAAGGACACTCCTGTTTGAAGACAGTAGCAGACAGCAGACAGGTGCTGGAGGAGACTCTTGAAAGTCCCATGGACTGCAAGAAGATCCAACCTCTCCATTCTTAAGGAAATCAGCCCTGAGTGCTCACTGGAAGGACAGATCCTGAAGCTGAGGCTCCAAGATTTTGGCCAGCTCATGAGAAGAGAAGACTCCCTGGAAAAGACCCTGATGTTGGGAAAGATGGAGGGCACAAGGAGATGGGAACGACAGAGGACGAGATGGTTGGACAGTGTTCTCGAAGCATGAGTTTGACCAAACTGCGGGAGGCAGTGGAAGACATGAGTGCATGGACAGGAGTCCATGGGGTCACGAAGAGTCGGACATGACTAAACGACTAAACAACAAGCAGACAGCATGTTGGGGTATGGGCACTTGGCTGACCTTTAGGCAGGAGATAGGGATGGAGGCACAAAGTGTGTGTGGGGGAGCCGATGTGGTGCAAATGTACCAGCAGGAGCTCTGGATTGACAGCATATTTGCACTATGCCAACCTTGCCACCAGCAGCAAGGCAAATGTCTCCCTCCCCACCAGGCCATCTGCTGCTGTCAGAAGGTAAACATACACGATGAGAGCTGTAGCCCAAAACCAGAAAGCAGGACCTGAACACAACACCGCTCTCTTCACCTGCTATTCTCAGCAGCTGGTATTTAGAGGCATGTAGCCTCTGCCAGTGGAGGTAGAATGCAGCCATTGTGAAGGACTAGTAACTATTGACAGCCATATCCTCAATGGGATCTGTCTCAATCATGCATTTGGGGCACCCATTGCACCCAGTTCCTTGGGACGTAGCGCAGCCATTAAACGAATGTGCACGTATTGCAGTGTGGAAAGAGATGGTTGGCTTTCTCCAGGAATCCGCTAATCTTTCTCTCCTTCCTGCCTCCCAGACTGGAACAAGCTTTCTCCTCCTGCTCTCTCCCTCTGCTGCATCTCCTTCTTGACTCGCCAAGGCCACAGCAATCTATGTGTAGGAACAAGAAGGCAAAGGTGCCACTTAGTCATTCTGAACACGCCGGGACAGCGGCCTTGGCGCTGCTGTGCAGCAACATAAAGGGGGCCTATAAGTGAGCTATGTAATGAAAGCGACAAGGGCCTCAACAAGGGGGTGGCCTGGAGGGGGGCTGCTGCTGTGCGCTTGCATGTGGGTTGTGGCTCTAGCTGGATTAGCAAGGACCAGGCTGTGATTATTTGCATGCTACACACACACACACACACACACACACATACACATGCATACACATTTAAACTCATTGCCAACCTTTTTAGGCCAACACACTCCTTGGGGGTTTTTGTTTTGTGTGTCAAGGGTGCTGCCCCTTTGGCCCACCTCTCTCTCCCTACCCCTGAATCAGTCCTTCCTCCCTGAGACAGACAAAACAGGTGGAAAGGTGGTGCATGCACACAACTAGCTTGACCAAAAGATCTGGGTAAAAGTTGGACGAGTATAAAAGGATGTCACATAGAGGAGGGAGAAAGGTTGTTTTCTGCTGCTCCAGAGAAGCGGACACGGAGCAATGGATCCAAACTACAAGAAAGAAGATTCCACCTAAACATTAGGAAGAACTTCCTGACAGTAAGAGCTGTTCGACAGTGGAATTTGCTGCCAAGGAGTGTGGTGGAGTCTCCTACTTTGGAGGTCTTTAAGCAGAGGCTTGACAACCATATGTCAGGAGTGCTCTGATGGTGTTTCCTGCTTGGCAGGGGGTTGGACTCGATGGCCCTTGTGGTCTCTTCCAACTCTATGATTCTATGATTCTATGAGTAAGAACTCTGAACAGCACACAGAGCTGAAAGAAGACGTGGGAAAGAGTCACTCTTCATCTTCTGCCTTCAGCTCAATGTGCTTTTCATGGGAGGCAAAACAAAGGTAGCTAACCTCAGCATCAAGGAAAAAGTGGGGTGGGGGCACTCAGAGATGCTGTGGGAACCAGTGGAAGGCCTCAAGGATACCACTGCATCCCTGGGCCCCATGTTGGCAAACTCTGGCTTAACCAGCAAGGCCACATCCAGCCGATAGGAGAAACTCTGTCATATCCCACAAGTGTCCCAGAAAAAAACGAGGCACCCCGTTTTCTTGTGTGAGAGCATGGCGGCCATTTTGGGTGCCATGATCTCGCGCGGTTTCGTGCCGAGATCTCACCCCGAAAAAACACTTTCCTCAGGGCTGCAATCTTGCAAATGAACGTTTTGGGGCACAGTGTGTGTCTTTTGGATTCCACGATCATGTGAGGGTCACGTGACTCACACAGGAGCGTGGGCAGGGAGTTGCACATCCCGGTTTTGGGACTCAAGGTGTTGGGGGGTCTGCACTGTGTGGCTGCAGTCTTCTCCGGACCAATTCACACAACCACCAAGCAGCACCTTTTAGCCACATGAAAAGTGCCTGATCTTCACACCACCCTGTGACCAATATGACTGCCACCTTTCTCTTGCTCTTACTTTTTAAAAATTTACCAGCCCTTTCCAGTAGGTTGCATCCAATGCTAGACTTATTCAAAGCAGACCCATTGAAGTAAATGGGCATGATGAACTCGGGCCCATTTATTTCAATGGGTTACCTCCAAATAATATATCAGCGGGATATAGCCCTATGCCTTCAGGGTGGCTCACAAATTTTTAGAAAAGTACCAACCATCTCAGGCCCTTTGAATGGATGGTGGTGCCACCACTAGGCACTGGCCAATTGGTGCTGATCCATGACAGGGCCTTCTGGGGGGGCCATTCCCTGCCTATGGAATGCCCTCCCCAGCGACGTTTCTTTGTATCCTCTCATTATTAACATTCAGGGGGAATTTCAAAGCATTCCTGTTCATCAGGGCATTTGACTGGGAAATACTGTTTCCAGCAACCTTGAAACGATCCATTGTGAGGGCATGTGACTGTTTCTGTATGTTCTTAATTAAATGTGTTTCTATTTTATTTTATTGGGTTGCACCAAGTGTCAATCCTGCGCAGAGTAGATCCATTGAAGATTATGGGTATAGCTAACTTACATCCATCCGTTTCCTTGAGCCTGCTCTTGAGGAGAACCTAGTTGGATACCCAACCCACTGTTGTTTTTTTCTACATTGTCGTTTGCCAACCGTCGGGAGGAAGGGCGGGGCGGAAAGTGAACAAATAAAGAACAGATCAGAACCATTTCCCATGTCTAATCTCCGTTCCAGGAAAAGTGTTCAGTTTTTTTTCTTTCTTCCGTGCCACGCTGCTCTTAGAAACAGGAGAGGAGGGCGAGGTCCTAAAAGAAAAGAAAGAAAATGTCAGCTATGGCAATCCAGTAAAATATCTCCAGAGCAAATGTCTTCAGCAAGAGGAAGTGATGGTATTAAGCTGCAGGGGACTGGGCTGGGTTTGTGAAGGATCTTGTGAAAGCTGGCAAATATCTCTCCATTCCTCCCATACCTTAAGAACAAGGAAGCCTTTGTTGGGCGGCTCCAAGGAGGGGAAGCCTCTCTTCCCTCCGGCCGCCCTCGGCTGTGGCCCTTGTCCTCACAGCGACACCCGGAGTCATGAGGGGCGGCCTTGTCTTTTTGACACGCAAAGCTCCTTCTCTGTACTTGGCCCCTTCTGGAAGCAGAGCAGAACGAACAAGTCACCGTGGTTACTTCAAGGATGTCCCCAAATATCATGGTCCGGTGTGAGGCCTAAAAGTCACAGGCGGTGTTCGGTTCAGCTATATGCCACGCTTCCCAGAAATATATCTGTGCTCAAAAAGCATTTCGCGTAAAAGGAAAAATCTAGTACCCAGCAGTGCAATAAAAACACATGATAAAAAGTATAATGTCGCTACAATAGAGCAGTAAAACAATGCAAACAATTAACAGTTCCTTTAACAGCCATCAAGATAGAAGGGAGCAGAAAGTAAACAGATCCGACAACTTCACATCCGAAAGGAACCGCCAAGCTGATAACACTTTTACCTCACAATGCCTCCCGCCCCATATTTTACGCCTCAGTCCCAACGTTCCCTCACACCTTCTTCTGGAAGCAGCGCCGTTTTTTGAAAGAGCTTTTTGAAAGCTCTGTGGGCTTTAGTGCAACCACAAAAAGCTGGAACATTTGCAGGGGTTTTTTCAGCCGGAACTCACTGGAACTCAGTTC
Source organism: Podarcis bocagei (assembly GCF_964188305.1). Taxonomy (NCBI): domain Eukaryota; kingdom Metazoa; phylum Chordata; class Lepidosauria; order Squamata; family Lacertidae; genus Podarcis; species Podarcis bocagei. The sequence continues at coordinate 8,818,034 of NC_138128.1, read as the reverse complement.
CAGCACTTCTCAGATGGGCGCCATTGCCATTGTAAGAGAACACCTCTTTTTCTAGAAAAATAGCACAGATACATTTGTAATATGAAAAGTTATAGGATTTCAGGTTTCAGGATATGCAATGATTAGAAAGGGATTATTATTATTATTATTATTATTATTATTATTATTATTATTATTATTATTAACCAGCCCTTTCCCGGCAGGTCCCAGGGTGGGCTGCAACAATTTACAGTTCAGATATAGGAAGAGTTAAAACAGATTACAGGCAGGCCCTGAAAACACACATCTCAGGTGTCACAGCCAGGGTAAAGAGGCATGTCTTTGGCATTCCCTGAAAGCTGTACAGTGAAGAAACCAGGCACCCTTCTGTGGGGAGGGGGTTCCACAACTTAGGGGTCACCACAAAGAATGCCACCCACCCACCCCACCTCTGAGGGTGGTTAAACGACCAAGAGGGACCCCTCTGCTGATCTTAACATCCAGGAGGATCTGTAGGGAAGCAGGCAGCATTTCAGATACAGTGGTACCTCGGTTTAAGAACAGCCCTGTTTACGAACTATTCGGTTTACGAACTCTGCAAAACCGGAAGTAGTGTCTCGGTTTGCGAAGTTTACCTCGGTCTAAGAATGGAATCCGAACAGTGGAAGGGCACCAGCAGCAGGAGGCCTCATTAGGGAAAGCGCACCTTGGTTTAAGAACAGTTTCAGTTTAAGAACGGAGTTCCAGAACGGATTAAGTTCGTAAACGAAAGTACCACTGTATTTGTGGCCGAATTCATCTAGGGCTATGACTGCCCCTGAATTTTTGCAGGTGCAAATAGTACTGACAGCCAGTTGGCGTATGATCACTCCAATAGCATCATGAGCGCAAATCATTACAAATATGCAATTAAAAGCATGTCAGTCCCACATTCTGCAGGCAGCATCTGTGGACGTGATGCCTGCCAGAAACCAGTGCTGCTTTAGTTTTAAGTGGCGATTAGAAAGGAGTCGATAAGTGGCAAGAGCAGGTCCCCATGTGGCTGCCACAGCCATGTGTCACACGGACCAAATAGCCCAGGACTTCAGGTCTGGCTTTCTGCCACAATACACTTTGTTGCATGCACACCTGATTAGGTGCTGGACTTTTGTGTCTTGCGGGCGTTTCTCATCCGTGTATTTGCTGAGTCAGCAGCTTGCAGGAGCGACATGCTCCTGTCCTCCGACCCACAGGTTGGGGCACTAATGATGTCTTACAAACTGTGTGGGCAAAGAGGAGCTTCAATTATTTAGCTGCTTGTCAGCGCAATTAAATTAACTCTTCATTGAGAGAGCCATGAATATTTCACTAGAGAGACGCAAAAGTGATCTCCCAGCAGCACTGCTGGCTGAATGAGGTTCTGGGACAGGGCAGCAGAGAGTGGCTGAATCATGCAGCCCAAATTTTCTACACATGAAAACCCACCGCAGATCTGGTCCTGCCTAGTTTGGAGGGTAGGTTTCTTGGTACAGAGCTGCAAAAGTAAGGGGTGTTTTGTTACTAGGGAGACCAAAATGGCACTGAGCCAAATCTTCATTGGTTTTGGGGTTTGCATCAGTTCATCTGGGATTCCTCTTGTCCTGCTGCTTCCACCCGAGAAAACACTCTGATGTGCTGAATTGGAGTAAACGGCAACCAGCTATTCCAAGGACTGATGTTTGCTCCAATTTTTCTGGGACACTTGCAGGTGTCTCATTGGAAGAGCACAGTTGTTGTTCAGGGATAGATGGGGTGTGGAGGTCCTTTGACTAATGTTCTTATAAAAGAGTGAGCTAGGATTGTGGATGTCCTCAGGTTGCATCCTGTTGAAAGTTTGGGCACAACTCAGCTTGCAGAAGAGGGGGTTGCATGGGTTAAGACAGAGAGCTAGAATGAGGGACATCCACACTCCCAGACTACCCCATCCCTTTAACCTATCATCTTAATTATTTATATCCTTGTTGTTTAGACTGATACATCTTAGGTTGCATCCTGTTTCCAACTTTATTCTCACACGTTCTCTTGCACTTCAAGATGAGAGGGTGTCTTTAACTTGTGAGAGACCAAAGGAGCAAGCATAGCTGCCTTGTTTTTCTCTAGAGTAGTTAGTTAGACTGGAACTAGAAACTCTTCTATCCAAGTTATGGATTTCCTACAATAAGCAACTGTATTATTTTCTTACCTATACACATCTTGTGTGAGAGAGTGTGTGTGATTGCAACTGGCTGCTCTCTAAACAAGTTTCACTATAAACTGCAGGAGGTAAAAGCGAGAGTCCTCTTGTCCTGCTTGTAGGTTTCCCATAAAGCCAGCAATAAATCACAAAGCAAACTCTTTATTGGAAGAAGCAAGGTCTGCTCAGGGGTGCCAGGCCTAATGAGCACAGCAACTCTTCTTGGCAGGTCTTGTCCCTAGGAGGCAGTTGTGGAAGCTGTAGGTCCCCACCTTCCCACAGCTGCCTAAATCTCCTTCCCTGGGTCTTTCCCAAGCAATCCGAGACTATGCCAGCACGCCTGTCTTTTCTCCTCTCACTTCATACCTCTTATTTTCATGGGAAACTAGGGAGGGAGGAGAACTTGTTGCAGCAGGAGGGAGAGACACCCTGGTTTCTTCACCAGTCAAACTCATCTCTGCCTCTTGGAATCCTTCCTCTTCTGCTTCCGCTTCTGGACTTCTCTCTGCCACAGACTCGCCCTGCTCACTAAACCCTGTTTCCTCTTCAGTTTCTGACACTTCCCGCGGTCTTCTACCTCTTCTACCTCTGACCACTCGTAGTCATCCCACCACCACTCCCTGGGCTCTGAGCCTTATTCCCTTGGGGGTTCCCCAGCTGGTTCCTCCCACCATTCCTCTGCATCCAAACAGTCCATGACGACCACTGTGAAAACAGGATGCTGGACTGTATAAAGCACAGGCCAGAGCCAACAGGCCCTTCCTATGTTCCTATGCTGCAGTGCATCCTGGAAGCATTGCTCTTAGAAGAGAGCAATGCTTGGAAGTCCATGTTGGCCAACAGGTGAAACCAAACTCAGGTCCTGCTCATGTGCTTCCCATGCACATCTGTCTGGCCCCTGTGAGAAGAGCATGTGGGACTAGATGGGTCTGTGGCCTGGCAGATCCCGCAGCCAGAGTCGTCTCATGCTCACAGCTTTAGATGTGGTTGAGTTTCACGGGGATAAGGCTCCACTCTCTCCCTCCCTCATTTTCTATCCCACCTTCCAATGACATTAGAAGCGAACACCTGCTTCCTCCTTCCAAGCACCAATGGCCTCCAAGCACCGATCCCCAAATGCTCCTTGTCCCAGTTCCGTATAACAGCTCTTCAGCCCCATTCCTCTCCTCCGCCTCCTCTCCGCTAACCGGTGGCAGGAGCAAGAAGCAGCTCTGGGATTCTTCTCCGTCTTCTCTTCTGAGCAATTAATAATTTATTTCATTATCAGGAGGAGGGGGCGAGGGGGGAGCGAAACTGCTAATGAGACGAAAACAAGCCAGAAACATCTGTCAGGGGCTGCTTTCATCCTGGGCCCAGGGCTTCTGCGCGGGAAGCGGCGAAGCTGCGGACGGCATCGAAGGGTGTCCCTGCACACCAGGCATTGCACAGCCTGTTGCCTGACGCCCCCTCCCTCTCCCGCTGCGCTCATGCACACACACATCCTGATTCTGCTCTCATGCACATGATTTTTCCTTTCCCGCAGAAGGCAGGCATGCCCAGTGCTGAGGGGAGCAGAGCCCAGATAGCAAAGCGGCATTTCCAGACACCGGGCACACATAAGAGAGCAGAATCTGAGTGCAACAATGCTCTCTCCCCACCAGTGTGATTCCCAGCATTCAGAGGCGGCAGAGACAGAATGTAGCCATTGTGGCTGGTAGCCATTCGTAGTCTTCTCCTGCATGTATATCTCCCCATTTCAATTTTGTAGAAGGAGATTCTATGGGCAGGCACAGAGGGTGGGTGCGGCCCCATGCCCAGAGCCTGCCATAGATCAGCCCCCTGCTGGATCAGGCCAATAGCTCATCTAGTTCAGCATCCTGTTCCCACAGCGTCTAACCAGATGCTTGCAGAGAAGCCTACAAGCAAGAGGAACCAGAGGGCCACGCAATGTAAGTGCATCCCACGTGGGGCGTTGGTTCCAAGGATTCTGCGCTTACATGGAAACGTTTATACTCCAACCATTCCCACAAAACTAACGTTTGAAGAAGTGGGTTGTATTTAGGGAGACCTCTTTGAAGAAAATGTACACCAGGAAAAAATGCATTAAGAAATTGTGTGCATTTGGAGAAATTTGGACTAAAATGCAGGTGGAATTACATTAGGACACACACACACACAAAAAAATGGCACACTGATAAGGTAATGTGGAGAAGTGAAGACTGGGGGAATAGCTAAGGAAGTGAAACCGAAATGGAGATATTTTGCTCACCCCTCCCCATTGCTGCCCTAAAGTAAAAGAGCCATGGATCTGGCTTGGATCTTTGCATTTAGGGGCGGGTCTCTTGGAACTCCCACCTCTGACATTAGCCAGGAAAGGCTTCGTTCCAGTTAAACTATTCTGAGTTATCGAAGAGCTGGCAAGCTTGTGCCTGTGCCCCCTTTTTCTCAGACTCCCCCCCCATCTGCTCCAACACCACCACGGCTGCCACCTGCCTTCCTCACCCTCCCCCATGCCTCCTGCTTCATTGGGGCTTTGGAGCTGGCTCAACAGTTAAATGGCCCATTGTTTGCAGCCCCCAACCAAATGAATGGCTCCTAAGTGGATTAATTAACTTGCTCTGAAGGATAAAGGGGACTCCCCTCCTTGGGAACTATTGTTTTCGTTTGCCTTTGGTCACCGCAGGCAAATGAGGGCGAGGCATTCCTAGGGGTAGGTTGCCACCTTTTTGCCTGGCACAGCTCCTGTGCCGTTAAAAACCATGGGGCGGGTGGGGGTGGGGAATCAACAGGTAGGATGTCATCCTCCTCCAGTCCCAATCTCTATATCTCTATAAGACATGGAACTCTTCCTGCCCAGTCTTGGCCCAAGGGATAGCTCAGTTGGTAGAGCGTGAGGCTCTTAATCTTAGGGTTGTGGGTTTGAGCCCCACGTTGGGCAAAAGATTCCTGCATCACAGGGAGTTGGATTAGATGACCCTCACAGTCCCTTCCAGTTCTGTGGTTCAATCCCAGTCCAAACCGGCAGCTCTTCCACTCTTTACTGTTAAGATGGCCTCTCCAAGTAATCCCCAACTAATAATATTCCACCCTGCCTGATCCCTGTGAGTACTTCGATTGGACCAGACTTTGCGATGCCAATTTGTCCTTGTCTACCAACTGCAGTGTTGCATATTCCATATGTCCCACTGTGCTACATGGATTGACAAGCCTGTTGGCCAAAGGTGAAAGCATTTCCCTGCCTCTCCCACCCAGCAAGCTTGGGATACTGTCCCAATGCCACGTGGCTTGTCTCACTTGCTCGGGCCGTCTATAATTAGTGACACTACTGTGTGGCTTTCGCAGACAATGCTTTCTCCTGCTTTCTGCTGGTGATCTGGGACAAGCTATGTGGGAGGCAGCATCTGGGACAGAGTGGGGCAGGAGCGGTTGGGGCAGGGCTGCATTATAGGCTCAAATTGTCCTGTTCTGCTGAACAACCTGGCCATTTTGCACCAGCTAAAGTATCTGAACCGCCTTTGCAGACAGCCACACATATAGCGCATTGCAGTACTCAAACCTGGAGCTTACCAGTGTGTAGGCCATAGAAGTTAGGCTATCCCTCACTAATTAATAATCATAACAGCAACAACTAATCCTCTTGACCTCACCTCCGCTGCTCTCCCCACTCATTTGCAAGATATTAAAGCGGGGGTGTGACCATGGGGGTGGATCCTGTGGTGGTAGCAGGGCGGCAGGGTTCTGAACATTTTGCCTGGGGCAGCCCCAAAATCCGCCACCCCGTTCCGCCTCTCATTAAAGCCTCGTCTGGTTGTGATGGCCCCTCGCGCGGCACTCTTTCCTCCCAGCCCCTTCTCCGGCTCAGAGTTTTCATTCAGCCAGACGATGAATAATTCAGCTCCTTTAATCTTCCTTATTAAGTTGCTCCCTCAGGCCTCAGATCATTTGTTGCTTGGCTCTGAAGTGCCTTCAATTTGTCCGCTTCTCTTCGATCCCTCCAGGACCCAGGGAGAACCCAGGATTGGTGGGAAAGTGGAGGGTAGCTGGGAGGGGAGACGGAAAGGGCTACGTGTGGCTCCCTTCCTCTCCCCAAGATCCCTAGACATAAGGAAGGATAGCTCCTCTCTCTCTCTCTCTATCTTGAGGTTTGGGGGATGAGCTAGAGAACGCCTCCATGCACATGAAGATTGGCATGTTCTCACCCTACCACACACTCCCCTCTCAGGAAAGACGACAAGGATCCTTCTCAGATCCTAAAGGGAATCCATTTGGGGGTTCAGTGAGTGGAACGATGCTCAGGAGGCAGGACTGAGAAGCAAAAACCAGCAGTGTGTGCCTTGCTGAGAAGAAGAGATCAAAGCTAGCAGCAGGTTCAACTGATTTGGGGCACTTCTTACTTATGTGGTGCCATCGCCGAGCAGAGCAATGTAAAGCAACAAGGCAGAATTGGGGAGTAAGGCCTCTGTCCTCAAGGAGCTTACATTCTCAAGTTCAGCAATGAGTGGGAGACCACGGAGGGAAACCGGGGCAGAGCAGGGGCAGGCTAAGGAAATGAAAACGAAAATTCAGTTGCACAAGCCAAGATACAAAAGCAATGATTTCCTCCTGCCCCACTGCAGGCAAAAAATTACTCAGCAATGCTAAGCTGGTCGCGTTACTGGTTTCACCAATTACAGCCGCTGTGAAGGATATTTTGTATGCCTTTTAGCTCTAACTGAATTTTCTCTGGCTGTACTTTTTTGCATTTCATTGACATTTCATGCCAACTTTGGGTCATTTTGACGCCGGGCAAAACCTCAAGCACCTTCCTCCCTCCCCCATCCCTGCCGTTGCCTGCCCAGGCCTTTTGAATGATTGTTTTTATTCTGCACCAATTGCTTTTACTATTTTAAATATTATTATTTTTTGCATGTTTTCCGTTGATAAATTTTTCATTTGTTTTACTGCAGTTGGGGGGGAGGTGAAATAAAGTGGTCCTGTGAGTTTTATTGAATGGCAAGGTATACATTTTTTAAAAGCCCCTTAAAAACAAAGGAAGAAATAATAGTGTGGACTATTAGCCAAACAAAATAATGGTTGCTAAGCAGTCATAGCAATACTCAGAGACTGGTTTTATTACACCAGTTCAACTGTAATGGATTCTCCGAAATAAATCTGGAGAGTTGTCATTTTGGTGAGGGTGATGGCAGTCCACTGCTAGAGATCTCTTTTGTTCACGGGATGGTAGGATTGTATCCGCTCAGAGCAGACTCATTTAAATTAATGGACCTAAATTAGTCATGTCTCCTAATTCCAATGGGTCTGAGTAGGGCCAGCATTGGCTACAACTCATAATCCAGAAAGTATTCCGGGGAAAGAGAATGACAATTAACCCAGCTGATTTGCTGTGGATGTATCCCCAGTAGCGTACTTCCATATTCGCAATAGTAAGGTAAAGGTAAAGGTAAAGGGACCCCTGACCATTAGGTTCAGTTGTGGCTGACTCTGGGGTTGTAGCGCTCATCTCGCTTTATTGGCCGAGGGAGCCGGCGTACAGCTTCCGGGTCATGTGGCCAGCATGACTAAGCCGCTTCTGGCAAACCAGAGCAGCGCACGGAAACGCCGTTTACCTTCCCACCAGAGTGGTACCTATTTATCTATTTGCACTTTGAGGTGCAAGATTGCACTTTGAGGTCCTGCTAGGTTGGCAGGAGCTGGGACCGAGCAACTGGAGCTCACCCCGTCGTGGGGATTCGAACCGCCAGCCTTCTCATAGGCAAGCCCTAGGCTCTGTGGTTTAACCCACAACGCCACCCACATCCTTCTTATCCTCTATGAATTTATCTTAAGCCCTTTTAAGGCCATTCACATGGGTGGCCATCACTAAATCCTGTGGGAGCGAATTCTGGAGTTTATGCACTGTGTGAAGAGGTATCCCTTTGGTTTTTGCTGAATCTCCCAACATCCTGCCTCATCAGACGCTCCTGAGTTTCAGTATCATGAGAGCTACCTGATTGGCTCTACACCTGACATAATTCTGTACACCTCTCTCCCCTACCTTGCTCACCTTCTTTCTAAACTAAAAGGCTCTGATTGCGTATTTCCCCCCTCAACACCCATTTGATGATGCTGGCTGCCCTTTTCTGAACCTTTTCCTGCAAGCTCATTGTTCATACCATGCATCCCACCCCATAAACATACAGAGGAGCAGTGATTTGCAATGACTTTGACTGGAGGACCATTTAAAGCAGGCATCCCCAAACTCGGCCCTCCAGATGTTTTGGGACTACAGCTCCCATCATCCCTAGCTAACAGGAGCAGTGGTCAGGGATGATGGGAGTTGTAGTCACAAAACATCTGGAGGGCCAAGTTTGGGGGTGCCTGATTTAAAGCTAGCACAGAAGGCTGCACACACCTGCACACCCACTTCGAAACACAGATTGTTGATGAATTCCAGGCTCATGGCACACAACCTGCTCCAGAGGGTAGGACTTGAACCAATGGCTTCAAGTTGCAAGAAAGGAGATTCCGACTAAACGTCAGGAAGAACTTTCTGATAGTAAGAGCTGTTCGACAGTGGAACGGTCTCCCTCGGGAGGTTGTGGGCTCTCCTTGCTTGGAGGTATTTAGGCAGAGTTCGGATGGCCATCTGCCATGGATGATCTAGTTGAGATTCCTGCATTGCAGGGGGTTGAAATCGATGACCCTTGGGATCCCTTCCAACTCTACAGTTCTATGATTCTGTGATCTGCCTCTCTCTAATGGATCTGGATTGATTACTTGGAGCTAAGTGGTACCTTTGGGGATGCCAGAACTGGGCCCAGGGACCACTTATTGCACAGAAAGGAAGTCAAGACTGCCCTCCTGACCATTGCATTTGAATACGCTAATTCATTTCTTAATGTATGCACATTTAAATTTGACCCTTAACTTCTGATAATGCTGAAGTGGGAAAAGGAAAACGAAAGAGGGAAAAGCCAGGCTGATTTAAAACTCTCTCGGCAGTGTGCTGGCTCTTATCAGTTCCTGCCAGCCAATGAATTTAAGGGATTTGGAGGTGGGAGACAGCACTCCACTCTGGAGACCTTTTTGGCACAGATCCTGGACTTCCCCTGATCACAGGCGAAACTGCTGCTTGGTGGGGAGATGTTAAAACTGTGAGGGTCAGAGCAAGCAACTCTCCATCCAGCTCAGCACATTGCAGGGTTGCATTGCTGGAGCAATGGATGGGGCAATTCTGCTGATTTTACTGTGTCCCTCAGTTGCTCATTTTCCAGCCTTAGGTTCAGTTCTCTACATTTCCCTGTCAGTTTGCAATTTTTTTTAAAAAAAAAAATTAAAATCCTGGTTGGCGTTTTAGTGTGAATTTCACTTAGTATACACACTTGGGTATGCAATTTCCCGTAATAGAATGTGCTTTTCAATGTCATTTTCACTAGCAGATGCATTTATATGCAGACTTTACCCTAGCATGTGTAATTTTTGTACCACCAAGCTGGAGAACTGCAATGCAAAATTCAGAGAAGTACGAATTTTCAAAAGAGGGTTGTGTTTTGATTTATGTATTGTTTGGGAATGTACAGATGAGGTACGTTTGTCCTTAAATGCAAAGTGAAATCAATTTCTCCCCCATCCACACAAGACAGAGGTGTGTGTTGTGGGTTGGAAAACCAGCTGCTCTGAATGCAGGTTTGCAACCAGTCCTAGTCGGAGTTGCATGACCACGCTCACCGTTTTTGAGTGGGGCATGACTGGACACAACCTGGGGAAGCAGAGGTGGTGGCTCAGATATGCTTTTTAACAACTGAGGTTGGTACACCAGCTGCATCCCTGTCGGGAGAGAGCAAACAGTTAATCATACACTGGCAACATCTGGGCTGGGCTACCGTAATGCACTCGACATGGAGCTGCCTTTAATAATCGTTTGGAATCTTCAGCTGATACTAAATGTGGCTGCTCCGTGGTACCAGGCGGACAGAACATATTCTTCCCATATTGGACCAGTTGCCTAAGTGTTCAATGGCCCAGTTTAAAGTGCAGTCCTAAATGGCTTGAGACCATGTGATCTAAAGGCCTGGGAATTAATAAATGGTAGGATTTTTACTAACTGGGGTATGATGGGAGAGATAAAAGCTGCAGAGGAATTCCTGGGCTAGCCTGACCTGACCAAGCTGGGACCATTAAGAAACAAGACAGGACCATTGAGGACCATTGGCAATGCAAGAAAACTGTCCTTCCCCCTTGCCCCAAGGTGTGAACAGGGACTGGGGTTTGGAAGGTTGCCAGGGTAGTTGGGGGGTGCAGTGACAGGAAGAGTCTTGAGCAAGGATTGCTGGTAAGGAGGAGGAGGAAGAAAAAAGATGGGAATCCATCTTGGGCGGGCTGGCTGAAGGCTGGCTGGGAAAGATGTCTTGGACTTCAGTACTGCACTGCTGTGGGGTACAAGCCCCTCTTGAATGATCATGCCGTAAGATCTGTACTCCCTCCTTGCAGAGTGAAGGTGTAAATCAGTGAATAAACCATATTTCTATTATGCGTTTCAATTCTCCAAAGGAGCACAAACCCTAGTTAAGGACTGAGACCCCTGAAATCCCTTGTATGGCAGGGATGGGGGTAGGTCCTAACATACTCATCCCAGCCTGCCTGTGAACTGCGGCTGCAGGGACAGCTGTGGGTAGGATTACTGCATTGCAGTGGGTTGGACTAGATGGCCCTTGGGGTCCCTTCCAACACAGCCATTCTATGATTCAGACTTCGGACTAGTTGACGTTTTGGAGTCCTCTTCAAGGTCATTGCAATGAGATGGTCTCTCTCCATGCCTTCCACACACATGTACAAAAGCCAACCAGGCTGGGCCTTGTCTCTTACTGCATCAGTGGCAAGAGCGCAGCATGCTCCACTACCCCAGAAAGCAGCAATAACAGCTTAGCAGGTGCCGATTAGGTGGGGTGGGGGGGGCAGCATTGCCCTGCCTGCTTCCCAATGCCGCTCGTTGCTGCTAGTTACCGGGAGGAAGAGGGGCAATCCAATGGGGAGCCCAGTGCAGTGCTGGTGCTGTGGCAGAGCCCATTCAATGCTCCCGCTACCGCACCCACACTGCAACAAACTCCCTGCTGCCTTGGTACTTGTCAGCAACGCCTGGGTAGCCAGAAATGCCATCCCTCCTGCGCTGCCAGTCCCCTCCGCCTGCCGAAAGCTCTGAGAAGTGTGTGTCCCACAGGAGAGCAAAAGTCTGATTCTCACGGTGGCCACTGGGTGCCTTCTGTACCCCAAGGCTGGCACACTTTCCTCTTCCTCATCCGGGACGCCTTCCTGTCCTCCAGTTCCTCCACAGCTCAGTCATATGCCAAGGTGGGGGGGGAGGGGGTGACGGGTTATTTTCTGAAATTGTTGGGTGGAGAGAGAGAGAGAGAGCGCAGGCAAAAGAGACCCTTCCAGGGGCCTCTGCCCAGATGTTGTCAGTTAGTGGTGATAAGATCTCGGCATATTAATGCAAACAGCAGGGGCTTCGCGGGGTTTGGGAGGCGATGCTATCGCTCTGCAGGAATGCGGGGCAGCCCCAGGAGACAGTGCTCGCTTGCTCGGGGCACGCAGGCAGGTAGGAGGGAAGCCCTCTGTGTGAGGGGGACACAAGGAGAGGCTTGTGTACGAAAGCCTTCCACAACCTGTGGCACCGATTGGTCACTCATTGCTCCCAGCTGAGCATAATGCGCAGGGATAATGCCATACCTCACTCAGATACCCATGGAAACAAGAGGGTGTGCTGCTTTCCTCTCGTATTTGTTTTCCCACTGGGGCTGGGGAGACAATACTCCGAAAGAGGATTTAAGGCGGTGCGGTTGAGTCTCCATTGCCCATGGCATATCTTTCTGTGAGTACACACACAAACACACACATGCATCTTTCCAGAAAAGCAATGCTTATATCAGTATATAAAACACATCCCCCCCCCATTCTTTTTATTGTCTCTGGTGGAAAGGAAAGCAGAGCAATCATTAAGGCACAGCTATGCTACAAAATTATACCAGATTGGAACTAGCTTAAATGCCCTTCTAATAAATAAAAATCAAAATATTTGGAATTGTAGTTTTGTGAAGCTGATGAGGCTGGTGTGAAAAGATCTTACCATTCCAGAGTTTATTAAACTGAGAGCTCTGGCAGTTATGGGGAGCTCAGGCTATTTAAGTGATTTGAAACTGGCTTAAAGGTGTGGTTTTAGATCGTACACATACAATTTACTGCATGCTCCTTGAAAAGCAAGAAGAAAAAGCTGTTGCCTCTATGTGTAGCCTTTGGTGGCCTGGAATATGAGAAGCTTCTCAGTTCACATAAATGTTTGCTGGTGCAGACATACCTGACGCCACGTTCACACCATATAGTTAAAGCACTCTGAGAGTGCTTTAGATTCAGGTAGGTAGGCATGCTGGTCTGACGCAGTCAAAAGAAATGAAAAAAATTGTCCAGTAGCACCTTAGAGACCAACTAAGTTTGTTCTGGGCATAGGCTTTCATGTGCATTCAGAATTGATAGTGCTTTAACAGCCATGGCTTCTCCCAAAGAATTATGGGAGCTGTAGTTTTTTCTAAGGTTCTCCTAACAACTCTCAGCACCCTTAACAGACTACAGCTCCCATAATCCTTTGGGGGAAGCCATGGCTGTTTAACGTGGTATGACAGCACTTTACGTGTCTGGTGCGAATGGGGCCTAAAGAAAACTATGAATGAGACACCGTGCAATTCCTCTGGAAAAATAAATGTTAATGGCTCAGGGTGTTCCCTGCCCACCCGCCATGGTCCTGCCTTCATTACTGGAGAACAAGGCGGAGGAGAATGGCAGATTACCCTCCCTTCGTGAAGCGCATGTGGCTTCACGAAGGATCCCGCTGGTAAGTGTAGGGTTCATTCCTCCTCATTGTCTGGGGTAGCCTGTTGTCAATGGAAGCGCCAGGGTGTAAAACGCAAGCTCAGAGACAGCCCCTGATCTCTAATCTAGCACATAAATATGACCGAGAGCGGCTAATTGATTGTTCAGGCTCGCTACAGTCGTATCATCTGAGATACACGGGCAGCAAAGCAAGAAGGCACTGGAGGCACTTCGACTGTAATCTGCAATCTGTCAATTTAGCAGCGTGACTAAAGCGTCCGTGAATGGGAGAAGAAGGCTTGCACATCCATAATATTGATGCATAAGCGGCCGATGGGCAGAACTAACTGAATCTGCGGTTGGAAAGGCAGTGGTGGCGGCAGGAGGGGGGGTGGACAAGACAGCACCAGGCGAGGAAGTAATAGCACAACAAAAGGCCCATTCCAAGTACCGTATTTTTCACTCTATAAGACGCACCAGACCATAAGACACACCTAGTTTTTGGAGGAGGAAAACAAGAAAAAAAATATTCTGAATCTCAGAAGCCAGAACAGCAAGAGGGATCGCTGCGCAGCGAAAGCCTGCATTCACTCCATAAGACGCACACACATTTCCCCTTACTTTTTAGGAGGGAAAAAGTGAGTCTTATAGAGCAAAAAATACGGTACCTTAGAAAAAGCACAAGCCCTCCTAGCAATGGATTATATCCAGGGAATGTCTCTATCAGGTGCCAGCACCTCATGAAGCAACATCACCAGGCACAAGGCTTGTTCAGTCAAGGCTCCCATCTTCAGAGGCGTGGTGGGCATTCAACACCACAGCAAGAGCTCGCCTGCTGGGTTAGACGAAAGGCCCCTGGGGTAGTAGTCAGTGATGGTGTTCTATGGTGGCTAAGTCAAAACAGAAGATGTAAGAAACTAAGAAGAGACTGGTGGATCCATTCAATGGTCCACCTAGTCCAGTCTCCTGTTCTCACAGTGGCCGGTGAGAAACCCGCAAGCAGGTTCCGAACTCTTCCCTCCTGTGGTTTCTGAAACTTCTCCGTTGCTGACCAACCACCCAGTTCGCATCCACAACTCAGCAGAATCTCACTTCCATCATTCCTCTCTGGCTGATCTCCTGTGACAGGGCACAGCAGCATCCTGGAAAGATGTTCCACTAACCCAATGGCAGAGCCCTCCCAGCTCCTTTCCCTTCACTAGCGTGGGCCGGCTTTGGAGAAAGGGGCCTGCATTGGAGGAGCAATTCCTGTTATTCTTAGCCTGCTTCCAAAAGAGGCTGCGGGTCAGCCGCTCCTTTCTGCCTCACCTGGTGAGGAGGCCACGGGTTCGGAGGCAAGTTCCCACCCCTCCGCTGCCTAACGCCCACACCCCTTCCCAGTGGGCCGAGTTCAGCACGGCACAGCGCTAAGACAGAGGGAGTCGCACACCATAAATCAGGCTAGGCCGGCCAGACGACGACTTGCGGGCTCGAGGCCTGTTTGTTTTGGAAATGAGCGAAGCACATTTCAGAGGAGCCGGAGATTTACAGGCCCAGCCTGGGGCTCTCTCCGTGGGAGAACAAGGAAAAGCCATTGCCGGGACCTTGCAAATGGGGAAAGCAGAAGTCATCAGGGGAACCAGAGAGGGGAGGCTGCGACTGGGCCTGGACCAGTCTGGCAAAGAGTTGAGTTGAGTAATGGTGGCACAGAGACCATTGTCACGATGCCCTGCCCTCCTTTGTAGTCTCAGTGGCAAATATCCAGCTATCAGCTGGAGTAGGGTTGTGGGGTTGCTACCTCTTCGTCATGTTTATGGGCTGCTCGTATTTTGGGAGTGCTGTCCCTAATAAACAAAGGACCTCTTGCAAATGTAGCTTGCCCATATTTTATGCAAAGGCAGAATCTTACGCTCCGAAAAATGTCCACTCCCCAACGCCTCCAGTTTCAAAAATATGTCTTTGTTCAGAGGAAATATGTGCTTCCGTGGGGCCAGAGAGGCAGGCTGTGCAAGTGATTTTTTTTTCTTTTCCCCTTTGAAAAATGAGCTAATAAGGGCAAGTTGTTTTCAGGGAATATAATGCAGAGCGTTCCTGTTACCCGCTCCGACTTCACCCTGAAAATTGAAATTGCAATGTAGAAAATTAAGGGACGCTAATGACCGCCTTTCCGGCTCTGTGTTTAATAATTAAAATAAAATAGTGTTACTAGATATGCATGATTATGCTTGGTCACAATAAGGCTCTTGGTGTCATGCTTGGTTTTGTCCCCCAGATGCCATGAGTAAGATGGACGGTTTCTTCCTAGGCTAGGCTAAAAGATGGCAAGGCCATCTCCAAAGGGGGATGGGAGCCAAGAAATGCTCAAAGCCGTTAGGGAAAGTGGGGCACCAGTGGTCCACATAGTTCCTTGCCCCCCCCCCCCGACCTTCTTTTGGTAGTTGGACCCACATTTACAAGCACATTACTGGAATAAACTTGACCCTGTTTAGCCCTCTTGCTGGACTTCCTGAAAGGAACACTGGACAAAATAGGAAGCTGTATTATACTGAGTCAGGCCATTGTGGCCCATCTAGCTTTGTGTGTGTGTAGGCACTCACATTAAGAGATCTGCAACTTTTTCCCGGCATTCCAATTCCCAAGGCTTTTTGCAGAGGGAGGCCATGCAAGTGGATGTGGGTTAAATCTGTAAATAGTAGTGCAGACCTTAAGCCAAGGCTGGGGAATCTCAGGCCAAGGAACAGAATGCAGTCCTCGGTTTTCTGTCCCATCGGCTGCGTTCCTACACAGGCCATACCGTTTTCCCCCAAGCCATGCCTCTCTATGCTGGGATCAGACAGGAATCCCTTTGAACATTCCCTGACATTAAGTTTTGCCAAGATAAATGGGTCCTCGGTGAGGCAGGGCCTTCTTGGCCCTCAGCCAGGGCCTGTCTGTCCGACAAGGGCCTTGTCCGCTTCAGACGGAGCCTTCTGCTTCCATCCCTTAATCGCAGCCCGGTGATTTATGGGGGGAAGCTGGAGACCCCAATTCCGCTTCCCTTCCTGAGTCTCTCGCTAGCCTGAGAAGCGGCAGCGGCAGTTCCAAGTCAGGCAAGATTGATGAGGCTTAAAGGTGTTCTCTGCATACAGAAGCGTCTGTCTGGGCCTGCTGTGTGGCACAACACAGGATTAGTTGACGTACTACAAGACCTCGCATAGAGGCAAGAGAGCTGGATTACAGGGGAGGGAGGCCTTCGCCTGAACCGTATTGTGGGGCCCCAAACCATCTCTGGCATCCCAGCACGAGCTGCTGGAAAAAGGAGGCAGCCCACCCAGGTCCCATTTATGGAGTTGGGTGGCCGACACAAAACAAACAAACAGAAAATCCCCCAAATGACAACTTTATTTTAATTGCAGTTGTATATTTTTGTATTCTACTGCATATTACCACTGTCCACCATATT
This sequence comes from Podarcis bocagei, assembly GCF_964188305.1. Classification (NCBI taxonomy): domain Eukaryota; kingdom Metazoa; phylum Chordata; class Lepidosauria; order Squamata; family Lacertidae; genus Podarcis; species Podarcis bocagei. Next base: position 8,801,625 of record NC_138128.1, on the reverse strand, counting down.
CAAACGTCCTCACAACTGGTGGTATATAAATATCTTCTTAGAGCTATCCTTAGGAGGTGGACTAGGTGCTCCAGGGAGTGATTACTGCTTTACTTCAGTGGGGGGAAGTACCATCTGCCTTGAAAGAGACAGTGGTGTGCCCCTTTCTTAGAACGACCTCCCCAGACCTTGAAGCATTAAACAATTATTGCTCTGTGGAAATGTCCCATTTTGGGGCAAGGCTTTTGAGGTGGTGGTGGCAATCCGCCTTCAGGCATGCTTGGATTCCTGGAATCCATTCCAGTCTGGGTTCATAGAATCAGAGAGTTGAAAGAGACCTCCAGGAATCTCAGCTAAAGCATCCATGACTGATGGCCATCCAACCTCTGCTTAAAAACCTCCAAGAAAGGAAAGTCCACAACCTCCCAAAAGAGACCTTTCCACTATTGAACAACTCTTCAGAAAGTTCTTCCTTTTGTTTGGGCCTGGTCATGGCACTGAAACAGCCTTGGTCACCCTGGTTGATGACATTTATCAGGCGAGAGAGGGGGAGGCTGCTACGCTGCTCGCTGTCCTTGATCTCTCAGCGGCTTTTGGTACTGTTGGCCATGATTATTTCCTTCTGGAGCAGCTCAGAGGGTTGGAGGAGCTGTGCTTCAGTGGTTCTGCTCCTCCTGTTTCCAGAAAGTGGTCATGGGGGGCTACTGTTCAGTTCCATGGGAGTTGCCCCATGTTGTCCCACAGGGTTCCATCTCACCCCCCATGCTGTGGAGCATCTAGGAGCTGTCATGAGGAGATCTGGACTGAAGGGTCCCCAATATGCAGATGACACTCGACTCTATCTCTCTGTTCCATCTGAATCAGGAGAGGCGGTTGAGGTGTTAGGCCGGCGCTTGGAGGCAGTGGGTCAACGCACTGGATGTGGGTCAACGCACTGAAGCTGAATCCTGAAAAGACAGAAGAGCTGCATATCCCACCCAGGTCCTCATGTGCAGGAGGTGGGGGAGAAGGCATGCTCTGGACAGGAATTGCTTCACTGTGCAGAGGCTGCCCTGCACAGCACGGGGGGCTGATGGCCGAAGAACTGATGCCTTTGAATTCTGGTGCTGGAGGAGACTCTTGAGAGTCCCATGGACTGCAAGAAGATCAGACCTCTCCATTCTGAAGGAAATCAGCCCTGAGTGCTCACTGGAAGGACAGATCCTGAAGCTGAGGCTCCAAGACTTTGGCCACCTCATGAGAAGAGAAGACTCCTTGGAAAAGATCCTGATGTTGGGAAAGATGGAGGGCACAAGGAGAAGGGGACGACAGAGGATGAGATGGTTGGATAGTGTCTTCGAAGCTACCAGCATGAGTTTGACCAAACTGCGAGAGGACAGCAGAGCCTGGCATGCTCTGGTCCATGGGGTCAGGAAGAGTCGGACATGACTAAATGACTAAACAACAACAACAGAGGCTGCCCAGCTTTCGACAGCCATGGGTTGATCGTGTGGCCAGCCCCATTTTTTGTTTGTTTGTGTGTGTCTATATGTAAAGGTAAAGGGACCCCTGACCGTTAGATCCAGTCGCGGACGACTCAGGGGTTGTGGCGCTCATCTCGCTTTACTGGCTGAGGGAGACGGCGTACAGCTTCCGGGTCATGTGGCCAGCATGACTAAGCTGCTTATGGCAGACCAGAGCAGTGCATGGAAACGCCATTTACCTTCCCGCAGGATGTGCTTTCGAACTGCTAGGTTGACAGGAGCAGGGACCGAGCAACGGGAGCTCACTCCATCGCGGGGATTTGATCTGCCAACCTTCTGATCGGCAAGGCCTAGGCTCTGTGGTTTAGACCACAGTGCCACCCGCGTCCCAGTGTGTCTATATGTGTGCATATATTATTCCTACATTGCAAAGGGTAGGACTAGTTGACTCTTGGGTTCCCTTTCTATGAATTCTGCCCCAGGAATGGTTCCTCTTGCATGAATCCTGCTGCATGAAAAAGCAGAGGACAGAAGGAAAAGCAAGCTGACAGTCCCCGCTAATGTTTGTAGACAGTTTCTGGACACATTCCATGCTGGGCGCCTTGGTGGAGACTTCACGATCTCCCCCAAAAGCAGGCCCCCTGTGGCTTCCCCGGCAGGGACAGCCAATCTCCCACAAGGACGCTCCTTGGGAGCCAATCGATTCTTAATTAACAGGGCTCCTCGTCAGCGCCTCCACTAATTGCTACTCAGCATAATTGATTGTTAAACTGTCACTGACTAAGCTCCGGAGGTTTAACCCAGCGGGAGGTGACGGCTGGGCCCCGTGTTTTGTGTGCTGAGCTGCCAGAGCCCTTCACACCAGCCGCAGGGCAGGGGGGGAGTGTTACTTTACTGAGACTCAAAACAAATCAAAAAGCCAATTCCAGGAAGTTCACCAGAAAGGCAAGAAGTGGGTTCTGCAAACATAATTTGCTCCAATAAACTATTTAGGGTTGTCGGGACACTTCGGTGCTGTATTGTATTATCCAGTGCGAAATCATATTAAATTTGGTACGGTGCTTTCAGGTGTTCAAAGCTGCAGACCTCAAAAACAACCGCAAGCAAGTCTGATGGCTTATCTCCCACATTACAGGGGAGGAAGGCTGGCAACATCAACCCCACCATGTGGGAAACCCTTGTAGACAGACCTCAGCACCGGGAGACAGGCAGTCAGATTGTGTATCTACAGCAGTGACCAGAGGAGGAATGACCGCTGGGAGGAGCGCAGAGAGAAGAAATGTCATCATGCAACTGCAGCAACATAACTGGACAACTTCATCTGCCCCGGCTGTAACAAAACATGTCTCTCCCGTATCGGTCTCTAGAGCCACAGCAGGTGCTGTAATCTTCAAACAGTTTCACCCCCAAAGGCACACTCCTCCGTTGTCTCCCAAGACAGGTGGATGCCAACGACAACAACAGATGAGGAGATTGAGGCTTCTCCAAGGCCCCCTAGTAAGTTCATGGCTGGTTCAAGATTTGAACACGGACCTCCTGTTTCATAGCTCAGTCTCTTAGCCTCTGGGTAGGATCTAAGAGTTCTGCATCCCAACATTCTCTGCAGTGAATGTTAAATATTACAGGGGGGGTGACCTCGAACACAGCTTCATGGAGACCTTTAAAGATATCCCTGCCCTGAGGGGCCGTTCCAGCTGTTTGTACAGAAGCCTTGGCTCTGATGGTGTTATAAACTCCATTCATCATCGAGAAGGATCAATGGGTGTTTTCAGGAATTGCCAGCTGAGTTAAGGTGGAATTTTTGCCTAGGTGAGCACATGGGGCAAATAGTTAAGGGGAAATCACAGCAGACTGAAAGAATACTAGTCCTCATCCTTTCTGCGGGCTCACAATGCCAAGTCCTTCTGCAGGAATTGCAGGTGTAAGGCTGCCAGCAATGCTTGTATCCTGCTGTTATGTACTGAGTTGAATAGGATCCAAAATGCAGCAGTCTGATTGGTCCTAGAGCAATAGGATTCAGAATGCAGCAGTCTGATTGGTCCACAGGATCCACCCAATCCAGCTCCAGGTGGAAGTGAATCCGCAACCTGATTGGCCTACAGGAGAATCCCGGAACTAGCCAATCACGTGGGGCCCATTGTGTAAATAATGTATATAAAAGCAGACATTCTGGGGGAACTTCCATTCCTCCTTACCACTATGAGCTGAATAAAGAGCATGAAATCCACTCTCGACTCCTAGTATATTTCACCTGCAAATAAACAAGGCGCCAAACAAGCAAAGACTTTACCATGTTCTTTTGAATGCAGTTTTGAATTGTGTCTTATAGCTTATACTATGTTTACCCCCCTTTTTTCTTTTTCTTTTTTGTATAATTGTATCCCTTTAGGGACAGGTTGAGACCATTTTTTAAAAAAGATTCTCAGAGGCTTTCAGAAATTGCTTTTAGTGTTGCTTTTATTAAATCCTGCTTCAAAGTCTTAACACATTATTTTACTTCATTTTAGATAATGCTTTATTGCTGAGATTTTTCCCCTCTGAAGTTTATTTATGGTAAATAGTTATGTAAGCCACTTTGAATAGTAGTTAGCAGGCATCTGGATATTTTTTTTTTTTAAAAAAAGTTTCTCAATAAACAGGAACCTAAGAAGCTGAGTCATGTTGGAAGTCAACTCAGCTTGCTGAGAGGTTTGCATGAGTTAAGGCAGATAAAGTAAAGGACACCCAACTTCCCAGACTTTCCCTGTGCCTTTATCTCTATGCTGACTTCTCTCTATCTCTTTGGTGTTTAGACTGATAAGTCTTAGGCTGTATCCTGTTCCTTTGGACCACGAGACAAGAAGTCATCTTGGATCAATCTTCTGAAAACAAACAGGCAAGCATGCCTTCTCTATTTCTCCAACTAGTCGATTAGCTAGGACCATAGTGAGCCGGTGTGGTCTAGGACCGCCTCTCCTGGTATGCCCCGTGGAGGACCTTAAGGTCCACAAATGACAATACCTTGGAGGTCCCAAGTCGCAAGGGGGTTAGATTGGTCTCAACTAGGGCTACGGCCTTTTCAGTACTGGCCCCGACTTGGTGGAACCCTCTGTCACAAGAGACCAGGGCCCTGCGGTACTTGACATCTTTCCGCAGGGCCTGCAAGACAGAGCTGTTCTGCTTGGCCTTTGGTTTGGACTCAGTCTGACCCTTATGTTTCCCTCCCCTTATAGTTTTGATCTATGGGCTACTTTTAAAATGAGGCTGCATTTTAAATTATATTTTAACCTGTATTTTAAATTGGTTTGTTTGTTTGTTTGTTTGTTATTGTAATTTTACTGGTGTTAGCCGCCCTGAGCCCGGCTCTGGCCGGGGAGGGCGGGGTATTAAAAAATATTATTATTACAGCAGCAAGAATACTCATTGCAAAGTATTGGAAGACACAAGATCTACCCACCTTGGAAGAATGGCAGATGAAGGTGATGGACTATATGGAAGTGGCAGAAATGACTGGCAGAATCCGAGACCAGGGAGAAGAGTCGGTGGAAGAAGATTGGAAAAAGATTATCTACAGAAATACTGCAAAATTAATGAATGTTAGAATGATGTTGGATAGAAACTAAGTGGTCTTTAGCTGTAATGCTATAAGAGAATATGAGAAAATGGTTATTAATAGGTAAAAAATTAATGTTATAATATTTTAAAATTGAAGATTAAGATGATTGAAGAGGGGAGGGATTTGCTGAATTAACAATTTGAACTGGAATACAGAAAAGGGAGGCGTGAGGAATCATAGAATCATAGAGTTGGAAGAAACCACAAGGGCCATCGAGTCCAACCCCCTGCCAAGCAGGAAACACCATCAGAGCACTCCTGACATATGGTTGTCAAGCCTCCGGGAAGGAGGAGGTCCGGGAAATAAGCAAATGAAAAATATGTGACGGAAAGACTGGATTGTTTTTAACTATCTTTATTTTGTATTTTTCTTTTTTCTTTTTATTTTGTAATTTCTTGAAAATCTCAATAAATATCTTATTAAAAAAATAAAAATTATTATTATTATTATTATTATTATTGGTTAGAGGGCTGGACTAAGACCTGGGGGGGCTTGGATTCTAGTTGCCACTTGACCATGAAGCTCCCTGGCTGACCTTAGGCCAGTTGCAGTCTCTCAGCCTAACCTACCGCACAGGGTTGTTGCAAATATAAAATAGAGGGGAGAGAGAACAACCTCTGCCATCTTGAGACTGGAAGAAATTTAAAGGCTATTTACAGAAATATTGTAAAATTAATGAATGTTAAAAGGATGTTGGAAAGAAACTAAGCGGTTTCCAGCTGTAATGCTTTAAGAGTTATGGGGGGGGGGGAAGGGTTCTACAAATGGGTAAAAGTTTAATGGTAAGGATTTGCTGAACTAATAAATTGAACTGGAATACAAAGAAGGGAGGTATGAGGAGGTCCGGGGAAATAAGTGTAAGGAAGTTATGTTATGGAAAATTAATGGTTTTTTTAACTATTTTTATTGTATGTTTTATTGTATGTTTCTTTTTATTTTTCACTTTTTTGTTATACCTTAAAAACTCTTAATAAATATATTCTTTAAAAAAAAAACAACCTCTGCCATCTTGAACTCATCGGAGGAAAGGTGGCATATAAATGAGAAATAATAATAATAGTAATAATAATAATAATAGTGGGGTGCCACAGGGTTCTGTCTTGGGCCCGGTCTTATTTAACATCTTTATCAACGACTTGGATGATGGACTCAAGGGCATCCTGATCAAATTTGCAGATGACACCAAACTGGGAGGGGTGGCTAACACCCCAGAGGACAGGATCACACTTCAAAACGACCTTGACAGATTAGAGAACTGGGCCAAAACAAACAAGATGAATTTTAACAGGGAGAAATGTAAAGTATTGCACTTGGGCAAAAAAAATGAGAGGCACAAATACAAGATGGGTGACACCTGGCTTGAGAGCAGTACATGTGAAAAGGATCTAGGAGTCTTGGTTGACCACAAACTTGACATGAGCCAACAGTGTGACGCGGCAGCTAAAAAAGCCAATGCAATCCTGGGCTGCATCAATAGGAGTATAGCATCTAGATCAAGGGAAGTAATAGTGCCACTGTATTCTGCTCTGGTCAGACCACACCTGGAGTACTGTGTCCAGTTCTGGGCACCACAATTCAAGAAGGACACTGACAAACTGGAACGTGTCCAGAGGAGGGCAACCAAAATGGTCAAAGGCCTGGAAACGATGCCTTATGAGGAACGGCTAAGGGAGCTGGGCATGTTTAGCCTGGAGAAGAGGAGGTTAAGGGGTGATATGATAGCCATGTTCAAATATATAAAAGGATGTCACATAGAGGAGGGAGAAAGGTTGTTTTCTGCTGCTCCAGAGAAGCGGACACGGAGCAATGGATCCAAACTACAAGAAAGAAGATTCCACCTAAACATTAGGAAGAACTTCCTGACAGTAAGAGCTGTTCGACAGTGGAATTTGCTGCCAAGGAGTGTGGTGGAGTCTCCTACTTTGGAGGTCTTTAAGCAGAGGCTTGACAACCATATGTCAGGAGTGCTCTGATGGTGTTTCCTGCTTGGCAGGGGGTTGGACTCGATGGCCCTTGTGGTCTCTTCCAACTCTATGATTCTATGATTCTATGATTCTATGATTCTATGATTCTATTTATATGCCACCCATGTTACTGGGTTGCCCCAGCCACCCTGAGTGGCTTCCAGAGTATTAAAACATCAAACATTAAAAACTTCTATATACAGGGCTGCCTTCAGATGTCTTCTAAAAGTCAGGTGGTTGTATATTTCCTTGGCATCTGCTGGGAGGGCATTCCACAAGGAGGGCGCTACTACCGAGAAGGCCCTCTACCTGGTTCCTGGAAACGTTGCAGTGAGGGAACTACCAGAAAGCCCTCGGAGCTGGACCTTAGTTTCCGGGCTGGATGGTGGGGGTGGAAACACTCCTTCAGGTATACAAGGCCAAGGCTTTAAAGGTCAACACCAACACTGTGAATTGTGCAAAAAGCAGAATGGGGAAGCGCCAGCCCGCAATGGCGCCCACCTGAGAGGGGCTGGAGCTGCGCTCTGGCATGTTCCAGCTCAAAAAAAAAGCCCACTCCAATAATAATAATAATAATAATAATAATAATAATAATAATAATAATAATTTATTATTTGTACCCCGCCCATCTGGCTGGGTTTCCCCACTCTGGGCAACTTCCAACAAAGATTAAAAATACATTAAAATGTCACACATTAAAAGCTTCCCTGAACAGAGCTGCCTTCAGATATCTTCTAAATGTCAGGTAGTTGTTTATTTCCTTGACATCTGATGGGAGGGCGTTCCACAGGGTGGGCACCACTACCGAGGAGGCCCTCTGCCTGGTTCCCTGCATCTTTGCTTCTGGCAATGAAGGAACCGCCAGAAGTCCCTTGGCACTGGACCTCAGTGTCTGGGCAGAATGATGGGGGTGGAGATGCTCCTTCAGGTCTACTGAGCAAAGACCATTTAGGGCTTTAAAGGTCAACACCAACACTTTGAATTGTGTTCGGAAATGTACTGGGAGCCAATGTAGGTCTTTCAAGACTGGTGTTATGTGGTCTTGGCGGCCACCCCCAGTCACCAGTCTAGCTGCTGTATTCTGGATTAGTTGTAGTTTCTGGGTCACCTTCAAAGGTAGCCCCACTCCAAGGGAAGATGCCAGTTTCTTTCCATACCTCCTGGTTTCTGGGATGGTCTGCTTGTTTTGTTAAGTGGAGAGGTGCCAGAGGCCTGCTGTGGGTGGCAACTGCTGCAGCAAAAGTGCCGTCTGCTTTCAAAGGTGCAGGAGATGCTTCTCAGGGTTCCTTCCTAGGCAGTCACCTCTTCCTGGGCCCAGGAGGAGCGAGGCTGCGAGGAACCAATGCCAAGCCCTGCCACCTTGCTCAGTGCACAGCCAAAGCAGATGGCAAGATGGAAAGGCAGCTCCTCTGGCAGGGCAGAGCCACTGCCGCCGCTAAATCTTCCACCCCCCTTGTGCGCCCCCCTCCCTCGAAGTCCACCCCCCCCACTGGCACCGTGAAATGAAAGCATTAAGAGGCGGCGGTGAGGAGACCAGCCGCTCCATTGCAGATGCCCCCGCTAATTGAGCCGTTTTGTTTCAGAGCGCTTGAAAAGAGCAGAGCTGAATTGGCTTTGAGAGGCATGGAGAGAGGGAGGGGGAGCCAAGGTAGAGGGTGGGAGAATAGAGGCAAGAAAACACACACACACAAACACAAATATGTAGGAAGGGAGACCCACAGGGCCAGCCCCAAGGAATGGCAGCCGAGCTAATCCCAAAGCCCTCAGTTCTCTCCCACACACAAAGGCTCCTACCCCACTGAACTGCTTCCCCTGGGAACGTCAAGAAGCATGGAAAATGGGCTGGATCTTTCTAGCTTGAAAGATTGTGGGAGCCTCCTGGAAGCTGGGGGACTTAAGAGGCAACGTTTTGGAAGTTTACTCTTAGATGCCTTCAACACTAACTTGCAAAACGAAAACCCCATATTGGGTATTTTCCATGGCTGCATTTGAGAACCGCTTATAGCTCTACGGCTGTCTTATCTACTAGGGTTGCCAGCTGAGCAGGAGCCCACAAATCCTGATCTTTGACCTGCCTGGGTCAAAGCTTGATATGATGGCAGCCCCATCTGGCTGACCAGGTGCTTTTGGCCAAGCCATGCCCACCTGCTCTACACAGGTAAAGGGACAGCCTTGCAGGCGCCCATGATCAGCCAATCGCTGGGGCTTGAAAGCCGTGCATGCAGCGCACTCCCACAAGAACTGTAGTGACAGCCACCTCCTTGGGTATCCTTCCATCTTCCATTCTGTGGACATGGCCAAGCACCACCCATCTGTCAAAGTTGGCCCAGGGGGGGTTAGACTCATGCATAGAATGTTACTTGCTCAACAACAGAAAGGAGCAGAAGTCCCAGCAAAGGAAGAATGGATACAAAAACTTATGGAATATATGCAGAAATGGCGAAACTAACCGGAAAAAATAGAAATCAAGATAACAAACTTGTTATTAAAGAATGGAAATGGTTGGTTGAATATTTACAGACAAATTGTAAACAGAGAAGAACATTGGCGGGATTATTGTAATAACCTGCAGTTTTATAAGAGTAAATATTTAAAGTAGATGAATAAATGAACAAATTAAGTTAATTTAGATATGCAGAAGATATTAAAAATAAATTTAAGGAACCGCAGAAAGAGGGGGAAGGAAGCCCAGTTTTGAAATGTTAAAATGGCTGTAAAATAACTGAAACGTATAAACCTGAAAATCATAAATAAGATTAATAATATTAATAATAAAAGATTAGAATTACAGAATCGTAGCGTTGGAAGGGATCCCAACGGTCATCTAGTCCAACCCCCTGCAATACAGGAATGAGGGTAGGTATGGATCAGGCGTACTGGCCAAATTTTCCCACCCCATTCTTAACCTATTTAAGCATACCTTAAATGAGCACACCTCTCAGTTGGTTAAGAGATGCAAATGAGCAACATGCCCCACCCACAGGAAGGGATCTTCTAAGCTTCCTTATTTGGCTTCCTCCCTGTCAACGGCCGTATCATTGGACAAGAGAGACAGAATGCGGAACCCTCAAGAGTCGGCACGTATCTCTCCATCTCAGGCATGAGCTCATGCTCTCCAATGGACCTTCCACTGTGCTTATCAGACCTTGGCTCCTCTTGCCATCACCACCTTCCAGGGAGTCCCTGCCTCCCTGTCACCCGGCAGATTCCAGGGCCTTGACTGACTTAGCCGATGGGCAAAGACTCCTCAGCAGCTCCAAGTGTTGCTGGAAGACTTTCTCCCTCGTGCTGACGCTTTATCAGCGCTCTGCCTTTGCAGCAGGATCGGGGAGAGCCGGGAAGATAGATGTTCTCTGTGCAGGAAGCTAGAATGAAGAGGAAACTTTCCCACAGGACTGTGACAGGTGGGTGGGCTGCTGACGGCTGCATCACCCGACTAATTTTAGCTCTGGAATAAGGACGGAGCTGACTTGACCTCTGCCCCTCTCGCAAGTCCCAGCAGCAAAGTGTCACGTGGCCCACTGTCTCCATCCAGATCCTGACACAATTGTATGTAGTCCCTTGCAAAAGATTAACCAAGCAGTGGCAAAAGGTTTGCCCACGCTTTGCTCTCAAATGCACAAAATATGTGTTTCCAAGTTGTAAGGAGCAGAGACATATGGGCGTATTCTGGATTCTGTCCTTAATTTCCAGCTTCTTGGGGGGGGGGGTTGTTTTAAGTCTCTCGTCCTTTTTACTCGCAAAAAGAGAAAAATAAATGCACAAGATTTAGACAATTTTGACAATAAATGCAAAAGGTCTAGGCAATTATCCAGTAAGAAGAAAAGAAATGAGAGAGAGGTTGGTTGATTCTCAAGTGTCTGGGTTTATTGAACACATTTTGGAAATGCACTTTCCTTATTCAGGGGCAACCCAAAAATGGATGCTTCTTGATTCAGGTATGTTCCAGAGCTACAGATCTGCCCATTTCAGTTTCCATCAGATTCTTTCTCTTTCTCTCTCTCTCTCTCTCTCTCTCTCTCTCTCTCTCTCTCTCTCTCTCTCACACACACACACACACACACACACACACACACACACACATTCATTTCCACATTATTTTGGCTTTTATGAAAACCAAAAATTCATTCCTGTTTGTCAGCATTTGTCACCTTCTCCTAACATGCATGGTTTTGCCTAATAGTGCATATTCACAGGTTTCATTCACAAATAGATAGATAGATGCTAGATAGATAGATGATAGATAGATGATAGATGATGATAGATAGATGACAGATAGATGATCGATTGATAGATAGATAGATAGATAGATAGATAGATAGATAGATGATAGATAGATAGATAGATAGATAGATAGATAGATAGATAGATAGATAAATGATAGATAGATGATAGATAGATAGATAGATGATAGATAGATAGATAGATAGATAGATAGATGATAGATAGATAGATAGATGATAGATAGATAGATAGATAGATAGATAGATGATAGATAGATAGATAGATAGATAGATAGATAGATAGATGATAGATGATAGAGATAGATAGATAGTGAAATATACTCAGAGTCGCAAAGTGATTTCATGCTCTTTATTCAGCTCATAGTGGTGAGGAGGAATGAATGAAAGTCCCCTCAAAGTATCTGCTTTATATACATTATTTACACAATGGGCTGCACATGATTGGTTAATTCTGGAATTCTACTGCAAGCCAATCAGGTTGTGGATTCACTTATATCTGGAGCATGATTGGGTGGTTCCTGCCAACCAATCATACTGCTGAATTGTTCTTGGACCAATCAGACTGCTGCATTCTGAATCCTATTGTTCTAGGACCAATCAGACTGCTGCAATTTGGATCCTATTGTTCTAGGACCAATCAGACTGCTGCAGTTTGGATCCTATTCAACTCAGTACATAACAGATAGATAGATAGATAGATAGATAGATAGAGAGAGAGAGAGAGAGAGAGAGAGAGAGAGAGATAGACCCCTAACAAGCACATTGATGGAGAACTGCACCGCAAAATCTAGAGATGTGTGAATTTTTGAAGGATGGCTGCATTTCAGTTCACAAATAGCTTTGGAAATTTCAAATTGGGTGGGTTTGCATTAAAATGCAAACTGAAACCAAACTTCCCTACCTGCCTCCCAGACTGATGCACAGACTGGAACATTGTTCTGCAGAGGTCCAAGGTCTGCTTTCAGCCCCAGATAGATGGGAGCAGCCACCTATTTCTCCACCCAGGTGCACTGCCCATTCAAGGCTGGAGGAAGGGACAGTCACCAAGTCATCAGGCCCTGGCCTCCTGGAGGATTTTGTGGCCCTGATGCCTAGGTATGTAGCTACTGCTGCAGCTTCTATCTGTAAAAAGAAAAATGATGAATGGTGAGAGGCTGCTCCCAGACGACCTCATAAAATGCAAATTCTTTTTTCAAGAGAAGCCCAGCCTCCAGAAATCTGCACTCAGTTTGGATAAGATGGTTTGTGTCAGTTATGTGCAAAATTGATCAAACTTAGACCGTTATGTCTACGCCTAGCCTAGAATCAAGTTGCATGCTTCCCCAAATTGCCCGTGGAAAAGGAAATTGCATTTTTAAAAATGTGTTGGGCTTCAATAAGCTCAGGTGCTTTTGAGACTCATTCTTTCGCTGCATTTCTTGACTCCCCTCCTGGCTTTTCACCACCCCATTAAGACGTGAACCTGTTCCTGGCTTCCTGTTTCCTGTCCAATGAGCACGAAGGCACTGCAGTGATGGTCAATATTATATTATATATGAAGCATTGAAAGCCTTCAATGGCAAAATGCCCTACAGAGAGAGACAAAGTGGGCATGCTCTGGAGCCTTTGGTGTGCTTAAAAGTGTCCGCCTGCGAAGTGTGCAGGATGCATTTTCGGCTTGCAGCCAGCCTCATCTCTCATCCTTTGCCAGGTCCGTAACGATGCGCATACATCAGTCACAGCACCTGGCGCATGGGAACGCTTCGCTGCACATCTGGCCCAGGGAGAAGTCACGTCCATCACTTGGAACAGCTGGAGGAAGCCGGCCATGAGACAAGGCATCTGGTTGGGAGGCTGATCTCTGCAGGTCAGTTCCTGCCCTTGCGCTCCAAGGAGAAGATGCAGAAAGAGAGAGGGAAGCTTCCCAAGGGTCACCTGAAATGGAATGGACACCAAAAAAAGATGCACAGGGGCTTAGAGTGGGACAAGTGCCAAGTCAAGCACCGGTGTGACTCTGGCTGCTGATTTTATTTATTTTAAGGATTTTAGCAAGATGAATCCAAGTCCACTCCAGTGCACCAATTTTAACTTGCATTTGAACCTTTAGATTAAACGCTGGGTGAATTCATTGCAACGCTTAACAGATGAAGGCTCACAGTCCTAGACTTTCACTTTGATCCAATACATTTTGAACAATGATGGAATGCTGTTGTGTGTTGGAAAAAATTCTGATTCTGTGGTTCTATTCATCAGTTCCCTTAGCCTTCCAACAGCCTGGGAGGTGCATCAATGTTGTTGGAGGATGAGTTGCTGAGACTAAAAGCTAGGATTTTGTCGAGGGCACTCTTGTGGTTTCAAAGCACAGATGAGGTTTTAATCAGGCACTCTCAGCCTCACAGGTCAGTCTCAGAGCCTCTGTACTGTGCCAGGTCATCCCATAGCTTCTTCCAATATTTTCCAAGTTGTGATGAATTGCTGTCCTCGTGCACATGGATGCTCACATCTGTCAAAGGGAATTTCACAGCCACATTATTTGGCCTGGGGAGCAGAAATCAGCATCCCAAGAATTGTATCTTCCCTTTAAAAATCAAAATATGCCAAGTTTCTAGCCCTTACGACATAAAGATTTTGTATTTATCATTAGCTTCCCTGTGTAGTGGAAAGACAGGACAATGAATGAATGAATGAATGAATGGCATGGTCATAGCTCAATAAGTAGAGCGTGAGACTGTTAATCTCAGGGTTGTGGGTTCGAGACACACATTGGGCAAAAAGATTCCTGTATTGATGACCCTCATGGTCCCTTTCAAATTCTATGAATGAATGAATGAATGAATGAATGAATAACTTAAAGGGGAGGAAGGTCTAGTGAAATTTCAGGAGACACACAAAAACTGCAGCTCGTCGAAGGTCTGAAACTTTTGGAAGGGGCCAGGATGTGATGAGTTATGGACTTCACGCATCTCAGGGCACGTACAGGATATGTCACCCTACCAAATAGTGCTGCTGCTGACATTTTACCTGAAGTGAAATCCAAAGCAAATGTGATGGTTTCTCCCAAGGTAAAACATCTGAAGGCTTTTGAAGAAAAGCCAAAAGGAAAAGAGGAAAGAGTTTCACTAAGACAAGAACAAAGTTTCCCAATGTGTTTTCTGCCCTTCCCTAACCCCGCCCTGTGATCCCTACATTTAAATGGTCATCTTTCTTTCTGCCAAAGTACATGTCATCCAAACATATTATCCCCCATTCTTGCCATATGGACATTATGACGTGGCCAGGGGTGTTGGGGGAGGGGGAGGAGAAGAAACCTTCTGCCTGCATTCATGGAGTATAAGACTATCAACTAACCACCATAGCTATGTTCTGCCTCCATAGCTGGAGGCAGCAGTGTTCCTGAATCCCAGTTGCTGCAAACCACAGGAGGGGAGAGTGCTCTTGTGTTCAAATTCTACTAGCTGGTTTCCCACAGGCATGTGATAGCCTGGGATTCGGACTCAGAGGCTGAACCTGAAGAATCCCAGCCTGCACAGGAGTCCCCACCTCCAGAACCAGCTGAGCTGGGGCTGGGGCTTGAACCTGAAGGGTCCTCACCTGTGCTGGATCCTCAGGTGCAGGCACCAGCTGAGCCTGCTCTGGCCCCTGAGGTGATGGAGGACCCATTGCCTGCAGGTGCTCCACTCTCAGCCCCATCAGGGGAAGAGGAGGTTGCCTCTGGGTCCGGTAATCCTCCAGCCTCTCCTGAGCTGCAGAGGCTCAGGGCAGAGAGGCGGAGGGAACTAAGTTCCCGCAGGAGGAGTGCTCGCCTCCAGGCCAGGAGAGGCGAGTCACCTGCGGACTGGGGCCACCCTATGCCTTGGGGCAGATAAAAGCCAGTCAGACCCAGTCCCAGGTTGCGGGAGCAACGTTGTTGCTAGCTTGTTCCTGCCTGCAGCCTGTCCTGCTCTTCTGCCAGTTCCTGACCCCAACCGACTCCCTGCCTTGGACCCAGCTACAGCTTTGACGGACCGCCTCCATACCGCACCATCGACCTCGGACTGGACTCGGACCTCACCTCTCGGTTAGCCCCCAGGACCAGCACAGGCACCTGATTGGCCACTGTGAGAACAGGATGCTGGACTATATGGGCCCTGGGCTTGGTCCAGCAGGGATCTTATGAAGTTCTTATTGACAACCCACCCCCACTCCCGGGGAAACATGCAAGTAACTATGCCTCCTCCCAGAGGAAAACCAAACTTCAGGTATTGGAGTTGTGTGTCTGTGTAAATTGGATTTGGGAGCCTGAGTCAAGGAAAGGGTTAAACCCACCAGTGCCAGATTACCAAACTGGCATAGTAGGCGGCAGCCTATGGGCCCCCCGCCTTTCAGGGGCCCCATAACAATGGATGAAAATGACATTGGTTTTATCTTGAAGTAATATTGGTTTATTAAAATGGTTTGGTAAAGTTAAAAAAAAAGTATTAGGAGATAATTTGTGAGGTGGGGTGAAGTGAAGGCATGAGGCGGGAGTTGATAATGCAGGTGAGCTGTGCACAAGCAAGCTGCCAGCTAGCTCTGCGGAGGCTCTTTTTATTAGCACAATATGCAAAACCAGTCAGATACATTTTGGACTGTGACCTTTAAACATCTTCCAATCATGAGATTGTGGGGTGGTACAAAGTTACCGGTATTTTGGCACCTGTTTCCACCACGTCATTTTCCCCTTGAGCCATGCATGATGAAGGAGACAAAGGTCACAGACAGAGCTTGGCAGACCACTAAGAGAGCAAAGGTTAGATAGAGGATGTGATGTTCAGACAGCTGTGGTTTGTCTGTGGATGGAAGTGTGCTCCACACCCGAAGGTCACGCGTTCAGACAACTGAGGCTGTCTGCGGGTGGAAGTGTGCTCCACACCCAGCGATCATTCCTTCAGGGGGGCGAGATTTCGACTGCCTAGGACCTCCACAAAGTTTAAACTGGCACTGAAACCCACTTTACCCAGTGCCAAGGGCCCGTTCTGAATTGGGTCTCCTGCGAACGCACAAACACACACTGCACAGATACCATTGCACCTCTCTAAAACTGCAAGCAATCCTATACCCCCCTCTCTGGTCACACCAAGTTTGCCCCCCTCCTTTAGATATCATAGCACAGTGGTACCTCTGGTTATGAACTTAATTCATTATCGAGGTCCATTCTTAAGCTGGAAACGTTATTATCCTTTCACTAATGGGGCCTCCCGCTGTGCGCACGACTCCGGTGCACAATTTCTGTTCACATCCTGGGGCAAAGTTTGCAACCAGGAGCAGCTACTTCCGGATTAGCGGAGCTCGTAATCTGAAGCATTCGTAACCAGAAGTGTTTATAACCAGAGGTACCACTGTATTAGACTGCAGGAACAGAAGTCCTTCTAGGGGCAGGGCTGGGGGGCCGGGGTGAGGGAGAGGGGAAGAGGAAAGAAGGTTCTTGCAATAGTCGAGCACATTGATAATCTCTGCAGCAAGTTCCAGGCTGAGCCCCAGCATTGAAACCAGATTCGACAGGACCGCGAACGCTGGTTCAGATTAAGCCCTGAATTAATATTTCCTGACGGGGAGCAGAGATGCCATTCCTTCCTGCTAGCTAGCATCTTGGGATGAAACAGGGAGGGAGCCTGTTCCTTCCTCCTTCCTTGCTGACATCTCTGCCCCCCACCCCCACCCCTGAGAGTTCAGCCGTCAGAGTTCACTGATGGGGAAAACCCAGAGTGGTTTTTGTGGCCTGGGAAGGTCTCCAGCGTGAGGCTCCCTGGAGGGAGGGCTTTCTCCAGAGCTCCCTTTCTGCCATCTCCCAGAGAAAAGACTCAGGTGCGGGGACAGGTGAACACGTCCATTTTGCTTCTTCCTAGTTCCGCGTTTTTCTAATCCTTTGGTCACTTCCCCACATTGCCACATCAGTTTGCCATTTTTTTAAAGAGATCTGATGAAAATTTATCAGCATTTCAGTGTACATTTCCCCCCCCCAAAAAAATTACACTTTTAAGAATGCATTTCCCCACAATATGCACATTTTTGCTGAACCATCAGTAATATGTCACAGTTTTTTGTATGTTATTTTCACTGATTGGCCGTTTTTGTGTGTACTTCCAGATGGGGACTTAATTTGCAAACAGTTCGTTAAAATGAACGGGGTTGTTGGCTGTCTCTCTGTCTATCATCTATTTCATCTATCATCTAACCATCTGAGGGATCATCCATACTGTCATTTAATCTGGACACAGAAAGGTTCCAGTGCTTCCAGTCATTCTCCACTGACATTTTCCACATCACTGCCTCCCATACTTTCCCCTCCTGGATTTTATCCCACCAGGAATACCCTGAAAAAGTGAGGGTAAGAGAAAATCTGGACCAAGGGAAAGGAAAGTGTGAGAAGGCAGTGATTTGAAGGAGGACATCATTATATGGGCTATGGAGACTCAATGCAGGCATAGGAAGTCTATTGTCCACAAAAAAACGACAGTATAGGTTTATTTATTTTTTACACTCACACACCACCTTTATCTTCCAAGGAGATTGATGTGATGTGCATGGTTCTTCTCCTCCCCATTTCATCCTCACAACAACCCTGTGAGGTAGGTTAGGCTGAGAGATGGCCTGGGGAGCCTGGGGAGCACATTGGTGCCTAGGGAGCAGCGATACAAGCCTGAACGCTTGCCTCGGATGCATCCTATGCCCCTTTCCTGCCCTCTCCACCCCCTGGGAAGAATCCTTTGCCCTCTGCACCCTCGGGAGCCACCGGAAGAGGGACACAGGGCAATCCCTGCTGGCAGCCCACTGCCATCTTTCTTGCCTTTGCTTCCTTCCTTCTGCGTCTTCCCAGAGATTGCCTTAATTGAATCCACGTTTCCCCGCAGCCAGGGCCCAGAGATGTTGGCAAGGCTCTTTTTCTGAAAGGTGATCCACTCAGTTGGATTCGCAGGTCAACGCTCCACCCCCCCCCCCGCTTTGGCAATCCATTAAGCGCTCCCTTTGACCCTGGCAGCCATTAGCAGCCTTCCTCAGAGGAAGGAGGCAGGTTGTGGCAAGAGGGCCTGTTGGAATCAGGCGGAGGAGCCCAACCACCTCTCCTCTTTCGCTTCCCTCCCTCCCTCCGCCTGCCATCGCCTCTCCATCCTGGCACTGCTGTCCTCTCTGGAACGCAATGGGCACAGGCGTCCCCGCCCCCAGCACTCCCAAGCAAAGAGAAAAAAGCAGCAGATAAGGAATTGGGGAGAAAGCCAAGGTGAGGATTAGGGCAGGGGGTGTTACTGGGGCTCTGCATTAGCTTAATGGCTTTGGAAGACAAACAGATTAGGGAGATAGAGGCATTGGCAGGGGGATCAGCTAAATTGGAACCACAGCTCAGCCTCAGAACTGCGGGAGGAGGGGTGCAGGTTTGGAGAACAACACGCAGCCCTGACTTCCTGTTACTGCTTGGAAGCTGCTGTTTGCGTAGCTGGGGTGGGTGCATAAGGATGTCAGAAGAGACCCACTGGATCAAGCCAAAGGTCTACTATCTAGTAATAGAATCACAGAATGGTAGAGGTGGAAGGGACCCCAACGATCATCTGGTCCACCCACACCCACACCCGCATTGCAGGAATCTTTTGCCCGGCGTGGGGCTCAAACCCACAACCCTGAGATGGGAGTCTGAGATTTCTGGGACGTGCAGGAGAAACTCGGCCCCAGACCGCAGCGACCCACAGGGGAGATAAGGGATAAGGTGGCCTCTCGAGTCATGGCGGCAAATGCCTGGCAAGAGTTAAAAACAGGTTGGACTGATGCAGAACTAACTTTTTTTGGCAGTTCATAAAGACCCAAGTAGCCTGGAGTCAATGGCCACGGGTCACTTCTTTTGGATGGGATCCCAGTGTATGTTAAGGGGTGCTTCTGAAATTCTCCTGCTCCAAATTTCTCCACGGGTTCTGGAATTCAGAAACAAGGCCAGGTGGTTGGAAGTGGAACCAACCGCATTTAGGCATTTCTGTTTCCACTGCCCGGGTTTTTTGTACAACCTGCTGTGCCAAATCCAATCGCAGAAGATTTTGGCTGCAATAATAGAGCCGACTGGTTGAAATTAATGCACACAACTCACGTAGATTTCTTACCCCCCCCCATGTCTACTCTGAGTAGACACAATCCTCTTTTTCGGTGATCTTATACCATTGCACATAGATGCTTGATGAAAAAGCTCAGACCCCCAAAAGTCATTTCCCCCCATCCCGCAAGAGCTCATGTGTGCATCAGCAAAACACGCTACAAAAAGAGGCTGTGTACACACACACACCATTAATTTAAAATACTCCCTCAAAGAATCCTGGGAACTGTAGTCTTAATGGTACTGGGAATTGTAGCTCTGTGAGAGGTAATCCGCAATGTGTGCCCAGGATTCTTCACGGGGATGAGTTTTAGATGTATGGTGTGCATGCCGTCGATTAGTCTTTTTGATGCAATCAAATACGATAATCACACCGTTTGCTAGGGCTTGTTTCTTTGATGTGTTTTATCAAGGCAAACATGTGCTTTGGTAATTTAGCAGAGATGCAAAATGGGAGAAGCAACTTAAAGCAGCAACCCAGTGTGCATGTGCTGCAACCCTGGAAATAATTGCAGGCATTCTCCCAGTAATAAATATGTAATCCAGAATGGGTCAGAGAAACAAAGGAATGCAGCACAGGTAACCCTAGAGTTGGAGAAGAAAGTATGGAGGATGGATCGAGGCACCACCCTCTTTTTGGTGCTGTATTCCTGGGTGTCCTGCAGGCAAGACGACATCACCAGGGCCCCCAGCCCTGACAGCTGTGATTCCTGATCTTCCCAAGGGATGCTTTTGAAGCTCAGGAGCTGAAACAATAGCCGGTTCTGTTCTCCCAGAAGCCCCCGCATTCCCTCTGTGTGGGAAGGCCTTTCGGGGACCAGCCTCAACCTGCCTCTCCGCCTTTGCCATCCTTTTGAGGAAAGCGCAAGCTAAAGCCTTTCGGTCCCCCGAGGAGCCGAGGCGAGCCGGTTGATGAGAGACCGGAGCTGTTAAAACGGCCATCAACAAGTCATACTTCACTACGGATTAGAGGGAGGTAATGAGGAGGATTAGCTGAACGTCTGGGTTATCGGAGGGGGATTAGCCAGGCTGCTTGTGGGGACCCAATACGATAGCAGGAGGGGCAGAGCCGGGGGTAGGCTCCGAGGCTGGCAGCAACACCCCCCCCCCTCACTTGTCTGCAAGGACCCTGGCACCAGTCCCACAAAATGCAAGGGCTGGCGAGTGCCAAGGGCGTCCCAATAAGAGATAAGAGTGCAGGAAAGCTTCCTTATCCCAGTGCAGACTCCTGGTCCACCTTGCCAGCTGCACTGTCAACTGGGCAACTGTAGCTTTCCAGGGTCTCCTTCCACCGAGCAGAGAAGGGCATACCCTGCAACAAAATTTCTCCAATGAAAATAGGGATGTTCTATTCTCCGAGGGTCGTCCAGTCCAACTTCCTGAGATGCAAGAATCTCAACTAAAATGTCTGTGACAGATGGCCATCCAACCTCTGCTAAAAACCTCCAGGGAAGGAGAGCCCATCTCCTCCCAAGGGAATCATAGGAGAATAATGGATGCCACCTTGAGCTCTATGGAGAAACAGATGGGATATAAAGGCAATTAATAAGAATAAGTAGTAATCATGGTAACAACCACTACAAACTTATGCATATATCGAGGCTATACATCAGAGAGAGAGAGATGTGAATAATCTCTCCTTTCCTCAAAGACCACCTCTCCTAAGGTATCTAAGGTATATAACAGTTGGAGATGCATAGGGATAATGCTTCTCTAAAACATATGTTTTTTCATTGTCCTATATTGTTTTTTTGGCAGAAGGTAACTGAAACCGTCAACAGAACTGTATAGAACAACCTTACATTTACAGAGCAAAATATCCTCTTGAATTATATACCCAGCACATGGAACCTTACGAAAGGACAATATGAGTGGATTCCCCATGCCCTGACCATGGCAAAAAGACTGATACTGATGAATTGGAAAAATAAAAATGCGGCTCCCTTCTACGATTGGATTGAAGACTTATACAAACTCGCAGCATATGAACAACTTGCATGTGAACGCAGACTTGCCATGGTCAAATTCAATGATATTTGGAATCTGTTCTTACAAATACTGTAATAGGTTAAGATCTGGTGAAGTACAATAACAACCTTGTAAAATATACAGTTTGGTGTTTCCCCCCCCTTTATTTTCCCTTCTACACTGATTCTGTTTCTCTTTCTCTTTTTTATTTACGAAGAAGAAGAAGAAGAAGAAGAAGAAGAAGAAGAAGAAGAAGAAGAAGAAGAGGAGGAGGAGGAGGAGGAGGAGGAGGAGGAGGAGGAGGAGGAGGAGGAGTTTGGACTTAATATCCTGCCTTTCACTCCCCTTAAGGAGTCTCAAAGCAGCTAACAATCTCCTTTCCCTTCCTCCCCCACAACAAACACTCTGTGAGGTGAGTGGGGCTGAGAGACTTCAGAGAAGTGTGACTGGCCCAAGGTCACCCAGCAGCTGCATGTGGAGGAGCAGAGACGCGAACCCAGTTCACCAGATTATGAGTCCACCGCTCTTAACCACTACACCACACTGGCTCCCAGTGCTCACCATGTTTAGTGCACATATAATTATATACTTTTGGAACTTTCAATAAAGATGTTGAAGAAGAAGAAAAGACCGCCTCTCCTCATATGAACCAACCCAGACCCTGCAATCATCATCTGAGGCTCTTCTCCATGTGCCTCCTCCATGCAAGGTCTGGAGGGCAGCAACACAAGCACGGGCCTTTTCTGCATTGGTTCATGACTTGTGGAAAGCTCTCCCTGTTGGGAACTCCATTCCTTCTGTGCTGAGGATGTGTGGAATTGTTATATGGCACATGTCTGTGTTTATATTCCAGCACTGATTGTTGGAGTCTTGTGAGCGGAAACTGAGATACGCTGTTCCGCTCTGTGTAGCTATTGCCTTTTGCAGTTTTGTCTCCGAGGAAGAAAGACAGAGAGAGAACCCATGTTTTCTTTGTTGAGTTACGTTTGATTTTGTGTGCAATAAATTAGGCTTAGATGGTACACCTCAAGGTTCAGCTTCTGTTTGGACTCTGCTAGTCGTGTGCTCATGTCCTTGGATATGGGTCACATCAGCATGACAGGACACCTGTGTTGGGGGGGAGGCACTGGCCTTGGCATTATCACCCAACACTCCCCAGGGAGGCTCAACACAGGAGTACCCTCATCTATGTAGCTGCTCCTTCAGAAGGAGTGTAACCCCATCTGGAACAGGCTACCTCCCTGTTGGGATTCACAGGATACAGAGTAAGTCTGCAGGCTTCAACAGGCTGATGCAATACTCTGTGAAGTGCTGGGTCAGAGTGACTCAGCAGGAATGTGATTAATGTGATTGGCTATCACCTGTTTTAAAAAGGAAAGCCTGTTCAACAGTAAGGTTGGTTGTGGTGGTTGTGCAGTGGTGTGGTGGTGCTGTGGTGGAGAGTATTCGTTTGCCTTAAGGAGCAGGTACTCTGTATGGACTGTTTTTGTAAATACTTGTATATAGCTCACATTAAAAAGACTGCACTGAAAAGAAACCTAGGACTCTGAGCGTTTCGCTAAAAAGCGCCGCGAGGAATTCGCGACACTCCCTCCCATCCATCTGGTCTCAGGATCCACCCAGTAAGAGTGTGGCAGTCTTATCTGGACGGAGCTTCAATTTGTAGGCTCTCGTCTAGACATTACCGAAGCAAGACATTGGTCCAGCACATCCACTGCCTCACCTGCAGATGTAAAAGAGAAGTCGAGCTGTGCGTCACCAGCATATAGCTGATCATGAGCTATTAAGCCAGAATTCCCCAGTTTGGACATAATAGGAAACTCTAGCTTAATGGAAGACAGGATATTTGATGGAAAGCCAAAGCACAATGGAAGAGGGAGAAGACCCACACTCTCAGACCCACACGTATCTGTGGCTTCCCAGATTATGTTTTATGAAGCCTCAGATGGTCATCTAAGCTGGGCCAGCATGGAAAGAGAGACTCTTAGAGTGGAATTATGTGACCTGGGCCAATATGCTGGCAAGGTCAGTTCCAAGGCTGGCAGGTGGAATTCTTCCCTCAAAGTTGCCAGTGGGGATCACTGTCCTGCTTCTGTGCCTCTAGAAGAGATCTTGGGGGATTCAATTGTTGTGAATGTCAATTCGAACTGACGGGACCTGCCCGATTGGGAGTGGTATTATCCACCAGCTTCTGCACTTTGCAAATGTCCCAATGCAGCTGTCGGGCTTTTTAAAAAAGAAAAGAAAAGGAAGAAAGATCAAAAGGCATTTAGAATTCATCTTTTGAGAGAAAATGCTTTGAAAAATACATTCTGAAATATGTATTGAAATGGGAACCGGTGTGCAGATTTAAAGAAGTAATAATTGGCAGGTTAATGTGGAAATGGGATGAAATAGATACCTGGGTGGGCACTTGTGAAATTCACACAGACCAGAAATAGATGGATTCATGCATCCTTAGAGACTTCACCACTGTCGTCCTCTTTGACACCACAGGAACAGAGGAAGCTGCTTTATACTGAATCAGAGCAGCGGTCATAGAATCATAGAATTGTGGAGTTGGAAGGGACCCTGTGGATCATCTAGTCCAACCCCCTGCAATGCAGGAATATGCAGGTGTCCCATACAAGGATCGAACCTGTAACCTTGTCTACCATTCTATTCTGCCCTGGTTGGACTCCACCTGGAGTACTGTGTCCAGTTCTGGGCGCCCCAATTTAAGAAGGATGTTGATAAGCTGGAAGGTGTGCAGAGGAAGGCAACCAAGATGATCAAGGGTCTGGAAACCAAGCCTGATGAGGAACGGTTGAAGGAGCTGGGTATGTTTAGCCTGGGAAAGAGGAGACTGGGAAGAGATAGGATAGCCATCTTCAAATATCTCAAGGGCTGTCACATGGAAGATGGAGCAAGCTTGTTTTCCCCTGCTCTGGAGGGTGGGACCCAAACCAAAGGAGTGAAGTTTCAAGAAAGGAGATTCCAGCTGAACATCAAGAGGAACTTTCTGACAGTAAGAGCTGTTCAACAGTGGAGCTGTCTCCATTGGAAGGTTGTGGACTCTCCCTTCTTGGAGGTTTTTAAGTAGAGGTTGGATGACCATCTGCCATGGATGCTTTAGCTGAGATTCCTGCATTGCAGGGGTTGGGCTAGATGACCCTTAGGGTCCCTTCCAGCTCTACAATTCTATGACCCTCCTTTAATCTCTGCAACAGCCCTGCAAGGTAGCCGAGGCTATGAGGCAGTGACTGGCCCTGGGTTAACCAGGGAGCTGCATGGCCGAGTGGGGAGTTAATCTGACAAGCTAATCCAGCCTTCCTCAAACTTGGGTCCCCAGCTGTCCTGGAACTATGGTTCCCATCATCCCTCACCACCGGCTGTGCTGGCTATGAATGATGGGAGTTGTGTTCCAACAACATCTGGGGACGCAAGGGTGGAAAAGGCTGTTCTAAGCACTGCGCCCTATTGGGTATCGATAAGTGGTATTTCAAGAGATGCTTCAAGAGATACCGCAATAGACATTCAAGTACGTGGATGGGACCGTGTCATGTGGAGCATGACTTTTCAAAGTCATGCTCCACATGAATGCTCTCATCTGTGAGCCAGCATTGGCAGTGCTTGCACACACACACATGCCCGGTGTGGTACACTCAGACTCGTTGCTGCAAAATGGCATCAGCCGAGACATAATGCCTCTCGCAGATTAAATACAACACATAATGGCAAGCAAAATGGTCACACAGCGCAGGGAGCGGGCGCTCCTCCACCACCTAGAAGGCTAAAAATCTGTGATGCAGAGATTTTGAGCGCCCGACCTTAAGGGAGAATATTGACAGAACAAATATGTCAAAAACGAGGCAGAATTGCGGCAATCAATGGGACAGTATAATGCCACGGTGTCAATTATATAGGAATAACAAAAACGTGGGGGGAGGGAGGAGGGGGAGGAGAAAGAGACAAAGGAACAGGAGAATGCAAACTGCGGTTACAAGGGTCGGATTTCTCTATTAGTAGAAATTGCAGATCTCTGTAGCAAATGCCTCATTGTCTAGGCTCTCTTGGCTTGTCAATGCTGAGAAGTGTGTTTCTGTATTTATGCAGTGCAATCAGGGATGGGCCAATCTGCCCGTTTTATCCTCTCTCATTTCCCCATTCCCTCGGCCCCCGGGCTTGGAGTTCAGTTTGCCCTATTTCCAGATCAGTTAGCAATTTACCTTTTCTTTTTTAAAAATAAAGAAAAAAGAAATTCTACCTGTAGGCTGAGAATTTCCTACTAGAGCACCCAACCTGCCCTGTTTGCTCTGGGGAAAAGGATACTGAGTGCCAATTGCAGCACAGCTCTTTCCACTTATAAACGCCATCTCCAACTCCTCGAAAGATTCCATCAATGGTGTCTCCAAAAATTTCTACACATCACTCGGGAAGACAGGTGAACTAATGCCAGTGTACTGGAAGACAACACCACTATTGTCTCATTATTTGAACCATCTTTTGAACACCACAACACACACATAACTAGCTGTAAAGTAACATAACATGATATGTAATAAAACTGTAATTTAAATCGTCTGGAATTGTACTGGAAGAAGCACAGATCACCAGTGTCAAAGCAATGATTCTTCAATGTCAACTTTGTTGGACTGGTCATGTTGTTTGGATGCCTGATGATCGTCTTCCAAAGGAACTACTCTATTCTGAACTTAAAAATGGAAAGCTTAATGCTGGTGGTCAAAGCATTAAAGCATTAAAGATGCTCTCAAGGCAAATCTTTTTTAAAAAAGCATTATGAGCACGGAAAACTGGGAAACACTGGCCTATAAGTGCTCCAATTGGAGAACAGCCTTTACCAAAGGTGTCGTGGATTTTGAAGAAGCACGAACTCATGGCAAAAGGGAGAAATGTGCTAAGAGGAAGGCACCTTTGGCAAATCCACACTGTGATCAACTCTCGCCCAGAAAGCTATGTCCCCGCTGTGGTAGGACGTGTGGATCCAGAATTGGCCTCCACAGTCACTTACGGACACACTGTTAAAACCATTTTCATGGGAGACAATCTTACTTGGCCTACGAGTGATCACCAAAGAAGGAGAAGAAGCAAGGCTGTTGCGCCCTCTCCATTTCCATTGCCTAACATCAAAGCCCAAACTTGAGAGTAGGAAAACTCAGAAGCAAAATACTGCATCACTGGCTTTGGATCCCAGCTGGTACAGACATAGCCAAGATCACTGTCTGAAAAGGTCCTTGAGAAAGAAGATTCCACCTAAACATTAGGAAGAACTTCCTGACAGTAAGAGCTGTTTGACAGTGGAATTTGCTGCCAAGGAGTGTGGTGGAGTCTCCTTCTTTGGAGGTCTTTAAGCAGAGGCTTGACAACCGTATGTCAGGAGTGCTCTGATGGTGTTTCCTGCTTGGCAGGGGGTTGGACTCGATGGCCCTTGTGGTCTATTCCAACTCTATGATTCTATGATTGAGAGAGAGAATTTTACTCTGCACGTGGTCTGGGGCACTTTCATTTTTAGCATTGCTTCTGTGCCAGGAGGAGTTTAGCTAGGAGGATGTGGAAGATGGCAGAAGTAAACAGCAGCAACCCTCCAAACTGAGTCCTGGTGAATCCTGACTCTGCCCAAGGATAAGCCTTTCAGAACGATCCAGACTATTTTTATATTTGTTAAATTTGTATCCGAAGATCACAAAATGGGAAACACAAAATGCAAACCAAAATGACACACCAATAAACCCTGCCCCC
The DNA here is from genome assembly GCF_964188305.1 of Podarcis bocagei. Taxonomy (NCBI): domain Eukaryota; kingdom Metazoa; phylum Chordata; class Lepidosauria; order Squamata; family Lacertidae; genus Podarcis; species Podarcis bocagei. The sequence goes on along the minus strand of NC_138128.1, from coordinate 8,774,602 downwards.
CCCCCCACGAACACATTTAAAGGGCCACAGAAGGTTTCATCAGCCCAAGGCCTGGTTATAAAGGTAAAGGAACCCCTGACCATTAGGTCCAGTCGTGGCCGACTCTGGGCTTGCGGCACTCATCTCACTTTATTGGCCGAGGGAGCCGATGTAAAAGCTTCTGGTCATGTGGCCAGCATGACTAAGCCGCTTCTGGCGAACCAGAACAGTGCACGGAAACGGCGTTTATCTTCCCGCCGGAGCACTTTGACATGCTTTCGAACTGCTAGGTGGGCAGGAGTAGGGACCAAGCAACGGGAGCTCACCCCATCGTGGGGATTCAAACCACCGACCTTCTGATCAGCAAGCCCTAGGCTCTGTGGTTTAACCCACAGCGCCACACGTGTCCCAAGGCCTGGTTATAGAGAAACGTTTTTTGCCTGAAGATATGTCACCCATCTTTCTTCCAAGGAGCTCAAGGTGATATACATGGCTTCCCCCTCTCCCCATTTTATCTTCACAACAATCCTGTAGAGTAGGCTGAGAGGCAGTGACCGGCCCAAGGTCGCTCAGTGAGTTTTACGGCTGATTGGGGATTTGAACCCTGGTTTCCCAAGGTCCTGGTCCAACACTCCAACCAGTTGCTTAGAGTGTGGTGCTGATAACGCCAAGGTTGCAGGTTCGATCCCCATATGGGACAGCTTATTCCCGCATTGCAGGGGGTTTGACTAGATGATCCTTGGGGTCCCTCCCAACTCTACAATTCTATGATTCTGTAATAGAGAGTCAGAGGGTCCTTTGAGATGCACATAGACAACGCATGGCCTCAGGGTCAGCTGGTTTATCTTTAAGTTCTAACAATTACTTCTAAATGTGCACCTATGTGCATGAATTAGCACCTGCACATTTCATAATATCCTCTGAGAGGTCCTTCTTTCTGGCAAGGTGTAAATGGCAAACTTAAAACGAAAGACCTGCTTTTAATTCTGCCTCTCTGAGTCTACCCACCCCATCATCTCTGCTGGTCCCTTTTTCCCTGATAGCACAAACTGCAAGACACCCTCCCTTGTGGTGCGCAGGGAGCGCTCTCCCCCCCCCCACCTCGCGGTTATGCAACCACCCCCAGAGATTTCCTCCGCTTCCCCAGGGTGCAATTACCAGTCTCTGCTGCTACATCCCCTGGTCCTTCGGGACCAAGACACATCCGCAAATAAAGGCTCAAGAGATGTGAGGGAAACAGACACACAAATGAACAGCTGATAGATATAGCTCAGGCTGGCAATGTGGAGAAAACGTCCAGCCTTCTTACCTGCTCTTTCTTTCCACTGTTTTCTTGCTGTGGGCATTGCCTGTGGAGCTGGGCAGGAGAAAACAAGCACATCACGGCATGACCACAAACATTACCTGGTTCAAGTGTCCTCCAAGTCTCTTTTCCAGCTGCCTCTGCCAGTACCTGGGGTGACCTAAGTTAAGGGCCCAGAGCCAAGCAAAATCCTTCCATCTTGGCTTTTGCTTGTGACAGTCCAGGTTGCACACTCCCCACAACCACGGTGCCGGCTGAGAGAGCATCTCCACTAGGGACGGGTGGGTCGGTCAGTTTCTGTCCTTTCTCCAAACTTAAGTTCAGTTCACCAATTTTACACATACTTTCCCCCAGAGGCGCCAAGTTCTATGGGACATTAGGGGCTTCTCCCGTGACATTACACGCATGACACACATGTGTGCTGTCACACACGTTGGGAGGAGGCGACAAGGCCCAACGAGGTGCTCCACCACCACCACAAGTAGGGGCCCTCCACCATCATGGGGAGGCCTGCAAGGTCCTGGCCCCTCAAGATTGGGGCAGCTCAGCCCTGTCTCCACATATTTTGAGGGGGCTGAGCTGCCCTCAACCCCATAGAATTGGTGCCTCTGCTTTCTCCTAATATACACATTTTTTGGTTGCAGAGCATAGTTCAGCGAAGCAAGAATTTCCAAGGCTGAATTTCAGTTTCTCTACTGTTTGAGGAAATGTGATTGAGCTGATTATGCATTAAAAAGCAAACTGAGCTGGAACTTTCCCTGATTTGGACGATGAAAAGTTTGGTTGCCATCTCCTCCGGCACCTACTGGTCCCCTCCTAGGGATGCCCACCTTGCACGAGCCTCCAAAATGAAATTAATTGCCTCTTGGTTACTGTGTCTCCATCACTCACTTCAGAGCCACCATCCTGCCAGATGCCAGCCAGCGCTGCTCAAGAGGGGACGGGTCTCTCCCATGCGCTTTCTAGCACAATCCCTTGATGGAGCATCTCTCAAGGTGCCAGATGGCCCGGGAGCTTCTGGGTGCAGGCAAATAAAAACCAGCCTGCCCAGAAGTACCTGGGCAAACACAGCCCTGGCAACCTCAGGAGCCTTGGCACCTGTTCGGAGTGGGCCAGATGTGAGTCACAGAGTGAGTCAACAGTGGGAGCAAACAATCCTGCTCTTTAAATTCCCCTCTGCTGCATCCATTGGAGAGTTCAAACACGGTAAGAGCTTTGGAAAAGTCAACAGGCAGCGACCCAGATTGCGCAGCCATGGGAACGGGGCAGGGGCAGGGGAACGACAGCGCAGCCTGCAGAAAGAGATCTGGAAAGGCGGCACCTGGTTACCTGAGAACCACCTGAGCCAAGGCCCCTCCGTTGACCCAGCGCCAGGAGCGATGGACCCAGCCTGATCTTCAGCATGTTTGCGGAAATAAGGCCCATTGGTTTTGATGGGATTTAGGAACCCAAGGTTGTATTCAGTTGTTATGTACTGAGTTCAATAGGATCCAAAAGGCAGCAGTCTGATTGGTCCTAGAACAATAGGATTCAGGATGCAGCAGTCTGATTGGTCGTCAAACAATAGGATCCAGAATGCAGTGGAAGGGAATCCGCAACCTGATTGGCCTACAGGAGAATCCTGGAATTAGCCAATCACGTGGGGCCCATTGTGTAAATAATGTATATAATGCAGACATTCTAGGGGAACTTCCATTCCTCTGTACCACTATGAGCTGAATAAAGAGCATGAAATCCACTCTCAACTCTGAGTATATTTCATCAGTGTAGTGTGAAGCACATAATTCCATCAGTGCAAGGACTTCTTCTTGTGCAATAATATGATCTCTCTCCCCCACCACCACTTTCTCTCGTCTCTGGCCCTATCCTCTGCTCACATGCCCCCCAACACTCTGCAGCAGGTCTGGTGCCAGGTGTGTTCTGACACCTCTTTTTTGAGAAAAATGGCACTGGTTTTGATATTTTGTTAGAAGCCACACGGGGTAATGCAGTCAGATGGGTGGCATATTTTATTATTATTACTAGTAGTAGTAGTAGTAGTACTCTCTCAAGGCAAATCTTTTTTTAAAAAAAAAGTAGTATAAACACCGACAACTGGGAAACACTGGCCTGTGAGTGCTCCAATTGGAGAACAGCCTTTACCAAAAGTGTCATGGGTTTTGAAGATGCTTGAACTCCGGAGAAAAGGGAGAAACGCGCTAAGAGGAAGGCACGCTTGGCAAACCCTCACTGTGATCAACTCCTGCCCAGAAACCTATGTCCCCACTGTGGAAGGACGTGTGGATCCAGATTTAGCCCCCACAGTCACTTACAGACTCATTCTTAAAACCATACGATCGCCAAAGAAGAAGAATATGATTACTATTACTGTTATTATTATTGAAGTCACAGACCAAATGAAAGTGTGGGTGAGCGCTCTGCAGATCTCAGCCAGTGCTGCTCTCTGCTCAGCAGATCTGCTCTGCCAACCAAGCCCCTCTTGCATAGCATCCTTTGCTGTTGAGCTGAGGATAATGCGGTCGCAGGCCCCCATGCAATGGGCTGAGTCCCTAGGGATGCCTCTCTGAGCCAGGCCCCTGTCGCTCACGTAACCCGAAGCTGGTGTCTCCCGTCCCTTTTGTGCTACGGATAATGAGCAAGGCGGAGGCCCCCGAAATGACTCACAAGAGCTTTCAAAGCTCCCATTGTCCCTTCAGAATGGAGATCCCAGAGGCTGTCCCTCCATCCCTGCATGCACAATCGGCTCCCTCCACAGCGAGCATCTCGCTTGGTCCCCAGGCGCAAGGCAAACAAAACAGGGCGTTGCCCCCTCCTTTGCCCTTGCAGGTTCCTTCTACTTGCCTTTTCAAGGATATGTCATGGGCAGCGGCACAGCAGGGCCGGGGTCTTCCCTCCTTCGTAATTTGTGCCCAAGAGGGAATTGCAGCAGGCAGAGAGTCAAGGGAAGGTAGGACGGGTGCCGCTGGGAATGCGCACATGCACTGGGTGAAACCAACCCTGGATCATACTCCCTTGCCTAATGCATGCCTGAGATGCAGCATGCAGCAAATGGTGCAACATCTGCCAGCCGCTTGCCAATGCTTCCAACAGCTTGGCTGGCTTCAAAAGAGGACTGGGCAAAAGAGCGAGCAACGCCTGTTAGCAGAGCAGCTAAATTGCAGGTAGGAAGCCAGATCATGTGCAATACTGACTCTTTTCTTGAAACTAAAAACAATGTCCAAACACTTGTTAAAATATTCAAAGGCTTTTACTTGCAGAACATATAACAAAAGAAGAATGTGTGCAAAGTATTTGCATTCACGTGCTTATCCAGGCATGGCCTTAGTTGGAGATTACAGCTTCTTCCTTAAACATTCAAACTGTGCCCTTCTCTCCTTCCAGTACATGCACTCAGCCTTCTGCCCATGACCCAGCAAGGCCAGGCAGCTCCTTCTGAGACGTTTCCACTTTCTCCTTCCGGCAGACTTCTCCTCGCTGCTTCTTTCGGAGAACATCCACTTCTGCACTTCTTTCTGACACTTGCATACACACAAAAACAGTAGCCCTCCTCTCCTCTGCTGTGTTGAGAGAGAGAGAGTTATTGACCACCCTAACCTGAATGCAGGCAGAGTTGAGTTTTAGTCCAGAACTCTTTCCGATGGCTTCCCTTTCTCTCTGTGTCTTCAGCACAGCTGCACTGGGATGCAGAAGGGCATGAGATTTAACTCGGAAGTTGTTATGTACTGAAGTTCTCACCCTGGGCCAGCAGGGGGATACTGTAGATAGTTCAGGTCCACATATGCAAATAAGGGATAGAAAGTGACGTTCAGTGATTGGATAGTTACAGAAAGTTGTTACAGTAACGTTGTACTGGAGCTCTATATAAGCAGGCTGGCTGAGCCCTTCAGTTCAGTTCTGTTCTGGCCTGTGAATAAACAAGAGCTGTTTGAAGAATCGCTGTGTCGTGTGATATGTTCACCCACAACTTAACATAAGTCATCCAAGAGGTCCTCCATGTGGCCATTGTAATGTACGGGGCTGTGGTTGCTTTGCAAAGGGGCATGCAAACTATCCATCAAAGTCCACTGCTGCTGCTTCTGAAAACGGATGAGCAAGTGGTCTATCGGCAAATTCAAGCAGTGCAGTTATAGTTGACTTGGAACTCTTGCAAAACAAACCTGCTGCCTGCCTGCTCCCCCCCCCCCCAATCAGCATTTTTGCAATAAGGAAAGTGACAAGGAGCTTGGGAGAATAATTGCTTGATGCAATGTCCTTTAGCCTCCCGCCAAACAAGTCAGAATAAATAGCCCATGTCATCGAACCTCCTCTCAGCAGCTTTGTGCAAATACACCAGGATAGATGCTCAAGAAAGAGGTTGTCTGGAAGCAACCTCTGTCTGTTGACCTCCACACCACCAGAACCTTATCTCTGTGGCATGCCACAACGCTCTGCCTACAAGAAGTGGATGGAACCTAATATCTGCACAGGCAGAATAAACTCTCTCTGACCTCGTGGGCCACACCTGAAATATCAGAATAGGAATCAAATCACACAATAGCCTTTTTGCATTTTCCAGCTTGGTCTTTGTAATGGATTTAGGGGTTGCTCGTGCGTAAGTTGCCACCACTGCTGGTTAAACCCTTTCTGACTGAACAGCCTCCAGCATCGTGACTGTCTCAGTCGCTGGCAGAATCCGTCAGTGGGCGTTTCTTGAACCTTTTCCAGCATAAAAGTTGTTTGACGCCAAGTCTCCTCCTACTCTCCCTGCGTGGAAGTCTTCCGCGCAGGGAGGGTGTGGGGAACGGAGTACCCATACTCTCTCCGCTGGTCTCCGGCGAGGAGTCTTGGAGCCTCCTCTCCGATTCCCCCATCTGCCCCCCTTCTCCACTGGTGTTACGCTGATTTCCTTCCCCAGCAGATGGGCTGCCTCTCTCCCTACTGGGACCCTCTCCGGCATTCCTCTGGAGCCTTCCCTCCGCCTCTAGCTCCGATGGCAGTTCCCTGACAGTCTTGAAGGAGGGTGATTCCTTCTGCAGCTTTTCCAGAGGGACTCTTCCCAGAACTGTGCATTTCTAACTGTGTAGTAAGCATTGTTTGGGGGGTTTCTAGCCTCAATATATGTCCAGCATTCCCTGGGCCTCTGATTGCAGTGCTATCCTGCTCCTAAATTGGCCTTTCCTTTGGATACCTTATTGGGACGCGGGTGGCGCTGTGGGTTAAACCACTGAGCCTAGGACTTGCTAATCAGAAGGTCGGCAGTTCGAATCCCCGCAACGGGGAGAGCTCCCATTGCTCGGTCCCAGCTCCTGCCAACCTAGCAGCTCAAAAGCACGTCAAAGTGCAAGTAGATAAATAGGTACTGCTCTGGTGGGAAGGTAAACGGCATTTCTGTGCGCTGCTCTGGTTCGCCAGAAGCGGCGTAGTCATGCTGGCCACATGACCCAGAAGCTGTATGCCGGCTCCCTCAGCCAATAAAGCGAGATGAGCACCACAACCCCAGAGTCGGCCACGACTGGACCTAATGATCAGGGGTCCCTTTATCTTTACCTTGCATACCTTTGGCAGCATCCGCACTGCATCTTAAAAGCAGTATCATACTGCTTTAAGCAGCCATGGCTTTGCCCCAAAGAATCCTGGGCATTGTGGTCCATTAAGAGTTCCCCTCCCAGAACTACAATTCCCAGAGTTCCCTGGGAAGCCACATTGATTGCTAAACCTTTCTGAGAACTGTGGCTGTAAATATATATGCTCAAGATGTAGCCTTGGTCTCCAGTCTGCGGACATGCCTGCAATGGTGCATGCAAGTAGTTTTAGACTCTGGTGGTAAAGCTAAATTTGTAAAGCTGAAGGGCACCCTAGTTAGCTGCGTGACCAAGCAGGTATCTGCACCCTGGTCTCCCAGGTCTCAGTTCAATCCTTTAACCACTACAACACACTATTTCTAGTGCAGATGGTGCCCAAAAGGAAGGTGCATTATTTTCCCAGCACTTTATATTAAGTGTGTGTGTGTGGGGGGGTGAATGTTCAAAGAACAAAGCCCCATCGGCAACCCTGTGTTCAGCAGGGCAAAGAATGGATTTCCCTATGCAATTGTACCGAACAAAGAAGTGCATTGTGGGAGAGATTTATATTATTTAAGTATTATTCACTGAGAAGGTCACACGCTTCGCTGCTTATCGCCAGTTTGCGGGTTAGGAATAAACAGGAGTTCAAGGGGAGATCAAAGGGGAAGCGGCTCACATGGCAATCTACCTTTTGCTCTTTCCCGTCCTAATTTACCTGTTCCCAGGAGCCGGCCAGCACAGCGGCGCTTCCTGGCATCTGATCAGTTGCTCCTGAAGTGCTTTCCCCGCCCTGCTCTGCCCCAGCTTGCCTCTCCAACCTCTCATTGTTTCCACTTCTGTTCCCTGGGGTCAAATTGGACAATTCTCCTACCTGGCGGAAGCAAACCAATCCGCTCCCTTTCCCGCCGGGCCAATTTGCATGCGATAAGAGTCAACAAGCGCCGGCACCAACGTGGAAAGAAGAAAGGGGCGATTCATACATGCAGGAAAGCATGATAGAAAGAACCTTCCGCATCAGGCCCATCTCAACCAGCATCCTGTTCTCACGGTGCAAAACCAGGTAAGCCAGTGGGAAACACTCAAGCAGGATTGGAACACAAGACCACTCTCCCCTCCTGTGGCTTCCAGTACAGTCGTACCTTGGTTGCTGAACGCCTCAGAACTCGTACATTTTGGCTCCCAAACGATCGAAAACCAGAAGGGAGTATTCCAGTTTCCGAACGATTTTTGGAAGCCGAACGTCTGACGCACCTTCCATGGCTTCCGATTGGCTGCAGGACGCTCCTACAATCAATCAGAAGCCGTGCCTTGGTTTTCGAACCGTTCCGGGAGTTGAATGGACTCCCGGAATGCATTCTGTTGTGAGAACCAAGGTACGACTGTACAGTCATACCTCGTATTACGTTTGCTTCATGTTACGGCTTTTCAGGTCATGAACACGGCAATCCCAGAAGTGTTTACTTCCGGGTTCGCGGTGCACGCACACACAGAAGCAATCTGCATACTTCGTGCATGCGCAGGAGAGATCTGCACGCTTCGTGCATGCACAGAAGCACCATATTGCGCTTCGCACATGCACAGTAGTAGCGCTCTAACTTACGTACTTTTTGGGGTGTGAATGGCACCCCAAAACAGATCGCGTTCGTAAGTAGAGGTACCACTGTATTCAGACGCATCACTGCCTCAACCAGTGAAGGTGAAATGCAGACATTGTGGCAAGTGGCAAGGGTTGCCACCTTTGGCCGGGCAAAATTTGGGACAAGTTGGACAAAATAAAGGACAGGTCGGGGTTGCGGGGGGCACGCACATTCTCATGGCACCAAATCCTCCCCACTTTGCGGAGGGGGGTTCCCCACATTCAGCCTCCCCCCTCCCACATCACCCTGGTCCTGCTCTTCCCCTTGACTCACGAGGAGGGGCAGGGGCCAGGGGCAGAAGGCCGGCTCCCCTGGGCGACTTGAGCCCCTCCTCCAGCCACTTGCCCAGGCTGGTGTCAGAAGATGCTCAAGGGCAGAGAAGAGGAGAGGTCAGGGTGGGGTGGGGTGTGGAGAGGGGCAAGTGGCGGTGGACCCACACCATGCTAGACTGGTGGGAGATGGCTGAGATGGGGTACCAGTGAGAGGGAAAGAAGGGGAGAGAAAGGAAGAGGAGGTCACTTCTTCCCCCTTCTCTATATTGTCGCTCATGCCAGACTCCTCATCAGCTGCACCAACAGTGACACAACCACCATTTTGAATTTTATTTATACTTTTCAGGTTTATACATCTCATTAATTTTAGAATCATTTAAACATTTCAAAGCTTGACTTCCTTCCCCCTCTTTCTGCGGTTCCTTAAATTTATTTTTTAATATCTCCTGCATATCCAAATTCATTTAATTGTCTACTTTAAATATATACTCTTATGAAACTGCAGGTTATTATAATAACCCTGCCAATGTTCTTATCTGTTTGCAATTTATCTGTAAATATGCAATCAACCATTTCCATCCTTTTGTAAAAAGTTTGCTATCTTGATTTCTTATTCTTCCGGTAAGTTTCTGCATATTCCGTAAGTTTTTGTATCCGTTCTACCTTTGCTGCGACTTCTGCTTCTTTCCATTTTGGGGCGAATTGCATTCTTGCTGCTGTAGTAGCATACATAAATAAATTTCTATACAATCTAGGTAGTTCTGTCCCTATAATTCCCAAAAGAAAATTTCTTTGGGAATTGATTTTGACACCACCACCATTTTGGGCCAGCCGAGCTGGAATATGTGAAAAAAGGACATCCAGTTTGAAGTCCAAACTGGGCAGGGGATAAAAGGTAAAGGGACCTCTGACCATTAGGTCCAGTCGTGGCCGACTCTGAGGTTGCGGCGCTCATCTCGCTTTACTGGCCGAGGGAGCCGGCGTACAGCTTCCAGGTCATGTGGCCAGCAAGACTAAGCCGCTTCTGGCAAACCAGAGCAGCGCACGGAAACGCCGTTTACCTTCCCGCCAGAGTGGTACCTATTTATCTACTTGCACTTTGACGTGCTTTCGAACTGCTAGGTTGGCAGGAGCAGGGACCGAGCAACGGGAGCTCACCCCGTCACAGGGATTCGAACCGCCGACCTTCTGATCGGCAAGCCCTAGGCTCTGTGGTTTAACCCACAGCGCCACCCGCGTCCCTTTTGGGCAGGGGATACTTTTGTCCAAAAATGGGGTGGTCCATAGTTTAATTATGTGCTGCATGAAGAAGTTCTTCTATCTGTCCTGAATTTTCCACCATTCAGGTTCACTGCATGTCCACAAGTCCTAGGGTCATGAGAGAGGGAGAAAAACTGTTCTCCATCCACTTCCCCCATGACATGCATTTTTTTAAAAAAAACAACCTCTATCACGTTCCCTCTTGCTTGTCTTTTCTCTAAATAAAAAGTCCCAAATGCTACAACCCCTCCTCCTAGCTCAGGGTCCATCTCTCTCAAGAAAGCTCTTTTTCCCGCAAGGGGGAAGCGAGGAGGAAGGTGTTTCATTTCTTTTTAACGATGGTTTTAGTGCAGTGAATTGTGGCTCTGTTTTTAATTGGATTTTATCGGCATTATGCTGCATTGATTTCCAAGCCACCTTGAGGGGAAGAGAAAGGAGAGTGGAAATAATATTGATCTATCAGATCTGGATGCCTCTCCCAAATAATAATAATAATAATTATAAAACTCCCTGCAAGTGGAAAGGTAGAAATCAGGGAGAAGGCTTTCACCTCAGCCTTCTCACTGACATGTTCGCTTTCCAAACACTTTAGGGCCACAAAGCTTGTTTGCAGAAGGACCCAGGGCCAATCCTTCCTATAACCCATTGGAAGGAATTTAAGTGTCATTGTGGGGAAAGAGCTCTGCAGAGGCAAATTTTGGGAGCGCAACAGGTTTGGCTATACTGGGTGCTGAGCGGAGAGGGTGCTGCAACAGTAAAACAATGGAGGCAGAGGGTGTTGGGAATTCCATTCCATCCTTTGCTGCGGACATGGGATTGTTGTGTGTCACTGCTGAGTAAAGTGTGCTCAAGTCTGCAAGCTTGAGTCACTGATGTACGTCGGAGCAGAGGTCGATGGATCTCCGCAGTGGCATGGCTGAAGGGAGACGCTCCAGCTTTCGACCCCCCGATTCCGACAGAGGGTGCCACATTTTGGCGTAGCACAGGGCACCGATGAAGTTTTAAAGCCCAAAGTCTGACACTGCCCTCTTCCCAAGGTCCTGGAAAACAGCTGCCTGTTGGAATAGATAAAAGCAAGCTCCATGGGCCAATTATCTGGCATAGAAACATAGAATTGTTGGAAGGGGCCCTGAGGATCCTCTAGGAATATGCAGCTGTCCGATATGGGAATCAAACCTGCAACCTTGGTGTTATCAGCACCACGCTTGATATAAGGCAGCTCACTATATTCACTTATAGCAACCCTCCCCTACCTGGTACGCAGCAGCTGCTTTGGACTGCAATTCCCATCATGGAAATTCCCAGTGTGGACAATGGTCATCGATGATGAGAGTTGTAGTCCTCAACAGTGGAGGGTACCACATCCGGGAAGGCTGATTTATGGAATCATAAAGTGGACAGGATATATGGAGTGTTATAGTTTAAAAATATGCAGCATTGAACATAGAACATCATGGATGGGGGTTGGGTGGGAAGTCAATGGATAAATTAAACATATTGTATGTAAAATTTTGAAAACTAAATAAACAATTAAAAAAAATCTGGAAGAAGGCATAAACTGGAGTGCTGCAAGATTTTGTGGCTGATCTCACGTGCAGAACTACTGAATGAATTGCACGTCTAGCCCCATGTCTGCCCCCAAGGGCTCTGAGCCCATTTCTGGCTTCCCTAAGAAAGCACTTCCAGTCCATCTTAAATCTTGCAGTGCAACCTGGAGGTGAAGATGTCCTCTTGGATAGGCTGGACTTGGGCCATTTAGACATTTCCTTGGAGTTAAAATCAAAAGTAAACTGCCTTATACAGTGCCAGACCACTGGACCATGTGGCTCGATATCGTCCGCGCTGACTAGGAGCAACCCTGTGGCATTTCAGTCAGGCGTCCTCCTGAAGGTGCCAGGGATCTGAACCCAGGACCCTTTGCACGCCGGGCCTGATCCCTCCCAAAAGTTTGCTTCTGCTTTGCCTGAATTATTCACAATGCATTTGAGCTCTGCACCTGCTTCCTAATTAAACGCCAGGCACGGGCTATTCTAAATCCCACTGTAAGCTGCAACGCAATAAGGAGCATGATGTGCTAAAGACGGCCAGCTCCCCCCGTTATTTCCATCCAGGAGTTCAGAAGTCCAAATCCAAGAAACATCTGCACCGCCGTTCCTTTCATGCTGGCTCCCCTGGGATGCTCCGAGCTACTGCTGGCTCTTCTAATGTTTAAGTAAATCATGTTTAACACTAAATTACCACTGGGAAGCGTGAGCCCCCAGCGGTAGATGCACTTCCAGTGGCAGCTCCCACAGTTAATTGTCGGGGAAGGAGCATAATGAAAGCAATCAAACACAGCAGAAAAGGCTATTTGTGTTTGCTATCTGTTTGAACCAAAGGAACAGGATGAAAGGAATAGATCAGTCCATTGATTTGATCTGGAGCAGCAGCTAAGCAGGAAATATGAGTTGTTCAGATACAAGAGGCACATGATTATGGGCTTCTGCAAACTGTTGCGCTTGCTGATCCCTCTTTTTTCTGTGCATGGAACCCAGTGTTGTTTTGGATACATAAGGAGAATGACTTTGCTCGTGGTCTATGCTAGACTATGTAGGATGTCTGTCTTCAGCAGAAGCTGCTGGACATCATTGTTGCTGGTTTATTGTTGCTTCCTGGGGTGGGAAGAGGGAAGGTTTTTGGGGGGGTTAATGTGGTGAGAATGACAGGAAGGTTGGTTAGTGGGGCAAGCAGGAGTTCAGCCCCTAGTATGTATACATTTGTTTACTGGGGAAGGGAACATAATTGATTTTGAAATAGCTGCCTAACTGCTCCAGGAATGGCTAGGTGAGGGGTGTTAGTAATCTCACAGGCACGGAACAATCACAGACCCTCCAAGTGTCCCTATTTTCCTGGGACGCCCCTGATTTAGAGAAGCCATCCCAGTTTCTGATTTAATCCTGGAATGTCCCACTTTTCCTTAGGATGTCCCTATTTTCATCAGAGAAATGTTGGAGGGTATGAACTTATCCAACCCCTGAGCTGTCTGAAGGCAGTGGTACCTCGGGATGCGAACGGGGCTCCGGAATGGAACGTAAGACTTGACGGCATGTCTGTGCGTGTGTGGGTCGTGTTTTGCCGCTTCTGCGCACGCATGTGACATCATTTTGAGCATCTGCGCATGCGCGAGCGGTGAAACCTGGAAGTAACGCACTCTGTTACTTCCGGGTTGCCGTGGAGCACAACCCGAAAGTGCTCAACCTGAAGCACATTCAACCCGAGGTATGACTGTGTAGGGAAGGTTTTTTTAATGTTTAATGTTTTATTATGTTTTTATATATGTTGGAAGCTGCCCTGAGCAGCTGGAGCAACCCAGTAAGATGTGTGGGGTGTAAATAGCATAATTATCATTATGGAATGGGACGTCCCTCTTTTCATCGTAGAAATGTTGGAGGATATGCAATCAGTGCTCGGCACCTATGCATACCCCTCAACTGTCCCGGGAAAACCAGGACATCCTGTTCTTCAGCTCACAAGCACAATGGCCATTTGGGGCAACATGGTCTTGCCTCCACAGAAGCACTTTTGGGGGGCTGTAATCTCGCACAGATCACGTGATTCACAAGGGAGTGCAGCCCTGGAAAAACGGCAGCCCATTTTTTCACCACAATGTGTTGGAGTGTTTGCACCTTGACCCACGGGAAGAAATAATGTTGATCAAACAGAGCTGTGTGCTCCTCAAGCTATACCTGCACACGACTTTACATAAATCGTAGGAAGTGTTGATGAGTTTTGATGCAAAATATTTGGAGTGACAAGTAAGGCGTTATCATTCCTGCCCAGAAAAAAGCCCTCTCCCTCCTCCTCCTCCTCCTCCTCCTCCTCTCTCTCTTTCTCTCTCTCTCCTTTCTGCGTGTTTGAGAGAGAGAGAGAGAAAGATACTTCTTGTCCATCTCATTTATCTCTCCTGCTCTGTTATCATTCATCAGCACACAGTTACTGTGTGTGGAGAGGCCTTGATGAAGTTAATGTTGAGCAGGCAGCACAGGAAATGAAACAGGCGTTGTGGGCCGACAGGGTGACGTCAGAGGGGTGGAGGAAGGGGGCGCCGATGGCATGGCTCTTTATGACTTTGCTAACCCAGGAGAACATTCAATAAAAAAACCCGAATCTGCAAATGGAAATTTACGGGCGGCACGGCAGCTAAGGTTGCATCCACCAGACAGAATATTTAATTGAATAGAGATACATGCAAACCTCTTCATGTGTTTAAACTTCTAAATTAAAAGAGGTTTTATTTATGATTCCAATAAGATGCAGGGGCTTTTTGTGCCGGGCCAAGATCGCATTATCATCGCCTGGCAGCTGCGGGGTCTCGAGCGAGGCATGTATCACCTGCTGGCTCCTGCGAGCCAGATGTGGGGAAGAAAACTTCCAGACCTACGTGCAAATGAAATCCCTGTGCGATCCCAGGCTTTCTGTTAATGCCTCTCACATCAGCTCCTCCTGGGGCAGGGTGATTTGTGCTGTCGGCTGGGACAGAGATGCCGCAGGGCGATGTGGAGGGCCAGGGCATTTTTGCAGGATGCAGGGGGTGGAGAAGGAGGTGCTAGTGGCATCAGGGTAGCAGAAACTGGGCCTCTCAAGCTGGATCAGGCCTGGCCAGGTTAGAGTGTCAGACTAGGACCTGGGAGAGAGCAGGGTTCGAATCCCCCCCCAGCCATGTATCTCACTGGGTGACCTTGGGCCAGTCATTGCCTCTCCACCTAACCTACCTCACAGGGTTATTGTGGTGATTAAATGAGGAGTGAGGAGAACTGTGTATGTCACCTTGAGTGTATGGGCCACAGGTGAGAGCTGAGTGCAGGATGAGGACCAAAGGTAGCTAGACAACACCTGAAGGAGCATGACATGTTTCCCACCAGAGGTACTATGCCATACACACACACAACACCTTTCCCTGGGTTTTTTAAATCAATATTTTATTAAGAAAATTTCATTCATAAGAAGACAGAATGAGGGGGGGAAGTGACTAAGAAGATCTGTATACATTAATACACAGATATGTGTATTCTTTTTATCCTAATATACATATACTTTTCAATAACCTAATATAGTCTGTGTAAACCCATTCCAAATATCATTGTATTTATCCAAAGAAAGTCAGCACCTGTAAGCTGTCCATTCATACGTTGCCAATGTTATCATGTTGTCTCATAACTGATTAAGGGGAATCATATCTCTGTTCTGCCAGTTCACTTTTCTCTAGGTTGACGGCGTTTATGCTACCCCTGTATACCTATGCAAATTCTAGTATATATATTTTTCTAAATAGAAATTGCCATACGCAAATCTTATGCAAACTGCCGCCCTCTTTCGTCCTCCTTTTTGGCGACCCATCACCAGCCACCCTACTTGGTTCTGTGGGTAGCTCAGCTCAGCCTTCCCTTCAGCAAGTTAGCCTGGGGATAGATTCACATTAGCTCCATGCACAGTGGTGGAGGAAGTGCAAGCTGGAAGAGACTGAGTTGCGCATGGAAGACTGAGGGGGTCTGGTGCCTGACAGACCAGGCTGGTAGCAGCAGGCTAGGTGACAAGGTGGCCTCTTATCGCTTTCGTTGGTTAATGATTAGCTCTCTGTCAATTGCAGGCATTTGTAGCACTAAGTGCTGGGCACAGCTTTGCATTCTCGCTGCCAGTGGGCATGGCTCAGAGACCAGGCACCTAAGGCCTCCATCATGGCTAATAGCCATTGATAGCCCTCTCCTCCAGGAATTTGTCTAATCCTCTTTTAAAGCCATCTGGTCTGGTCACCATCACTGCTTCCAGAGGCAGTGAGTTCCATAGGGATGTGTTCCAAGCATGGCTGCAGCATCCTGTGTTCAAAGAAGGAGCATCCTCCTCCTTCTCCAGTCTCATAATGCCACTCAAAGAAGGTGACGAAAGAGTCTCCCATGGACAGGACATCACGGGGTATATGATGTTCTGGGGGTCAAATGGAAAGACAGACTTCTAAGACCTGGAAGCAAATCAGGCTTTGTTCTCTTTCTTCGTGGGCCTGTTCATAGGTTCAAATTGAAATTAAGTCTAATTCGGCTAATTCAAATTAATTCAGAGGCAGTTAATTCAAATTTGCAAAACACAACCTCCGCTAATGGCAGGGCGAGAAAGCAGAGATGGTCTAAGCTGCAGAGGCTGAAGTGAGTGGGGGGGGGGGGCGGAGGAAACTAAGAGGCCCCCACAGGAGGATGCTGAGGCAGGAGGGGCAAAAATGGATTGGGGTGCCGTGGGTAAGCCAGATGTCAGCAGGAGCAGATACGTCGTGGATATTTTAAAAAAGACAAGCGCTGCATCTCCAAGCAAAGAGCATTTTCTGGGATTTGAGGGCATTTTCACACAAGCAGAAGGCTTAGTGCTGCCGTTGCTTGAAACTGGCTTCTAACAGGAACACAAAATTCACACGGAGCCACCATGCTCACCTGAATGACAAATGCCATGCCTTGCTTTCTATTATTCCCTGCCCAGAAAATGCACCGAAATGTCTACGAGAAGCTCGTAGGTGATCTATCTATCTATATGAGCTCGCTTGCCCTGCCTTCCCCAACCTGGTGCCTTCTGAAAGCTTTGGAAAACAATTCCCATCTGCCACAGCTGTCTCACCATAGTGGGTCAGAGTGAGACCGGGTGACCTGTGTGTCTGCACCGTCTGCTGTCCGGGTGCCAACTGATGGGCTCCAAAGCCGCTCTTGGTCTCCCTTCTTAGGATACTGAACCTTTGAACTGGGCTTGGACCGGGCACCCTTTCCACTAGGGGACTCCTTCAAGCAAAGGATCATTGTCTGAAAAGTAGGATGCATGACCATCCTATTGGTGGATTGCATACAGATGTGTGTAGTCACCAAAGAGTTACACCCACAGCTATTGTTTGGAAAGGCTGCCGGCTCTGAATTCCCAGCTGTTTTGCTGCCCCACACACTCTGAGAGTGGTAGCCCCTTGCAATGTTGCTGAGAATTGGGGAATATTTTTTTGACTGCAACACCTATCCAGGGGGGGTGAACATGAGAAGAGCTCTGCTGGATCAGGCCGGTGGCCGATGGGAAACCAGTGAGCAGGCTTCTAACACAAGAGCAACTCTCCCCTCCCGCGGTTTCCAGCAACTGGTATTCAGAAGCATCGCTGCCTCTGACCGTGGAGGCAAAGCATCGTCACTGTGGCGAGTAGCCACTGACCCACCGAGAAGGGAGACTGTTCTGCCCAGCAAGCTGGAATGATTGCACCAACGGAACGATCTCATTATCACTCCATGAAGTTGGCATCTACTAAATTAGTTACATCTTACCTGTTAAAAAATTGCTAGATTTAGCAGCCTGGCTGAATTTCAAAGATGTGCTTGTGTTCTATAATTCATTGGCCGATGAGAAGTACAAGTTGGCTAATGAAGGTCTGCGCTCTGCCTCCCAAACACGCCTCCCCGTTTCCATGCTCCTGGAAGAGAGACGAGGGCAGAAGCACAGCATTAACGGGGGACCCTGAGCAAGCCAGGAGGGGCAGGATCAGAGCAGGAGGGGAGAGGGGAGAAGCCAGCGCCCTGCTCCGTTGGGTAAACAGGGGAGCAATTGGCACCCCATAAAGATATCGTGATACAGCGCCTCCTTCTAGCAGCTCAACTTTGCCAAAGGAAGAGAGGCATGGGGTAAATGGAGCAGCTGTGGGGAGGACTCTGAGATGGAGCGTTTCCCCTAATGCCACGCAAATGATAATTCCCAGAATCCTTTTGGGGGAAGCCATGACTTTGAGCTATTTCGGGAGGAAGGGCAGGATATAAACTCAACAGACAAATAAAATTGGTAGAAAACCACCATACTGTTACAAAAGTTGGGTGCTGCCACCACCGCCTGTCGAGCTGGAACCAGGGGGTTCCAGGGGTTCACCCAAGGTTTGTGCTCCTTCAGAGACACGGCAGAGACAGTCACATATTTTTTTAAAATATGATTGAATCACCTATTTGCACCTTCCGTCTGCATGGAGGGAGTGCAGGTCTTTCAGCATGGTCATCTCAAACAGGGCTTGTCCCCTGCAGCAGTGCAGCACTTGAATCAAAGACATCTCTCTCCCAGCCAGCCTTCAGCCAGCCTGCCCAAGATGGATCCCAGTCTTTCTTCTCTCCCTTCTTCTTTCCAGCACACCTTGCTCTGAAGGCTTTCTTTTCCTGTCATCTGAAACACACACCCCATCACCGTGGCTACCTTTGCCTGCCCAGGCCCAAGAATTCCTCCCAGATGAGCCACCAACCCCTTTCGTCATGTTAACACCACACTCATCCCAGGTGAGGTTCTGGCTTGGAAAGGAAGCTTAGCCTGCAATTTTCCACTGGGCTCCAATCTTCCCTTCAGTACTCCAAATAATCAAAATCCTACCGTTTATTAGTTTCTAGCAGGGTCCCCCCCAAAAAAATCTCTAACAGTACATTTGCAGCATGAATATGCCCACAAGTCTGGTGCAGAGGATAAGTGATTCTGCACTTGCCCCATAGGCAGTGCCCTCTCAACTCCTTTACTGCAAGCACGGCCGGTTCTGCCATTGGGCAGAGAAAGGCGGCTGCTTCAGGCGTCTGATACCAAGGAAGGCATTTGAGGTGCAGCTTTCTGTCCCCAAGGGCAGTGGAGGACACTGCCCCACCTCTGGTACTGGATCTGGCCATCAGTCCCTCAGCCAGCAGAACATGCAGCAGAACACCATTTGCCTTAGGCGGCAAAATGCCTTGCGCTGGCCCCTGCCTGCCTGGAGAACGCAAGATTCCTCCTGTCCTTCTTTTATCCCCGCTGAAGCGTCTGAGGAAACCGTACGGAAGCAAAGCACCTTGCAGCGGGAGTTAATAACCAAGCAAGCGGTAGCTGTCTGAAAAGGGAAGGGCGAAAGTTCAGGCACTTGTTAAGGCACGAGGGGCTTGGGAAGCACAGCTTGCCTCAGCCATCCTGTCGTGATGCAAAGAGGAGAGGCCCAAGCAAAGTGCCTGTCTCATTCTCGCTGGACCGTGATCCCTGTAAGCAGTTCATAGAATCATGGAATTGTTGAGTCAGAAGGGTCCCCCAAAGGTCATCTATTCCAGCCCTCTGCAATGCAGGAATCAGGTTCAGCAGTGGAGCAGGTGAAGCTGTAAGGAACCACCAGCCTGCACACCAGTTTGGCCATCCTTTTTCCGGCGAGGCTCAGACCTATGCAAATTGCCTTTAAGTCACTGCTAAGTTGAGTCACGATCAGACCCTCTGGCTGTTTAGGGTAAGTAGGAAGAATTCCTTGGCCAGAATACAATTTGCTTGCTTAATTTGGTTTTCTTGCATTTATATTCCACCTTCCTATCCCATGAACTCAAGGCGACACACATGGTTCCCCCCGCCCCCGGTGAGGTATTCCCCTATTTATCCATGTACCTCTTCTTGTTTTCTTCCACTAGTTTCTTCTCCTGCCATCGGAATTTATTTAACTTGTTCATGTAGATTTGTATGTTCGTTGAGGCAGGAACCTGTCTTGCTATTCCTTATTCCTTATTGTTATAATTATTCATCCCCACAAGAACTCTGTAAGTCAGGTGAGGCCAAGAGGCAGCGACTGGCCCACGCTCACCCCGTGAGCTTGACAGTCAAGCGGGGCTTTGAACCCTGGTCTCCCAGCTCTTAGCCTGACGCCACAACCCCTACACCACACTGGCTGCTCAAGCAAACAGTGTTGGCTGAATATGGCCACAGACCCGCTATGCACAATGTCCCGAGTTCGAGTCCTGACATCTCCAGATAAAGGATCTCAAGCATCGTGGTGAGTAAAGGCCTTTCTCTGGAATCCTGGTCTGCCCGTTTGGAGTACACAAGGTCAGAACGGTGCTGTGACTTCCTATAAGTCACCTCTCTGTGTGCACAGAACCTCCAGATAGGTCATTTTTAGCCACTAGGCTGCACCTCGGCCGAATCATTCCTTAGATGCCGAAGCATCTTTGATGGCCCCAGGTCCTCCCCTCGCCCAGCCGTGGGCCGGCCCCAGCAGCGTCGAAGGACACTCCAGATCAAGCACACGGTCCTTGGGCTGTGGGCCACATGCTAATCGCTGCCTCAATCGTTGGCGGCAGCAGACAGACGGTGCCCTATCTCTAGCCAGCTTGTGTAACTAGGAGATAAAGTGGGGGCCCTGGGACAGGTCTGTGCAGCTGGAAGGAATCTAGCAGGGGCAGAGCAGGACCTCGTGGCAGGCTTCACCTTGTGGCTTCACTCACAAAGGAGAGACTTTGCCCCTACATGGGATACAGCCTGCAGCAGAGAGGTGTCAACATGTCCGACCAGAAGGCTGATACAGGAAAAAAAAAATCCTGTTTTCCGTATCAAGACAAAGTGCCAAGCCTTGCCAGATCTTGGGCTGGGGGAATTGTCAATCACAACATGTGCAAAGACTAGGAGAACCCGTAGCTCCCTTGGAGAAGAAACCAGGAGTCTCTGCCACCCCTGAACAAGGACAAGGCATTTGTGTCTTCTTATATAATCTTGCGTGGTGAGTCACCCCCACCCAGTGGAAATATAGACACAATTATTAAGGTTAATGGGCTAAATAAGGCCACAACTTTATTGGTTACAGGTGATGAGCGGTATTGGCTTAGGCATTGGTCCTAACCGACTATATCCGACTTCAGCCCGTCCACTTGAAGTCCGGGAAGGGTTAACCACCAGTAGGGGGAGTCCTGCTGATGCACATCAACTAGGAACTCCCCTGGAGTCACCAATAGGGGGCGTGCCTTAGGCCCTCACCTCCATAGGCTTCGGACAGGGCCACGGCCCCCGGAATCCTTTACCGGACTACCCTTCAATATGTGGGGCAGGTGATGGCGCTTCCTCCCCTCTTCCAACTACAGAACCATACCAATGCCTAACCGCCAATACCAAGAAAGTTGTGGCGATTTGCTATGAGGTAGGCGAAAACCAAGTGGCTGGTGCCAATTTGCCAAGTGGAAAAATTCCTACCAGGCTCCTCAACGATGACCAACCAAGGTCCATAGCAAGGTCAAGGAACGAACACCTTATAGGGCGGGAGGGTGGGAAAAGCAGGAACAGCTGGCAGGCGGGGAAAGAGGGAGATCCCCAGCCGCTTCCTGCCTTAAGTAGGGTAGGCCACGCCCCCAGAGCCAGCCGATTGGCTGGCCAGGGGTTGACGCGGCCGGGAATCCTCCCAATCGCGCTGCTCCAGCCGCCGCGCATGTGGTGGGGTCATGAAGCCCACAAATCCACCTCCTTCAAGGGTGGAAGTGGCTTTCTGGCATCAAATTATTGCACTGAAGCCCACCAGCAGCTGTGCCTCCAGTTGTTGCAGTTGCTTCTAGCCTCCCAGAAACTAGTCTATATATTCTCTCCCCACTCCCAGACACACACAGAGACAGAACCACAGCACCCTGCTCCTTCAGCCAGAGTATGAGAATCCCCACTAAGCTGACCCCCTTCCTGGGGACAGACAGGCCTGCAGAGGGAGAAACTGCCCCCCTGCCCATGCCCCAGTGCGGCTCTTTGTTGTCCTTGTGACTGGAGATAAATTCTGAGTGGCTGCGGCAAACACTTTGAATGGGGATTTGGATAAAGAGCTCCTGGAACACTTTCATGTTGGCGGCCGGGACTCTGCCAGACGGGCTTTAGCCAATGGCAGGTAGAAGACAGACGCCGTGACAAAAACCCCAGGGCCATATGATCGAAACCAAGCTCCCTAAGCTATTGGAGCTCTTTGGCATGCAAAGTGTACAGCGTCCGGCTTGTGCATTTGGCCGGAGGGCAGACTTTACCTGTTGCAATCATGCAGACACAGAGAGATGCAGGAAGAAAATCATAAAGGGCTTTATTGCAGGAAGTGCTGAACTTGGATAGAAGAAAGCTTCCAGTCATAACCATACTAATCTAGAAACGTTAAAGGAAGCCGGGCTTGCTCCTTTGTTCTCAGGGGAGGGATCCGAGGTGACCTCTCTCATCTTGAGGTTCAAGAGAGAAGTTGGAGGAAGAGGAGGAAGTTGCAAACAAGATGCAACCTAGGGTGTCTCAGTCTACACTTTAAAGAGATAGGCAGGTGAGCAAAGAGGTCCAAGGCACAAAGGTAGCCTGCGAATGTTTCTTAACCCCATGCAAGCTGAGTTGCACCCAAACTTCCAACACATGTAAAGAAAGGGAGCTTAGGCAGCCTGGGGCCAGCCCAAGACAGTTTGCTGCCTGACGCAAAGGGCATGGTGGCACGCTCTCCCACATACCCAATGGCAAGCTGGGTCTTGCTTCAACACTGGTGGTAGCTGCACACCCAGTCCCTGGATGGCTTGTGGGTCTTCAAAACTGAAAGGAGAAGCTGGGAGGCTCGAGAGGAGCAGTATCAATTGTGGCATAAAAAGAGATGTGGTCTCGTTGATATACGACAAAGGAAGAGACAGGGCGTAGGGTTCCAAAAAACAACTGAAGCTGCTTTGAGCTCGACCCTCGTGTGTGTGTGTGTGTGTGTGTGTGTGTGTGTGTGTGTGTGTGTGATTAATCATCAAATTCTTCTCCAAAAGAAGGAAAAATGAATAAACTAGAGATGCCTGGACTTGAAGACTGCAAGAACATCATCTAGAAGAGGGAGAAAGAACTGGATACTATATATCTGGAGTGAATATTTGAATATTTTGAAGAACTCCTTTCATATTCCACTGGATGGCTCAGTTGGTTAGAGCGTGGTGCTGAGAACACCAAGGTTGCAGGTTTGATCCCCATATGGGACAGCTGCATATTCCTGCCTTGCAGGGGGTCAGAAAAGATGATCCTCAGAGTCCCTTCCAGTTCTATGGTTCTATAAACTCTTGTGTATATAATGTAACAGATGGAAAGTTGGAAGTCCTTTTTACACATTTCTTTAACTTTCTCTCCCCCCCCCTTATTATTATTATTTACTCCTTTATTATTATTATTATTTTTATCTTTCCTTTCTTTCCTTTGCTCTTGTTTCTGATGATGATGATGATGATTAATGTCCTCACTCTGACTCAATGAGGGAACTTATGCAGATGAAGGTGATGCTTGGCTGGCAAAGGTCCCTGTGTCAGAGACAGGGAAGGGAAGATCTCCCAGGGTGGGAGGCTGGGAGGAGAAAGGGAATCTCTTTTTGTGCAGGACAAGTTAAGATTTACCTATGAGAAAGGACTTTGCATTCTTAGTTCTCTCTCTCTCTCTCTCTCTCTCTCTCTCTCTCTCTCTCTCTCTCTCTCTCTCTCGTCTTGTTTAGATTAGTGTGTTTCTTATTGCATTGTATTATGAAAGTTCTTAATAAAATTTTATTTTAAATAATAAAATCTTCTCCAAAGGCAGCTTAGGGATAAAAACAGGGATGTTGTTCTACCTGGGAGCAGGTAGCAGAAATTGGGACTGTTGTCCCTGATAGGGGGGGGGGATTAGAACTGAACCTTGCAACCTGCATAAATGATGCCAATTCAGCTATTTTTGTAGGCATTTGCTATCTGCAAATTATTCTGCTAGCCACAGGAGAGGCCGTTAAGTACACAGGCCGGCCCCACATGATCACGGACTGCTCTCGTTGCAGCAATCCTCTGGCAACTGGGTCTCTCTCCCCCCCCCCCCCGCCAACAGGCACTGCCTGTAGCCTCTCTCTCGCCTAGTAGGTCTTACATATTTCATTGCATTGATTTACTTATATCTCGCGTTCTCCAGTTACTTCTAACTCCCGCTGTGCTGGGGAAAGCTTCGCCTGTTCAATTTCTGCCCGTCAGGCCCAATCATTGCCTATCAAGAGCATCGTTGCATACGGCGACATGCGGTGATTAATCCCCTGGTACTGTATCGCCAGGCCCGGGGCGAGAGAATGCAAACGATCTGAGGGCGTTTGGCTGCAGAAAGTGCTGTTGGGCAGACTGCAATGGGATCCTGCCCTGCACCCCATTAGGAACAACATGTGTATTGGGCTATTAGTATATAAAAACCCTTAACAACATAGGACTAGTTTACGTACAAGATTGCCTTACCCCATATATGTTCACTCAGAAGCTTCGATTGGCAGAACTAGCACTCTTATGGGTGCCACATAATACCCATTACCCATTTGTAAGAACTCAGTCTTTTAGGGGAACTTTGGAACTCCCTGCCTATTCAGATGAGGCAGACGCCATCACTGTTCTCTGTTCAGCAGCTGCTAAGATCATTTTTGCTTAGACAAACCTACCTTGATCTGTAGAATGTGGATGCGTGTTTTAGTCTGTTCTGAGTTTGTGGCCGATTTAAATATTCTTGAATATTTGAAACAGTTGTTTGTAACTTTATTTTACCAAAGCTGTTTTTTTCCCCTGGCAGTAAGATCTGTACAATGGTAGAATGTACTCTCTCGGGAGGTTAATAACAACAACAATTTATTATTTATACCCCGCCCATCTGGCTGGGTTTCCCCAGACACTCTGGGCGGCTTCCAACAGAACACTAAAATACAATAACCTATTAAGCATTAAAAGCTTCCCTAAACAGGGCTGCCTTCAGATGTCTTCTAAAAGCCTGGTAGTTGTTGTTCTCTTTGACATCTGACAGGAGGGCGTTCCACAGGGCGGGTGCCTCTACCGAGAAGGCCCTTTGCCTGGTTCCCTGTAACTTGGCTTCTCGCAGTGAGGGAACCGCCAGAAGGCCCTCGGCACTGGATCTCAGTGTCCGGGCAGAACGATGGAGGTGGAGATGCTCCTTCAGGTATACTGGGCCGAGGCCATTTAGGGCTTTAAAGATCAGCACTCCTTTAGGGCTCTCCTTCCTTGGAGGTTTTTAAGCAGAGGTTGGGTGGCCATGTGTCATGGATGCTTTAGCTGAGATTCCTGCATCGCGGGGGGGGGGGGGGGGCTGGACTAGATGACCCTTGGTGTCCCTTCCAACTCTACAGTTCTATGCTTCTTTGCTTCTTCCCTTGCCCCAAACACATAACAATAATAATGAGATACAATTACAAGCATCGGAATAGCAACAGCAATGAAGTAGCAACAATGGCTTGGTTGAGCATGAGACTCTTGATCTCAGGATCGTGGGTTCGAAGCCCACAATGGGCAAAATTCCTGCACATCATGGGGTTGGACTAGAAGACCCTCGGGGTCCCTTCCAACTCTATAGTCCTATGATTCTAAGTCCCTCGTCCCATTAGCACAAGGATTTGCGCTTGCCCAGTGGAACTCCCCCCATAAATGTGTTCTG
Source organism: Podarcis bocagei (assembly GCF_964188305.1). Lineage (NCBI taxonomy): Eukaryota > Metazoa > Chordata > Lepidosauria > Squamata > Lacertidae > Podarcis > Podarcis bocagei. The sequence continues at coordinate 8,749,413 of NC_138128.1, read as the reverse complement.
TGGGTTCCCCCAAGCCTCCAGCTTTTGGGGATGGTGTGGGCTGCATGGGGGAAAGAGAGGGGGGATGTTCCATGGTAGAAGCAAGGACATTTGGTACTGCATCATCATCATCATCAGGGGTGCCAACTTGAATAAAATATTAAAGGGTACCAGCTAAGCTCTGCCCCGCATAATCGATCACAAGACATGGTACATGTGGACCATTTGACTGGCAATGCCCATTGATTTTATGGGGGGCTGATGTCACAAATAGGACCCTGGCAGAGACACATCCCCAACTGGCATGTTCTCTCCCTCCTGGTCTTTCGTTCGGGAGCTTCAAAAGCTTTCTTTAGCCCGAACATCACAGCCAACAGACATCGGCACACAGAGTTTGCGCAGTTCGCGTGACAGACCTCAGCAACTCAGCATTTTGACTAATCTCCTTTATTTACATATAAACACACATGGAGCACTGCAACATGGCTCCCTCTCTCTCTAGCATCAGACAGCAAAGAGAAAAAACAAAACAAAGGACAATAGTCCCACTTCACGGAACACAGTAACACAAACATCCTGTCTCCGTCACTTCCCACTCTGTGGAGTCAAAACATACACCGTCATGTGAAAGACAACAATCCCATGACTGCAATCATGGAGTAGGAATTCTAACAGCTGAAAGGGCCCAGTCCCTAGGAGTTGGCTCCTATAATCATCAGCCTATTCCCTAGCAATCAAACAACAGGTAAACGTGTGTCTAAAGTGGCAGATCTTCATTGCAACAGCAGCAAACCCAGCGTCCTTTTCAGGGGACCTGAATCCAACTCGCCCTTCTCCTTCCCCACAGCACAGTAGCTCGGTCTAATGCAGCTATATCTGTGACCTCCAAGAGTCGCCACGCCACCCAACACAGTCACCTTCCCACCGGCTACAGCTTCCTGAGCACCTTCTGATGTTGACACTCCCTCCCTCCTCCCTCCTGTGCTCCTGGCATCTGTTGCCAGGGCTAAGGGCCCTTTGTTCCTTGCGTGCGCCTGTGTGTTTCTCTTTGACGTGTCCCCAACGGGTCGGGAGCCAACAAACGAGCCTTATCGGCCGCAACCTGGGAAAGCGACGTGGGAAACAGCTGAAGAACAAACAGCCAGGCAGAGAGTTAAGGAGCTTTTGATGAGTCAACAGCCGGGAGCATGAGCCGCCAAGAGTTTGCAAATGTTGCGGCTGCGTTGAGCCAGGTGGGCATGGAGGGGCTGGGCAAAGGCAGCCTCTTTCCAAGGATGCCACCTCTCTGCTTTTACCCTCTATCAGAAATATCAACCCTTCCACTTTTCCCCATTCCCCTTCTGCTATTGCTATTGTCCTCTCCCCAGTCTGTATTGCAGACCCTCCAAGTGCCCCTATTTTCCAGGGACAGTCCCGGATTTACAGAAGCTGTCCCAGTTTCTCATTTGATACTGGAACGTCCCTATTTTTGGCTCAGGACCACAATACCTCAAAAACCACCTCTTTCCATATGAACCTACCCGGACCCTGAGATCATCTTCTGAGGCCCTCCTTTGGGTGCCTCCTCCTCAAGAGGTCCAGAGGGTAGCAACACGAGGACAGGCCTTCTCTGCAGTGGCTCCCCATCTGTAGAATGCTCTCCCCAGGGAAGTTTGCCAGGCGCCTTCATCATACACCTTTAGGCACCAGGCAAAAACGTTCCTTTTTAACCAGGCTTTTGGTTGACCAGGCTTTTGGTGGGGCCTATTGGGTTGTTGTTTTATTTTTATTTTATTTTTTATGTATTTTATTATGTAATTAATTATGTATTTTGTGGTTTTATGTCTTGATTTCCTTCTGTGAACCGCCCTGAGACCCCCCTGGTATAGGGCGGTATATAAGTTCAATAAATAAAATAAATAATAAATATTTTCATTGGAGGAATGTTGGAGGGTATGGAGTTATGCGACCCTTGAGTCAAGGTGATAAGGAACAATACAACCTTTAGAAGACATCTGAAGGCAGCCCTGTATAGGGAAGTGTTTTAATGTTTAACATTTGATTATGTTTTTAATATATGTTGGAAGCCGCCTAGAGAGGCTGGGGCAACCTAGTCAGGTGGGCATAGTATAAATTATTATTATTATTATTATTATTATTATTATTATTATTATTATTGATTAGGATGCCCCTATTTTCATCGGATAAATGTTGGAGGGCATGGTATTGCTTCTCTACATCCACTAGCGCAGGGGTTGGGGGGGACCCTTCTGCCCAGCAGACCAGATCTTCCTGCAGGACCACCTAGCTGCCAATCAGCAGAATGGTGCCAGGTGACTGAAAGGTGTGTGGGTCCCACCCCTGTAAAAATTGGCCCTTGGGGTGGGATAAGGGAGACAGCAAGTAGGATTCAGAACATAAGAAGGAAAGCCTGCTGGGTCAAGGCATTGACTCATCTGGTCCAGCATCCAGAGGTTTGTGGGAAACCTGTAAAGAATATCCAAGCACAATGCCCAAATTAATGAGGTTGTTAAGTTGGATAAAAAAATAGGATTCCAGGTGGAAAAATCGAAACTTGAGACAGAGTTGTTAGAACCTAAGACTAAGGTATTATCGAGAATGTATAACTTGCTGCTTAAATGGAATACACAGGATGAGACAGTTAAATCAGCCATGATAAAGTGGGCTCAAGACATTGGGTACAACATCATGTTTGAAGACTGGGAAAGGTTATGGACCACCGGTATGAAATTCACGGCATGTAATGCCTTGAAAGAAAACATTATGAAAATGATATACAGGTGGTACATGACCCCAGTCAAGCTTGCTAAGATATACCATTTGTCTGATAACAAATGTTGGAAGTGTAAGGAGGCTGAAGGAACATTCTTTCACCTTTGGTGGACTTGTCCAAGAGTGAAGGCCTTCTGGGAAATGATTTATAATGAGTTAAAAAAGGTGTTTAAGTACACCTTTCCTAAGAAACCGGAGGCCTTCCTCTTGGGCATTATGGGCCAAAAGGTGTTAAAGAAGGACAGAACGTTTTTTATGTATGCAACCACAGCAGCAAGAATTCTTATTGCCAAATATTGGAAGACTCAAGATTTACCCACACTGGAAGAGTGGCAAACGCAATTGATTGACTATATGGAGCTGGCCGAGATGACTGCCAGGATCCGGGATCTGGGAGAAGAAGCAATGGAGGAGGACTGGAAGAAATTCAAAGACTATTTGCAAAAACTATATAAGTTATATGAACTATAGGACTTCGTACGATTTGGAAGGATAGCCCCAGCAATGAGAGTGGTATATATATGAAATTAGATAATAATAATGAAAGAACCAATGTTTAAACTGTAAAAAAGGATAACATATGTGTTTATTGAATAATTTGGACAATAAGTAATTTAAACTTAATATGCAATCAAAAGTACAAAAGAAACATATGAAACAAGGTTATAATTTGCTGATAAATACATTATTTGAGAATGCATTGTTCGGGAGATGTGGGGAAGTCCGATGATGGATTGAAACAAGCTTTGTTAATAATCTGTGTTTTTTTTCTTTTCTTTTCTTGTTTTCTTTGTTTTTCTGTACTGTTCAAATCTATCTGGAAAAAATGTAATAAAAATATTTTTTAAAAAAAGAATATCCAAGCCCAAGAGTTCTTTCCATAACTGGAAAGGGAGGGGAGTTATTGGTTTGCTTTCATTTGTTCATTTGTTATGCATTTTGTGCTCATATTTTGTAATCTTGTGCTGTGAACCATCTGGTGCCTTCGTTACAGTGTTGAAAGCAATGATTCTTCAACATCAATTTCGTTGGACTGGTCATGTTGTGCGGATGCCTGATGATCGTCTTCCAAAGCAACTGCTCTATTCCAAACTTGAAAATAGAAAGAGTAATGGTGGTGGTCAATAAAATAGGTTTAAAGACTGTCTCGAGGTATTTTAAAAAAAAATGTAGTATAAACACCAACAACTGGGAAACACTAGCCTGCGAGTGCTCCAGTTGGAGAACAGCCTTTACCCAAGGTGTCATGGGCTTTGAAGACGCTCAAACTCAGGATGAAAGGGAGAAACGTGCTTGGCAAACCCTCACCGTGATCAGCTCCCACCCGGAAACCAATGTCCCCACTGTGGAAGGACATTTGGTCCAGAATTGTCCTCCACAGTCACTTACAGACTCACTGTTAAGACTGTGTTCATGGAAGACAATCTTACTCGGATACAAGTGATTGCCAAAGAAGAAGAAGTCTTCACTACATATTTTCAGGTGCCAAGCAAAAACATTCCTCTTCTCCCAGGCTAATTAAGAAACCTGTGGCCTTTTAAACTGGACTGGTTGGACATCATTTTCTTTGTTATTATGTTGTGTATTTTTATACTGTAAACCATCCTGTGATCCTCAGAAGAAGGGCAGTATGTAAATTTAAATAAATAAAGAAGAGCAGGCCCAGAAAACATTCTGGAAAAATTGTTTCCTGGCCTCTAAAACCTTGTGGTTCCAGCCCAGATCCCAGTGGGGTCAACTCATCATCTTCGTCTTCTGTTTATTTGTATTCCACTTCTCCACAAGCGGTTTTACAGCTCTTATGTTCATGGGTTCTCACTCCACACAGAGGCCAATCGCTTCCTACTGCCTTCGCTGCATCTTCTCAGTAGTTAAATTTACAAAGAGAAGGGGTAGCTCAGAAATCTGATTTGCATAATGTGAAGGAGAGGGAACAGCTGAATGCCTGCAATGAGGAAGCAGGAGATGCGGAGCCTTCTGCCTAATTTATTCATCTATAGAGCAGGTCCCTTCTGGAAGGGCAGTTGTGCCCTCTGCAAAACACACTTAGAAGACAGTGCCTGAAGAAGGAGAAGCATGTGGCACTCGCCTCCCAAGATAAATAACCAAAATGTCATTAAAATGTTTTGTGCACGTGTGCTGAATCTTAGAAGAGTTAGATGGGATCCTGAGGGTTCTCTAGTCCAGCCCCCTGCAATGCAGGAATCTGAACCAAAGCACCCATGACAGATGGACAGAACACTCTGTGGAGGAGCAAATGATCTGTATAAACGCATCAAGGGGTGCCCCTATTTCCCTCCCTGCCCACACAAAAAAAGAGTCATAGAAAAATATAAGCAGAGGCTGAAAATAAGGTTTTGGGAACCTTCGTTCTCCCGTCTCCTTTTTGCCCCCACCATCCTCTGAGCCAGGGAAGACGGACACTTGCAAGGAAGGAAAAGGGTTTCTCCGCTTCCCGGGAGCAGCAAATGTCTCATTCCTGAGCCCTGGGGACCAAGGAATGGTCATCCTATTCCACCCCATCCTTTGATTCAACTGATTTAGCAATCCTAACTCCATATATCCACCAGGGCTTACTAGCAGCAAATGCGCAGCTGCCGCTTTGCATCCTACCCTCCAAATGTTAATAAGCAGCCGCGGTACCAATTTTCTCATTACGCGAACAGATTTCCAGTTCATATACCGAGTGCTCGCGACTCATATAAGGGGCTTTCCTGCCAACTGTACCTCATTTGGCTGCCCCACTCCTGTCTGGATTTCTTGCCAGGGAGCTCTAACAACCAGGCTATTGTACTGAACCGAGGAGATTCCTGAACCTTTCGCTTCTTAACATTCATACACCTAGGAGGGAGCCGTGAGTGCTGCCCTGGACGGCTTAGGGCAGGGAACATTTCCCAGACCGGGGGCCGCATTCCATTCTGAGAAGCCCCCTGGGGGCCACATGCTGGTGATGCTTGGGATCGAAGCCAAAAGCGGGCAGAGAAACAGATGCAAATTTTACCTCTGTGAGGTCGGCCGATTTCCACGCCTAACCATGTACCTGTCTGTATTCTCTATCTGGACAAGCAAGAGGCTCTCCCTGGCCGAGTTTACCTTCAAAAACAACCCTGCAAGGTAGACTGCTCCCCATCCAGGCACATGGTGCTTTACAGAATATAAGAGGGCAGCCCCCTGCCCCAGTTTCACCTTCCAACATTTCTCCAGTGAAAATAGGGATGTCCTATTCAACAACAACAACAACTACAATTTTATTATTTATATCCTGCCCATCTGGACGGGTCACCCCAGCTCCTCTGGGTGGCTTACAACATATTAAGGAACATAATAAAATGTTGAACATTTAAACACTTCCCCAGTCAGGGCTGCCTTTAGATGTCTTCTAAAGTATACATGAGCCTAGGGCTTTCTGGTCGGAAGGTCGGTGGTTCGAATCCCCGCGACGAGGTGAGCTCCTGTTGCTTGGTCCCTGCTCCTGCCAACCTAGCAGTTCAAAAGCACATCAAATTGCAAGTAGATAAATAGGTACCACTCCGGCGGGAAGGTAAACGGCGTTTCCGTGCGCTGCAACCCCAGAGTAGTTTGCGACTGGGCTTAACTGTCAGGGCTCCTTTACCTTTGCCATTTTTAAAGTATACATAGTTACTTATCTCCTTGGCTCAGGGGTCGCACAACTCCATATACCGTCCAACATTTCTGCAATAAAAAGAGGGACATCCTAAGGAAAACAGGGATCAAAACAGAAACTGGGACAGCTTCTGTAAATCTGGGACTGTCCCTGGAAAATAGGGACACTCGGAGGATGTGAGACTGCTGGGAGATGCTGTCCAGAACAGATGGAGGACACTAGGTTGGTGAAGTTTGCATTAGGTCATAAAGCAGGGCTTCTGCTATGTCTGCTTTTGCACAATGCCTAGCATTTTCAACAATAATAAAAATAAAGAAATCCAGAGAGCTAGTCCAGGTTCAGCCGGTGATCTTTGTGATTAAGTGGGGACTTCAGCACAGATCCCTGGACCAATTCCAGTCCTCTAATACACGATCTGCTGCAATTTTGAGTCATTCAGGACAAGTCTGGCGAACCTCTGGCCTTCCAGATGTTGCTGAACTACAGACTCCATCATGCCTAGCTATTGAGCATGCATGCTGGGGCTTAATGGGATTTGTAGTTTAGCAACACCTAGAGGACCAAAGATTCCCCACACTTGATTTAGGGAGTGAAACGTCTGTGTGGCCATCTGAGATTAGAAAAATCCAGAACCTGTATGAGAAATATACATCCTGGCTTCGGGGGGGGGGGGAGATGGATATTCTGAATCTGAATACGTCAGACGTTCTTAGATCCTCTGATGTGTATTTGTGGATGTAACTGAAAGCCAGACAACACAGTGTCAGATGCAATCTGCAGGAAATTATTCTTAAAGCAAGTAGATTCTCTAGAGTGAAACATGCGTAGGGTTTTTTCCCCCTTTCCACCTGAGGCGAAATGTTTGGCAACATATTATGTTAAATCTGCATAAATTTACATCAAGCATGCGCAATTATGTAAATGAGGGTCTCTCGGTTTCTAGCTTTTGTAAAGTAGTCCAAAGGGGCTGGCTAGCGGTGGGCAATGGGCCAGGAAGAGCTGTGAATGAAGCTCATGTGATGTCTGGGTCCAGCATGCATGCGCAAGAGGAGTCAAAGGGCTAAGCAGGGAAATGGTATGTGGCTGGGAGCCAGCCAGGCACTCCCAGTCCTGTGGATGGCAACGACAGCGACTGAGATATGTGCTGAACTCCCAAAATGAAATCAATGGGACCTTCGTGAGCTTAACTAAGCAATGCACCCAAACAGGTTCACCCATTGCTAAGAACTCCTGTCCCTGTAATGGCCACATGGGAGAGAGAATTTCAGCAGGGGCAGCTTCTCCCTTCTGTGAGTGATCCTGTACCTTTAAGACAAGGAGGGGCACCTGTAACCTTCAAGATGTTGTCTGACAACAACTCCCATCACCCCCCAGACCATTGGCCATGCTGCTGGGCCTGATGGGAGTTGGAGTCCAACAACCTTCAGAGAGTCCACCCTGCTTGGAGTGGAAAGCTTAGAAAGAATTTCTTGCATTCCTCCCTCCCCGCAAGCCTTAAAGGCGCAGGAGCCCCTGCTTGGCATATGGACCAGATAACCTTATCTGTGAAATACGGAGGAAGGAAATGCAAACTGCAAGATCTGGCCTCGGGATGGCTTCAGCTCAGGCGGCACAGCTGTGGAGTCCCATGAGCATCACCAGCTCCCAGGGATGGGATGGGATAAGAGCTATCAGCAAATGATGGTCTGCATGTGTGCATCTGAGTGCAGAAGGAGAACAGGGCCCAAAGGGAGATGCTTCCCGCCGGGTCTTCAGGTAGGCGATAAGCAAAAGTACACTGTTATCTGCTGTAATTAGTGCAATCTCCCCCAAACTTCAGATAGCTAGGACAGAGCAGCCCTTGGTTCTTGGCTTTGGTGCATGCATATATTTATCTAGACAGGAAAACTGCTTTTGGACAGGGCGTTTAGAAGCAGCAGTGGGTGTGGAGTGGCCTGACCCCATTGGCGCTTGCTGTTCATTCCCTAAAATCCCCCTTCCCAAGGTTTCAAGCTCATTTGCCAAATAGGAATTTGAAGTGGTGTGTGGTCCTCTGCTCAGTCACCCACCAGTAAGCAATGACTGGAGAGGGGTCTTCTCAATTAAAGAGCCCATGCAACCTCAGCCTTGAGGACACAATGTGGCCCTCCAAGCATTCTATATGGCCCTTGGAATTCTCCCCAGGTCACACCCCTCACAGGGCCTGCTTCACCTCCCACGAGTTTTTGCCTGTCTGCGATGTGTCCTTGATCATGCCTCTCGCTTGTCTGGATAGACGATAGAGTGTGTTAAAAACAGCTGACTCCACAAAGGAAACATGTACACTCCTTGTTCCACCCACTTTTGCCTCTGGCCCTGCCCTGCATGTGCTCCTCAAGGAGCCAGCCAGCAGTAAATCACACCATTTAAAGTTGGAGTTAACTCATGATTAGCAAGAACACGACCTGCACAGACTTGGCAAAGTGTCAGGCCTAATGAGCACAGCAGCTCATTCCTGGTAGGATCAGTTGCCGAGACCAAAAGTCCCTGCCTCCCTGCAGCCATTTAAGCCCCCTCTTTTCCAAAGTTTTCTCCAAGCAATCGGAGACTGCGCCTGCATCCAGCATGCCACTACTCCACCCATTTCAGCTTCTCCTCTGGTTCTGGGAGACAAGCTTGTTGCTGCAGGAGGGGTGACTTTTCACCAGCCTGACTCACCTCTGCCTCTTGGCCTCCCTCCTCTCCTCTCCTGCTTCTGCTTCTACCTCTGCCGCTGCTTCTGGACTGCTCTCTGCCACAGAGTCCTCCCGCTCACTAAGCCCTATAACCTCTTCAGCTTCTGACAATTCCTCTCCCCAATCTTCTCCCTTTGATCATTGCCCACCACCACTCCCTGGGCTCTCAGCCTTCTTCCTTTGGGGATTCCCCAGCTGCTTCCTCCCACCATTCCTCTGCATCCAACCAATCCTTGACTCTCAGAAGGTTGCCTAGAAAGAGGGTTCCCCATCCTTCCTCAGGGAGGGCTGCCTGGAGCCAAACCTGGCATCCTTCCAGCACCAAACAAGCATTGCATTGATCCGCCATGTCTTTTCAGTACATCACTTAAGCCGGCTGATGGCGTTATTGGCTCTACTGTAGGAGGTTCCTGCAGACCATTGGAGCATCATTCAGGTGGTCCTTGGCATGTCTGTGAAGGATGCTTGACATGTCAATTCCATGGAGATCCAGTTCCCATACAATATGAGAAAGATAAGAAGCAACAGAAACACCACTTAAAACCATACCACCATTACAATTGCTGCAAGAGGCAGAAAAATTACTAAGTGGTCACCAAGTGGTTTGGGGGCAGTTAATTTGGGAACCACTGCTCTGCTGGCTGTTATTACTCTTCTGTTTTGTGTGTATGTTTTTTTTAAATTGAGTTTTTCTGGTCAGTTAGCAACATTGGTGGTGCTTGTCCTTGCTGCTGCAGGCTATGGACAGACAGTAATGTTGGCGCGCAGGGCTCCCTCCCTCTTTGGCCTGTTCCATCCTGTCTTCTAGGTATAGGCATAGAATCGTGGAGTTGGAAGGGAACGCGAGGCTCATCATCCAACCCCTTGGTGGGCTCGAACCGCCAACCTTCTGGTTAACAGCCAGATGAACGGACCCAGTGTGCCACAGGATAGGGTTGCTGTATTTCAAAGTTGTTGAGCTTTTTTGGAGGGAGGGCAAACTTTTTTTAGTTTTGACCAAAGGAAGTTGCTCGAATAATGTACAAAATTTGGATTAATATAAAAGATGCAGGAGGAAAAGGCTACTATAAGAACTCACAAAGGGGAGGAGGGGAATTCAACAGATTCTTTGAAATCTTGTTTTTATGTTGGTTGTTGGATAACTGATTGTAAAATTTTAAAACTTGAAAAACTAAATATATATACAGTCATACTTTGGGTTACAGACGCTTCAGGTTGCGTTTTTTTCGGGTTACGGATCCGTCAAAACCCGGAACAGGTTACTTCTGGGTTTTGGCGGTTGCGCATGCGCAGAAGCGCCAAATCGCAACCCGCGTGTGTGCAGACGTGGCGCTGCAGGTTGCAAAAGTGCATCCCACACGGATCACGTTTGCAACCCGAGCGTCCACTGTATTTAAAGTTGCCCAAATGAGGTTGTTGAGCTGTTTTAAAGGAAATTCACCAAAAACTATACTTCCGACATCGGTTGCCATATGGCCAGATTTCCCTGGACATTTAAGCGATTTTTGGCCTGACACTGCTTTCGACTTCAGTATTCTGGCTATGTCCAGCAAATTCCAGACGTATAGCAACCCTACCACAGGAGGGCAGCAGGAACAGGCAGTTCTAGGAATAGACTGGCCTGCCAGGCTCCAGGTAGCCGGTGACTTAGCATTCTAGTGCCGATAAAGAGGATTTGCTTTTGGAAGACAGGTTGGCGGCGTCTCCAAAGTCACGTTCTTGAGCTGACCTTTGAAGGTGGCCTTAGCAAAAGTAGAAGAAGGTACTTGTGACTCCGATCACCATGCTTGGCAGAAAAGGGTAACAGGGTGTAGCGCCACCTGTTGGGAAAGGCTAGGAAGACAGTCAGTGTGGTGTAGCAGCTACAGTGCTGGAAAGATCTGAGTTCAAATCCTTGTGTTATACTTTCTGATAGTGGCCAGCCATTACCATTCTCTCTCCCCTTTAGCAGTGTGGTATAGTGGTTAGAGTGTGAAGTGGGACCGGGGCTCATATCCCCACTCGAGCAAGAAGCTCACTGAGTGATCTTGGGCTAGTCACTGACCTACCTCACAGGGTTGCAGTGAGGATACAGCGATCAGAGCGAGAGCCATGTACGCCACCTTCAGCTCCTTGGAGGAAAAGTGGGGTACGAATGCAATACTCAAACAGAGGTTGGATGGTCACCTATCAGGAATTCTTTAGCTGCATTTCCTGCATTGCAAAGCAGGGTTGGACTAGATGACCCTTAGGGTTCCCTTCCAACTCTACAGCTCTATGATCCTAGGAATCAATCTACCCATCACTTGCCTACCTTGGCAGGGCTAAAATGGGAGAGCTACCTGGTGCTTCTTGGAGGAAGAATGAGATGCAAATTTGGTATACTGTATTAATGTACATTGGGATTAGTTGGGACAGTTCAGGCTGCATCAAAGCCAAGCTGAAACTCTAAGGAAAATGTCTTTCTGAGTCCCCCCCCCCTTTTTCTTTTTTCTCTCTCTTTCTCCTGCCCAACACCCTGGAATGAGATTAGGCTGGGAGTGGGGGGGCACTGTGTAAGGGTTTAAATAGGTGGCATGTCTGCCGATATCAGTTGGTTCTTCTGCTGCAGACATTTTTGCAGCAGTAAATAAATTAAATTAAAGCAGCTGGGCTGATCCTGCCGTTTCTTCACCCCTGGGAAACAGAAGAAGGATTTCTCCTCCCCGTGGAGAAATTTTGGTGAAATGATCTGCCTGGTTCCTCAGCCAGAAATAGGGAGGGGGTATTTCTTCTGCGCCCCACCGTGGTGGAAGATGTCCAGGGAATTTGCTACGATCCTTCCTCTCCTGCCAGAGGCCTCTGGTTCATTTTGGAAGGAGCGCAGAAATCTGCCTGATTCTCCTGCCCCACTGGGCACTCAACTCAGCGGCTGCCAAGGCTAGAATTCAGCCCTCTGCTTCATGTCTGCTTGAACATGTAATTTTGGCTGTGGGATGTGCAAGGCAGTGTGGTACAGTGGTTAGCACGCCAGTAGCCACAATGGCTCTGAACCTCCATGATCAGAGACAGAAAAGCTTCTGAATCCCAGTTGCTGGAAACTGTGGGATGGGAGAGTGCTGTTGTGTTCGATTTCTGCTTGCACGTTCCCCCCAGGCGTGCATGTGAGAATGGGATGCTGGGCTGCATGGACCACTGGCCTGATCGAGGAGGACTCTTCTTATATTCCTGTGTCAGGACTTGGAAGGCCTGGGTTCAAATCCTCACATAACCCTGAAGCTCGCAGGGTGACCTTGGGCCAGTCGCCATCTCTCAACCTGACCTACCTCACAGGCTTGTCGTAAGGACAAAACGAATCACTGGGGGGAGGCAGAGGACACAATGCAAGCTGCCTTGAGCGCCTTGGAAGAAAGGGAGGTTCGAACCAGTAAATACGTAATCGATAACGCATGTGGCATGTTCGTGCAAATATGGGTTGGTGGGAGTTGGCAAGTGAGTGCCAGGAGTGGGACGAGAAACAGTGACCCCATTTCCTCATCTGTTGGAAGCCAGACCCCCCCTCCCCACCGCCCATCCCATAACCTACCTGAAATGTGTGTTTTTCTCTATCTTGCTCCAAGAAAAGTCCAGCTTTTGCCAGCGGGGTGTGGGAGAAGCCAGAAATCTTCTGCAAGCTTAGACTGCCATCTACTGGCTCCCGGGTTAGTGATGGGAAGCAACTTCCTTCCTGGACTTTGACACAAAGGGCATTTTCATGCCCAGAGCTTAAATCCCCCCCCCCCCAAGATCCACCAGTGATTCAGCTGCAAAGCATCTGTGCGTTGTGTGGGACATTAGATGTCCCCTGCTGATGGCATTCACCTGTGGGCTAGGCAGCCCAAGAGAGGATCAAGGCTTGCTTTTAAGTTTGGCAAAGGGGATAGAGTCCTCAGACTGAAGGCAGCTTATAGAGCCAAATGATCTCAAGAAGCTGTACAGAATCACAGAACTGTAGAGTTGGAAGGGATCCCAAGGCTTATCTAGTCCAGCCTGTTGCAATCCAGGAATCTCAGCTAAAGCATCCATGACAGGTGGCCATCCAACCTCTGCTCCAAAACATCAAAGGAAGGAGAGCCCACCACCTCCCAAGGGAGACTGCTCCACTATCGAACAGCTCGTACTGTCAGAAAGTTCATCTCAATGTTTAGTCAGAATCTTTCTTGTAACTTGAAGTCATGGGTTCGAATCCTACCCTCTGGACCAGATGGAAAAAAGCTTGCTCCATCTTCCATGGGACAGTCAGATATTTGAAGGTGACTATCATTTCTCCTCTCAGTCTCCTCTTTTCCAGGCTAAACATACCCAGCTCCTTCAACCGTTCCTCATCAGGCTTTGTTTCCAGACCCTTGGTCATCTTGGTTTCCTTCCTCTGCACACTTCCAGCTGATCAACATCCTTCTTAAATTGGGTAGCACAGAACTGGACACAGTATTCCAGAAATTGGGTCTGTCCTTGCCTACAGTTCTGGAAGAAGAAGGCGGAAAGGACACCTGCTTGACCAGGCATCCAGAACCAATCTCTGACCATTGGGCATGCTGGCTGTGGCTGTGGCTGGGGAGTCCAGCAATATATGGCGGTCCTCATCCCTACGAAAGATGGTCCCTGTTCCAGCTCACCTTCTCTCCCTATCACTAGGCATGTCCTCATTGCCTCTCCACTTCCCTGGCTCATATTTGCTGGGCAGCCTCAGCTCCTCAACTGCCTTAATAATATTGGCCTCCCTTGCAAGTCTGTTGTTGCTGCTGCTGCTGGCATCTGTCTGTCTCGAGAGACAATGGAGTGCACCTCCAGGGGTGAAGTCAAACCGCTGCATTAGCAGCACCAAAGCACAAGCCTGGGCAGCGTGTCTGGAGGTCCTGGGCTGCCCAGATGACAAGACCCCCCTCTCGGCCTCACCGATGGGGTCCAAAGGAATGCAAAGCAACATGTTTGGCACCAACTTGACTGCAGGAGTTGCAGGAAGGAGGCATACAAGTTGCTATCCAACCAACTTAGAGACTCCACTCTGGATTTGCGTAGGCTTTGCTCCTAAGCCATGGGTAGGCAAACTAAAGCCCGGGGGCCGGATCCGGCCCAATCGCCTTCTAAATCCAGCCCGCAGATGGTCTGAGAATCAGCGTGTTTTCACATGAGTAGAATGTGTGCTTATATTTAAAATGCATCTCTGGGTTATTTGTGGGGCTTGGGAATTCGTTCATTTCCCCCCCCCCAAAAAAAAAATATACTCCGGCCCCCCACAAGGTCTGAGGGACAGTGGACCGGCCCCCTGCTGGAAAAGTTTGCTCCTTAGCCCTTTCTTTACCCGAATATAACCCGCAAGGCAGTGGAGGTTTAGGGTCAGAGTTTTTCTTCTCCTAGATGGGCTCCCTTCCCAGGTTGACGGGCCTTATGCAAAAAAGCTTTGCTCACTCAGTGTTTTTAAAACCTGCTGAATCTGCATCTGCATCACTGAGGACTAGAATGATTGATTCTTGACATGCACGATTCTGGTAGCTGTATGGGACTGGGGAAAGAGCTGTCTTATACCGAGTCAAACCATTGGTCTATCTAGGCCAGTGTTGTTTACACTGGCTGGCAGTAGCTCTCCAGGATTTGGGGCATAGAGTCTTTCCTGCCCCTACCTAGAGGTGCCAGGTATTGAACCCAAGACCTTCTGCACGCAAAGCAGATGCTCCACCACTGAGCTATGGCACAACATTGGAGCAAGGCAGAAGATCCCAGTGGTGTGGTTTTCAGCAGAGCCCCACATTTCCAAATCTAGGGGTGGAATGCAGTTGTTTCCGACAGGTCCAGGAGCACAGCACACAATCTGCCTATTCAGTGGTGTGCAGGTTTTGTTTTTAAATGCCTGGAAGCAAAACAACCACATCATTATTTCCTTATTTAGCTGGCAATCCTACCTTGTGAATGAGTTCAGCAGTTTGCAGACTGTTTCTGGGGAATACTGAGTTTACCTGAAAGTTTATTGGGGAAGGATAATAAATAGCAAATAATCTCCAGGAAACAACTATTTTTCTCCTCCTCACTTCCCGCTACAGCAACCTGAGGGCCACATTGTTTCATAATCAACCTTCCAGGGGCCACACACTCCTCCATCCTTCTTCCAGGCAGGCAAGAGGCTTCTTCACAATTTGCAGAAAAATTCCAGCCAGGTGTAAGCACTCAGGTGAGTGGAATGGAACTGAGGAGCAAGTGTGGTTGGGGAAGCTCCTAAGGTCCAAACGGAGGGCCCTAGAGGGCCATATTTGGGAGGTTTTCCCCAGCCATGCCCTAAAATGTGCAGGTGGTGCAGGGGAGCATTTGACACATTCCAGGGCAAGGCTGAGCCAAATTTCTCTGGAAAGAAAACATCTGAGGACTCCCCCCACCCCATGAGAATATCCAGCGCAGCGACCGTAAAAGTAGAAATGGGGAAACCGAAGAAAAAGGAAACACCAGCTCACAGTGACCATCAATGCAACCAGCTCTGTTTAAACACACAAGTCAATATGTGCCATCTAAAGGTTCTGATAGGTATCAAAACAAAATTGACATTTATACAAAAGACCTTTTAAGGTAGCAATGGCAGTGAGGTCCTCTGACCATTGCATAATAGATGGTGTTTGTCCTTCCAGGCTAAAAGCATAGGTCTCTCAGCTCCCTTAAGGGCTGGCAAAATCCATTACTCTCCAAGCACCTTCCTCTTTCAACAAGTTTTTCGAATGTGGATGTCTTCACCCTAATTTGTGTCTTCATTGGACATGAAACTGCTTTTACATATGAAACTGTTTCTTAAGTGTGTTTGTGTGTATACATTTGTTTTTGCCTGTTTATATATACAGGATTTGTTTGTTTGTTTGTTGCATTTATATACCTCCTTTCTGCCAAGGCACTCAAGGCAGTTTACAGTTTTCAAGTAGCGTACAAGAATGGTTTTTAATCCTTGGAACCGTACAGCTTTGCCTGCAGGAAATCCCCAACTCAATCCCAGACATGTGCAGTTAGGACTGGGGGAGACACCGACAGACAGTCTGACGCGACGGCAAGCTCCGATGTTCCTGTCGTCAGAGATTTAACTTCTGCGAGCCAAGGCAAGCTGAATATGGCAACTGAAGCAACACACCCTGTCCCATGGGCAGGCAAAATAAGGCCTGGGGGCTGGATCTGGCCCAATCGCCTTCTAAATCCGGCCCGCAGATAGTCCGGGAATCAGCGTGTTTTTACATGAGTAGAATGTGTCCTTTTATTTAAAATGCATCTCTGGGTTATTTGTGGGGCATAGGAATTCGTTCATTTCAAAATATAATCTGGCCCCCCACAAGGTCTAAGGGACAGTGGACCAGCCCCATGCTGAAAAAGTTTGCTGACCCCTGCCCTGTCCCAACGTTCGCAGGGCATTCTCTAAAGGAAGTGTTATGTACTGAGTTGAATAGGGTCCAAACTGCAGCAGTCTGATTGGTCCTAGAACAATAGGATCCAAAATGCAGCAGTCTGATTGGTCCTAGAACAATAGGATTCAGAATGCAGCAGTCTGATTGGTCCTAGAACAATGCAGCAGTATGATTGGTTGGCAGGAACCACCCAATCCTGCTCCAGATAGAAGTGAATCCACAACCTGATTGGCTTACAGTAGAATTCCGGAATTAGCCAATCATGTGCAGCCCATTGTGTAAATAATGTATATAAAGCAGATACAGTAGTGCCCCGCAAGACGAATGCCTCGCAAGACAAAAAACTCGCTAGACGAAAGGTTTTTCCGTTCGCGATTTGCCTCGCAAGACGAAATTTCCCTATGGGCTTGCTTCGCAAGACGAAAACGTCTCGCGGCTTTGTTTCCTTTGTCTAAAAACAAAGACATGTTTTGTTTATAAAGTTAATTTATTTTCCCTTCAATTTTTGAACTGCTCTTTACAGTATGTGTGACTTTAAAGAGCAGTTAATAAACTGTTGTTGTACCAAATTTGGCTTTGTTTGGACTTTTTTTGACCATAGGAACGCATTAATTGATTTTCAATGCATTCCTATGGGATTTCGTGCTTCGCAAGACGAAAAATTCGCTAGACGACAAAAATTGCGGAACGAATTAATTTCGTCTTGCGGGGCACCACTGTACTGCGAGGGGACTTTCATTAATTCCTCCTCACCACTATGAGCTGAATAAAGAGCATGAAATCACTTTGCGACTCTGAGTATATTTCAGGAAGGAAGGAAGGAAGGAAGGAAGGCACATGGATAAGCCAATGTTCAGAACCAGGTAGGGAGTCTATTCATCAGGTCCATCCAGCATGGTCAAGAGTCAGGAGCGATGGGAGGTATGTTTCAAAACACCTGGAGGGCACTGCATTGCCTATCCCCAAGCTTGATCAAGGAAGCTCCCCAGACATTACCCACCTACAACTTCCATCATCTCTGGCCATTGGCCCTGCAACCTGGGGCTGATGGGAGTCTGAGAACATCTGCAGGGCCACAGGTAGCCCGTCCTTGGATTAAGTGAACCTTCAGCTTGTCTGAGAGGCCTGAAGCAGCTCCACAGATACCCCGTAATGGAAGACAATCAGACAAGGCCAAGTGTCACATTGGACTGCTGGGACCTGGAGAATGGCTGATCTGGTTTGATAAAGTGCAGGTCAGGAAAAGAAGCAGCAAAGAAGATAGAGAAACTAGTGACATCAGGGTCATTGCAGTGAGCAAGCTGCTGTTCTCAGGAAGTCCCCGTTGCATCCTCCAACATTTCTCCAATGAAAATAGGGGTGTCCAATTCCATATTAATTATAATTTTATTATTTATACCCCTCCCATCTGACTGGGTTGCCCCAACCACTCTGGGTGGTTTCCAACATGTATATATAATTATTATTATTATTATTATTATTATTATTATTATTATTATTAAAAACCATCCCTACACAGGGCTGCCTTCAGATGTCTTCTAAAGGTTGCATAGTTACTTATCTCTTTGGCTTGGGGGTTGCATAACTCCATACCCTCCAACATTTCTCTGGTGAAAATGGGGACGTCCTAAGGAAAAACGGGACGATCTGGGATCAAATCAGAAAGCAGGATGGCTTTTGTACATCCAGGATTGTCCCTGGGAAATAGGGACACTTTTAGGATCTTTGGCTCCCCTTTCCAGGCTGTTCCCACCAGCAGCTGACCCAGGCCCCAGCTCTTCTTCTTCAAAGTGGTGTGCCGGCGTCCTTTGCAAACCAGCCCTGCAGACGGCTGAACGGACCAGCGCTCAGACGGGGAGCCCAGGGCTGGGAGCCAGCATCTCAGACAGACCTGTTTTCCTGGGAAGCTCACGGTCTCCAGCGCTGCTACCACACCCCCTCTCCCTGGACCCCGGGCTCCAGGGCTGGAGGCCAAGGATGGCTTTGATTTATGGGCTTGGGCCCCGGCCAGCCTTGGGGACGGATTTGGCAGGGATCTCGCAGCGGCACCAGCATATGGCAGGGCAGCGGGCAGCCTCCCTCAACCGTGGCTTGCAGACCCCATGGCATCTGGGAAGCTTGGGTGAGCCAGGCTGGAGAAGGCCTCATGCTAGCTGGGAAGTGCCAGGCTAGGTGCCAGCTCTGCCAAGCCGCCTCTGTAGCCTGAAAGGAACCCGCAGGCAGAGGAAGGTCGCTCTTTTCCAAGCTTCTGCCCCACGCCACCCCACTTTAGCTCTCTTTGCCTGCCTGCTGGAATGCCAAGCCCAATGCCTGCCAGTCAAGTCCCACCGTCGCCATGGAGCCATCAGGAGTCATAAACTCTCCCTTCGGTCTTGCCAGATCTTTTCAAAGGGCAATTCCTGCAGACCCAGGGAGGTGGCAATATATGGCCCCAGGGACAGGGGGGAGGGGGTGGGGTCTCCTGTCCCTGCTGTGATTTGTACTGTAACTAAACAGATGGAGGCCGGAAGCGTGATAAATTTGCAGAGGTGAGGCTTTTTGTGTGGGAAGCGATCAGCGCTCTGTAGAGACACCACCATGCTAAGAAAGATATATTTAACGGGGGGGGAGGGGGGAATAATCCTGCACCCAGGCAACCTTGGATTCCATGCCAAGAAACTTTGTTTTGCAGCTTTTAGAAATCCTGCGTAATGTGTGTGATTTATACTCTTTCTTTTGCATGGTGGAGTCCGCATCATTTAATTATGGGGAGGGGTCAAGACAGCCTCCAAGCACTGAAACCCCCCCCCCCCCCGCAATTGCTGGGAAATCTTGTTGGAGATGGTGAGATGGTGTCAGGCTGCTCACACTCACTCACAAAGAAAATCACATGTTATCATTTGACCAGGTTGCCCCAGCCACTCTGAGCAGCTTCCAACATATATATCTCACAAACTTCCCTATGCAGGGAAGTTCCCTATG
This sequence comes from Podarcis bocagei, assembly GCF_964188305.1. NCBI lineage: Eukaryota > Metazoa > Chordata > Lepidosauria > Squamata > Lacertidae > Podarcis > Podarcis bocagei. Next base: position 8,730,016 of record NC_138128.1, on the reverse strand, counting down.
CAGATGTCTTCTCAAGGATGTATACAATGGTACCTCGGGTTACAGATGCTTCAGGTTACAGACTCTGCTAACCCAGAAATAGTACCTCAGGTTAAGAACTTTGCTTCAGAATGAGAACAGAAATCGTGCTCCGGCGGCGCGGCAGCAGCGTGAGGCCCCATTAGCTAAAGAGGTGCTTCAGGTTTATAACAGTTTCAGGTTAAGAACGGACCTCCAGAACGAATTAAGTACTTAACCCGAGGTACCACTGTAATTAGTTATCTCCTTGGCTCAAGGGTTGCATAACTCCATATCCTCCAGCATTTCTCTGATGAAAATAGGGACATCCTAAGGAAAAGCAGAACATTCCAGGATCAAATCAAAAACCGGGAAAGCTTCTGTAAATCCAGGACTGTCCCTGGAAAATAGGGACACTTGGCTGGTCTGCATTAAACTTCAAGCAAGGCTCTGTGATTCTTTTCCCCACTTTTACTTCAAACTCAACTCAGCATGAGGAAGACAGTGCTTAAACCGAGAGCTGCATGACCTGTCTCCCCAGTTTCATTTTTCAGATAGCAACTGCCTTCTTGAACAGAGAAAGATGCGGGGAAGTTGCTTTGGGGCGGCTGCACCCACATTTTGCCACACACACTGACAGAAAGTTGACCAAGGGTGATTGACAAAGCATGTTTAGCCGCCTCTGTTGCAAGGATGACCTAGATGTGTCTAAGAAATCTTTAGATGCTCAAAAATCTCCCTGCAAATTCACAGCTTCGGCCAGTAGTTTGCTGAAAGAGCTACTGCAGGCTCCAGAGGCGGTCAACTCGGCTCAAGAAGTCTGAAGTAAATTAAGCCAGCGGAGATCCTGCCCCATTGTGTGCCCTTGTGGCCCACGGAGGGAGAAAGTTGCCCTGGGGCACAGCTTCCCGAAAACCCTGGAGGCGCGCAGGGGGGGCAGGCCGTAATCAATGCAGTGCAGTGGGGTGACATGAAGCTGTCACCCGGGTCCCTTTGATTCCTTTAATAAATGAATGTGCTGCATGAGAGAAGCACTGTAGCATGTTAAGAGCTGTCATCAGAATTTATTGATGCCACAGGAGACGGTCGGAGTCAGTGGGAAAAAATGCGGAGATTTATGGACTCGCCAAGGCCTTGGGTTCTCCAGCCGCCCTCCCCACCAGCTCTACCGGGGCCTAATAAATCCCTTCATTGTTCTCCTCCTGCTGTCCGGACAGTGGCATTGACTGTGCAGAAGGTTTGAGTAGCTCCTGTGCCAGTTCCTTGTGGGAAGGAACTTCTGCGGGGAAGGTCATTGCTTCCTTACAGTCGCCCCAAGGCCAAGGTGTGGGTTGTATGATCTGGGGGCTGGCTGCTACCTCCGAAGCTGGGGAAGGAGCATGAATCTGTTCCCTTCGGTTGGAGAAAAGAGAGGGGGTCGCGTTGTTAACCACTTCCGATTCCAGGGGAGAACTCCCACCTCTCTATAGCATAGTGGTTGACAATCCACTTTGCATGCAGAAGGTCTCAGGTTTAGTCCCCAATATCTGCAGGGAATGCTAGGAATGTCCCTGACCTGAAAGTTTGGAGTCAGGGCAATCAACAATACTGACTGAGAAGGATCAACTCAGTCTAGAGAAGCTTCTTGTGTTTCTGGGTGGCTTTCGTCCTTCCCAAAAAACCAGCACTGTGATGACACAAGGATGGCCATTGTGACAAAAGCACTCTGTGCATGCCTTCACATTTGGTCTACAGGGGGATGAGCAATGAGCGTGTTTTCTTTGCAAGCTCAGCAGGGGAAGTGTACCTGGGCACTGAAAGGAAACTTATTGTCCTCATGTGACTGAGAAGTACAAGAACCTAAGTCAATGTCCATCAAGCACCTGATCCGTTTCCCAGGCATAGTTTCCGCCTGGCATTTAAAGCCCTAAACAGCCTTGGTCCTGTATACCTGAAGAAGCGTCTCCACCCCCATCGTTCAGCCCGGACACTGAGATCCAGCACCGAGGGCCTTCCCTGCGAGAAGTGAGGTTACAGGGAACCAGACAGAGGGCCTTCTCGGTAGTGGCACCCGCCCTGTGGAACGCCCTCCCTTCAGATGTGAAGGAAATAAGCAGCTATCTTCTCTTTAAAAGACATCTGAAGGCAGCCCTGTTTAGGGAAGTTTTTAATATTTAATGCTGTATTGTTTTTAACACTTGATTGGAAGCCGTCCAGAGTGGCTGGGGAAACTCAGCCAGATGGGTGGGATATAAATAATAAATTATTATTCATATTATCATCATCATCATCATCATTGGCTCAGGCAAGAACAAAAGCCTTCACTTCCCCATTTCTGCTCCCAATATGGGGTACTCCCATCACTCATGTTCAAATGTAGGACACTTTGTCTTGATGGGCTCATGACGCTGCCCTTTAGTTCCTAAGAATGCCAGTCAACATTGTGGTGGAAACACTTCAGAGACCAAATATATATTGGGGTGTATGTGTGTGTTGGTCTACTACATTGTTGGTCTACCACATCAGGTATCTTGAGAAGACCACCTTTGAGGCAGCTTACCTGCAACTATCTACCTTCCCCTGGAATGTGCATCCACTAGACATTATTGGGTATCATCTAGGGAGCCCTCCAGAGCTGGGGTGGTGAACCTGTGGCCCTCCCAATGTTCTTTGACTCCAGTTCCCATAAGCCCCATCCAGTATGGCCAAATTTCATGGAGGTTCTAGCCCAGCACCAGCTGTTTCTCATTCCTGCCTCAGAGGGCAGTGCTACCCTCTCAAGCAATAATCTTTCCATTTGCTCAACTGGATTCCACACACACCCTGGACCTTTGCCATCGTTCAGTGTCTGCTTCCAAGATGAAGTTCAGGCTCTCTTCTGAGGAGGCCCTCGTTGCCAGAGCAGCAATCGCTTCCCAGCTTCTCTCTCTCTGGTCTGTATATACGCAGAGCCTAATGGGAAGCAGATGCACTGGAGACAGGATGCTGGGTTAGAAGCCATGATTTGGAGATGGGGGGAGTCCTGGCACAGAAGACCAGCCCCTGGGGCACATCTGCCTGTAGGTGGACCCAGGTGGGAGCTGCGGCAAGGCCAGTACGCAGAGGAGAGTTCAGGAGCCAAGGGTGGGTCAGGAGGCAGACCCATATATCAGAGAGGCTCCTGCACTTAAGGGAGGTGGGCCAAGGACCAGAGAGACCTGGAACGTGTTCCTCCCAACTGGTTAGCACCCTCTTGTTCCAAACTATCTGATGAAGTTTCATGTGGAGAACTCTGCCTGGGAAGTTGGAGCCAGTTCCTGCAAAGGAACCGCGTGTAGGCTGGATCCTGCTTTCTGCTTCCTTCCAAATGTCCACAGCATATCTTCGTAACCCTATGGCTGCCTACCAGATGCTTCACACACACACACACACACACACACACACACACACACTGGTGAGAACAGCAAATCCTATCATCTTACCAGGCAATCTGTTCTGAACAATGTAGGAATTGGACCTTTAGTGTAGCGGAATCTACCCTCTGGAATGCCCATCCCTTGAATATTCGACAGGCACCGTCTTTGCGTGTTCAGACCTTTAAACCTCCCCCTTAAATAAATTCAGACAAGACTCAAATTTTGGTTTGGTTTATGGCAGAATTCAGGCCACAACTTTATTGATTACAGCAAGTGAGTGAACAGGCTATCTCCGCCACCCAAATGCCCCCCCCCCCCGGACTCCAGCAAGGGCACAACCCCCTCTCAGGGGTTGACCAAACCGTCGAGTCCCTGGATTCCTTTAATGGAATACCCTTCACACAGGGATGGTGAGAGCAAAACCCAAATGGCACCAGCCAATCAGCCAAGTGGGGAAAATTCCTGCTATGCCCCTGTCCCAACGACAGACAACACACAACGGCATAGCAAGGTCAAGCACACAAGCCCTAAAAGTAGGGAGAGGTGGGCGGGTGTTCCGATGCATGCACCGAAAAAGGAAGCTCTGGGTCACGTGCATGGGTATATATAGGCCCCTTGATCCGTTTAGCCTGTGTCCCATTGGCCTGATTGAACCCTGCATCAAGGGACCTACCAATTGGGTGTTGTGGCTATCCAATCTTACCCACCCACAACACAGGGTTTGGTTGCCAGGTCTCCCCGCAACACGTGCCCTCTTTAAGGGAGGACCCGATCTGCTGACTTTTCAAAGTGTACAAAAGACTTTCCGCTTTCAGCAAGTAAAGGCTTTTAAGCTGAGCTCTTTCCCAGGATGCATCTGCATTGGAATTGCTTTAAAGATGTTTTGAAGGTGTTTCATGGCCTGTTGTTGGGCACCCTGGGAGGAAGGGCAGGCTATAAATTCAGTAAATAGCTAACTAAGATGTGTTCGTATAAGAGCAGGGAAGGGAGAGCAAAATGCATTCATGAGAGTCCCACCACAGAGCCATATGCAACGTTTGGGCCAGTTTACTTGAAGGATCGCCTTACCCAGTAGCTGCCAAACTCAACCACTTCAGTCTGGAGAACTGGCACTGCTATAAGCACCACAAAATTTCGTTCCGCACTTGCAAGGAATCGATCCTTCGGTGTGGCAGGACCTATTTTCTGAAATCCCTTTCTTACTGATACTAGGCAGATGCCTAATATTCCTGGCATCTGCTAGAAACTCTTTTGTTTAGGCAAGCCTGCCCAGAGCGTGTAATTTTATTATTTATGATAAATAATTGTTGTAACTGTTTTGATTTCGTCTCTATTTTGATGTCTTTATTATGTCTACTGTTTTATTGCTGGTTTCTCTTTACTAGATATTTTATACTATAAGGTAAACTACTGAGATATTTTATTATATTTATTTATTAAGCAGTACATACATTTTTGCTGAGGAAAGTGGCCGTAAATTCATGCTCAGGATATGGTTAACTTGTAGAGTGGCCATGTGAAAAGATGAATGTCCCTTCTAGTCCAGCATCCTGTTCTCACAGTGGCCAAATGGATGCCTGTGGGAAACCAGCAAACAGGACCTGAGCGCATGAGCATATTTGGTTTCCTGTGACTGGTCTTGAGAAGCATTGCTGCATCTAACTGTGGAGGCAGATTATGGCCTCTGTCGTGGCTAGTAGCCATTGATAGGCTCATCCTCCATTCCTCTGAAGGAGCGTCTCCAGTCCCATCATTCAACCCAGACACTGAGGTCCAGCGCTGAGGGCCTTCTGGCAGTTCCCTCACTGCAGGAAGTGAAGCTACAAGGAACCAGGCAGAGGGCCTTCTTGGTAGTGGCGCCCACCCTGTGGAACGCCCTCCCATCAGATGTCAAGGAAATAAACAACTATCTGATTTTTAGAGGACATCTGAAGGCAGCCCTGTTTAGGGAAGCTTTTAACATTTGATGTTTTATTGTGTTTTTAATATTCTGTTGGGAGCCGCCCCGAGTGGCTGAAAAAACCCAGCCAGATGAGCGGGGTATAAACAATAATTTAATATTAATAATATTCATATTAAAAGGGAAGCTGAGATAGGCTAGTTTTAGCCTTTCAGTTTAAATAATCCAGGATGCTTTAAGGCAGACTGGATTCTCCTGGTATCTCCCTCTTTACTCTCCCTTAAAACAATAATCGCACAAACAGTCTTGTACAGTGGTGCCTCGCAAGACGAAATTAATCCGTTCCGCGAGTCTCTTCGTCTAGCGGTTTTTTCGTCTTGTGAAGCAACCCTATTAGCGGATTAGCGCTATTAGCGGTTTAGCGGCTATTAAAGGATTAGCGGATTAGCGGCTAAAAGGCTATTAGCGGCTTAGAAAAAGGGGGGAGCGGGGAAAAATTGGAACACTCGCAAGACGTTTTCATCTTGCAAAGCAAGCTCATAGGGAAAATCGTCTTGCGAAGCAGCTCAAAAACGGAAAACCCTTTCGTCTAGCGGGTTTTCCGTCTTGCGAGGCATTCGTCTTGCGGGGCACCACTGTAAAAGGTAAAAATAGCATTCACTCACTCAGGATGCTTGTTGAAGTGTAACAGATAGAGCAGCTTTGCTCAGGCAGGCTTAAAATGGCAATTTGGTTACAAAGACATACTTAAGTCTAGCTTAAAAATGGCGTCTGAGCTTGGAGACCAGACTAAGCAGATGTTCTTACACCTTTCGGGAAGAGCAGGAAGAGATGGAAAGAGGAAGAGCATGTGCCCAGGCAGGCAGAATAATATATAGAGTAGCTACAACCTCCCCGTCAGGGCACAGTGGGGGTGTCTCTCACAGTCCTCTCTAGTAAACTTATAGGAAAACTCCGTGAGCTTCAGCTCCTCTCATGTGTCGGAATCCGTGTTTGACTGAGCTAATAAAGCTCATCTTCCTCCAGTCGAGTCCTTCAGAATCGCCTATGATGATAATTAACGACCTGAGCCTTTGATGAGGCCTCAGGCACATTCCTCATTCAGCAGAGTTTCCAGCACAGGGAAGAGACGAGATAGTATGGGCTACATTGCTATGCTTTATTTCTTACTACGCAGACAGAAAACACATCCTCGCTCTGTGAGAGCAGAGAGCAACAGAACAAAGGAACAAAGGAACATAAAACCAGTAAACATCACATCCGTCTCCGGTCTTCCGTGAGACTTCCAACAGCCTGGACTGTCTCTGGAATGTAAACAGAGTCTTGTGACTCTAAGCAGCTGCACAGTGGCAACAAACAAAAACTAACATCATGTGCCCATCTAGCAAAACGTGAATTGTTGGTTTGACTGCACTTTAAATACCCCACAACATTCTTAGCCCTACCCATAGATGCTGCCAGGGATCGAAACTGGGACTATCTCCACACAAAGCAGAAACTCTACCATTGAGTTATGGCCATTTCCCTATGCACTACAAATACCATTTTTTATTGCATTATGTGGATTGGTGCTTTTCTGTTGCAGTATTTATTGTTGTTCGTTGCCTGGGGCAGATAAATAATTACGGGCTCCCTCTAAGATGGCGGTTATACACTCAAGAGTTGCCGGCGCTCTTATGGAAAGAGGAAAGGTTGGCAACGTCTAGGGTTGAAAGCGGGACATCCCAAGTCTCTCTGGGCAGGGTGTATGTGGAATGGGTCCTTTGGTGATCTCAACCGATGATCAGCAACAGATGAGCGTGGCTGTGAATTGCCAAGACTGATGTAGCCTCTCCAGGGGGAAGAGAGCAGCAGCAACATCCAAAAGCGCCGTTCCAAGTTGTAGCCTAATTTCTTCCAAACAGTAGGAATCCTCCTCCTGTTCGAGAATTATTTTTTCATTTGTGAATCGCTTCCCAGGATGCATCCTGAAACAATTTACATAACTTATGTACAAGCCAGTAGCACATGTTTTTTAAAAACACATTTAAGAATTGCATATATGTGAGGGTTTTTTTATAAGAAAAACCATTACAACCGTAAAAACAACAGCATTCCATACATAAAACCATTTTAGATCCAAGATAGCTGCCAAATGGGATAAGGCCTGTGGAAAGAGGAACATCTTCAGCAGGCGCCAGAAAGACAATAGAGAAGTCACCTGTCCGATATGCAGTGGGAGGGAGTTCCACAGGGTAGGTGCTATAATATATGCATCCTGTAAGACAGAGCTATTCCGCCTGGCCTTTAATTTGAATTCAGCCTGATCTTTTATTTCCCTTCTCTTCCCTCCCCCTCCCCTTTTATGAAGATTACCCACTTTGGGACCCCACAGCTAATTCTCCCCTGGTCTCCTCACTGGCCCAAGTAGGACTAATTCAGCCAGCTAGCCCTGGTGAGTATCTAATGTTTATTGGATGGATTTCCCCCAAATTGATTTTTGAACTTTGAATTTTATTGTCATTCATGCTTTTGTACTGTATTTTATGCTGCTTCTATGTTGTATTACAATTAAGTGTTTTAAATTTGTTGTTAGCTGCCCTGAGCCCAGTTTTCTGAACCGGGAAGGGCGGGGTATAAATAAATAAAATTTATGATGATGATGATGATGATGTCAGCAAGATGAAGACTAACTGGTTTTTATTTCTTGGTTTCTGTTACCCAGTGTTTTGTCCAGCATCCATCTCTAGCAAACATTCCTGAGAGCAAAGACCTCCTAAATCAGGGGTCTGCAACCCGCGGCTCCGGAGCCGCATGCGGCTCTTTTACACCTTTGCCGTGGCTCCAGGGCGGATACTAGCGAGGGGAGGAGGCGCATTGTGCGCCCCGACACTCCCCACTGTGGCGGGCGCTGTACTGGCTGTGACGTCGCATGGGGGCAGTGCGTGCGTTAGTCACACACAGTCCCGACGTCACCTTCCCGCCCTCCCGCTACATTGTAAGGGGCATGTACGCTGGTCACTGCATTGAAAGGGGGCATGTATGCTGGTCACTGTTTTGAAGGGGAGTGAAGAACACACACACAAAAAGAGGTAACTTGTTAATTTAACGTTTATTTCTATGAGGAGGAGTAATTCTGAGGGGTCAAACAAAGAAATAATTTAAAAAGTGACAAAAAAGTTATTTTTATAATGACGAGTTTTGCGGCTCCCAGTTTTTTTTCTTCGGAAACGGGTCCAAGTGGCTCTTTTTGTCTTAAAGGTTGCAGACCCCTGTCCTAAATGCACATTTCCGGCTGTTTCTCAAGAGAATCCCTGCCTTTTGGCCAGTAGGTGGCAACCACGTAAATATAGGGTTATGAGTTTGCAGGGTGGGGTGGGGAGGCAGACCCTACAAACTTCTTAAATTTAGTGGATAGAATTTATCTAAATGTTGGGATTTATCTAACATTTAGCATATTAAGGAAAGGGGCCAACCAGTTGCCTGAGTTCACTGTCTTCCGTTGTGATTCCCATCAGCTGGAATTCAGAGGCATACTGTGTAACACGGTAGAGGGCCATCTTATCTGGTGGTCCTTGATAGCTTTATGATTATAATTATTTATTTATACCCCAGCCACTCTGGGCGGCTCCCAAAAGAACATTAAAAACACGATAAAAGATCAAAAATTAAAAACTTCCCTAAACAGGGTTGCCTTCAGATGTCTTCTAAAAGTCAGGTAGTTGTTTATTTCCTTGACATCTGGTGGGAGGGTGTTCCACAGTGCAGGTGCCACCACCGAGAAGGCCCTCTGCCTGGTTCCCTGTAGCTTTGCTTCTCGCAGGAAGGGAACAGCCAGAAGGCCCTTGGAGCTGGACCTCAGTGTCCGGCCTGGATGATGGGGTGGAGACGCTCCTTCGGGGATACAGGGCCGTTTAGGGCTTTAAAGGTCAGCACCAACACTTTGAATTCTGCTCGGAAATGTACTGGGAGCCAATGCAGATCTATCAGGACTGGTGTTATATGGTCTCGGCAGCCACTCCCAGTCACTAGTCTAGCTGCCGCATTCTGGATTAGTTGTAGTTTCCGGGTCACCTTCAAAGGTAGCCCCACTTTACCCTCTTTGATAGCTTTGCCCTCCATACGTGTTATGTACTGAGTTGAATAGGATCCAAAATGCAGCAATAGGATTCAGAATGCAGCAGTCTGATTGGTCCTAGAACAATGCAGCAGTATGATTGGTCCGCAGGAGCCACCTAATCCAGCTCCAGGTGGAAGTGAATCTGCAACCTGATTGGCCTACAGGAGAATCCCGGAATTAGCCAATCACGTGCGTCCCATTGTGTAAATAATGTATATAAAACAGATATTTTGGGGAAACCTTCATTCCTCACTACTATGAGCTGAATAAAGAGCATGAAATCCACACTCGACTCTGAGTATATTTCAATACGCTAAGTGCAAAATGCTAGCTCAGTGTGCCTGAACTCCTCAACCTTAGAATCATAGAATCATAGAATCATAGAGTTGGAAGAGACCACAAGGGCCATCGAGTCCAACCCCCTGCCAAGCAGGAAACACCATCAGAGCACTCCTGACATATGGTTGTCAAGCCTCTGCTTAAAGACCTCCAAAGTAGGAGACTCCACCACACTCCTTGGCAGCAAATTCCACTGTCAAACAGCTCTTACTGTCAGGAAGTTCTTCCTAATGTTTAGGTGGAATCTTCTTTCTTGTAGTTTGGATCCATTGCTCCGTGTCCGCTTCTCTGGAGCAGCAGAAAACAACCTTTCTCCCTCCTCTATGTGACATCCTTTTATATATTTAAACATGGCTATCATATCACCCCTTAACCTCCTCTTCTCCAGGCTAAACATGCCCAGCTCCCTTAGCCATTCCTCATAAGGCATCGTTTCCAGGCCTTTGACTATTTTGGTTGCCCTCCTCTGGACACGTTCCAGTTTGTCAGTGTCCTTCTTGAACTGTGGTGCCCAGAACTGGACACAGTACTCCAGCCTGTAGCATGGAGTACTGGAGTACCTTCACAGCCTGTAGCATGGAGTGGCTGCCCCACCTGCCTTTCCTCCCCCAGCCTTCTAGGACGTGAAAGATAGGGTTCTTCCTACAGTGACCTTGGATTCTGGCTCCCTCCTAGCAAGCGCTTGCGGAAATCAATGGGGATTAAGCTACTGCAGTCAGCAAGCTGAGTCCTAAGAACGCTTTGTGATCTGTTGCTTGGCTGTGAGTCAGGCAACTCCCACCAAAGGACTCAGTCACCAGCAAAGAGGATTAATTAATGTTTCCTTCTTAATCATTTTCTCTCTCTCTCTACTTTTCTGCACGGCTCTAATCTCGAGTTCCTCGGGACCAGGCGGTCCCCCTAATTCCTGCTTTTCCAGGAGCAGACTGGCCTCGCACTAAGCCTCTCCCCTCCCAAGCCTGGTGGTGCAAACCCCACAGGACGCCGTGGGGACGTGCGAGACGGTCTCCGGGCCCCGTGGAGCACAATGGAGGCTCTCCAGCCGGCCGGGACGGGCCTCTCCTGCTCCTATCTCCAGGGCTCTGCTGCTTACGAGGTTATAATGTGTTGCTGGAACCAAGCCGCCATCTGGACTCCATCCTTGGAGAGTGGAAAGTGCTCTTTGTCAGCGCCTGACCCCAGGGATCCCCAGCACACAGCAGCTGGAATGGTAATTAACCATATGATTAAAAACAACAACACAGAGAGACGCACAACGTCCCACTCGCCCGGGCTCTGGGAAACGCAACTGACAGTGACAAACTCACATTTATTTAGAGTGGGACACGCAAGAGCAATCTCTGTCAATGGTCTTGCCGTTGCCCCTGAGGAGAAATCGCACATATTGCCGCAGGCTAGACCTCGGCAACTTCATTTTTTTCCCCGGGGAGTTAATGGGGCCACTTTTTGTGTTTGCAAAATGGTTCCCGATGTGATAACTCTAAGTGTGTGACCAAGGCTTGGGTCAAAGAAGGCAGGCCCAATATGGCTGCCGCACTGTCTGGGAGCTGGCCCTCAAAAAGGCCACCTGGCTTCCAGGATGTATGTCATGTCCCCACAGAAATTATTTGCTGCTTTGTCCTGAGGAAAGAAGCAATTACCCTTCAGGGATGTCAATTCATTATAATGGATCCATACCCTCCAACATTTCTCTGATGAAAATAGGGACGTCCCATTCCATAATGATACATTTACTATTTATACCCCACACATCTGACTGGGTTGCCCTAGCAACTCTGGCCCGCTACCAACATATATGAAAACATAATAAAGCATTAAACATTACAAAAAACTTCCCTATACAGGATTGCCTTCAGACGGCTCAGGGGTGAGATAACTCCATACTCTCCAATATTGCCCCAGTGGAATTAGGGACACCCTAAGGAAAAGTGGAACATTCCGGGATGGAATCAAAAACTGGGATGGTTTCTGTCAGGGAACTGACATCAGAGCAGAGGGGGGAGGCGAGGCTTCCAGATTCTGCAGGAGAGGGAACGAGTAAGGGTAGAGAGAGAACGTCATCTGGGGAAGGAAGTCCAGGTGACACCAGGAAGAAGGGAGAGGCAGAGAGCATCTCGGAGGTGAGGCTCCGAGACTCTTCCAGTGAAGTCAGTGAGGAGGGTGGAGGACCACCACTAGGCACGCCCACTCTGCGCAGAAGGCTTCCGCGCAGAGAGGCGAGGCGAAGGTTGTCCGTTAAGGAACTCTTATGCTGGAGGAAATTTAGGAGACGCCCACTCACGGATTCTTCTAGCGACTGAGCAGCAGCACCCAAGCTGCTCAGTTAGAGAAAGACACAACCACCCCTTAAGCAGTTTGGAACAGCTAGAGGTTTACACACAAGCAACCCCAATTCCCGTGACAGTTTCTCTAAATCAGAGATGTCCCTGGAAAATAGGGACACTTGGAGGGTCTGATGATCTGATTCACACCTTACACAAAGTGAAACCAAGGCTCAATGGGAAAATGAGAAGAAATATTGGCTCCTGCATCCCTTCCCTCACTCTTGCTGCTGCGCTACTAAGGAAAAGTCATGGTTTGGCTTTGCATGTCATCTGGGATTGTGGTTTGTCTTGCTCAAGGCAAACGACAAGCTGTAACTAATATGGAGAAACCAAAATCTCCTCTTCAGGAGCCCAGGCACCTGCATTTTCATCTTATGCCATGCTGTGGCTTACATTAATTCAGTTTGCATGTGTGTAAGTTCAAAATGCCCTCTGCATTGTCCTGAAGCTAAAATTAGAGGGGAAGTTATGTGGAGAAAAGATTCAAAACTAGCCAAACACATGCCACTCTTATTCAGGTTTTTTAAATATATTAAAGTGGGCTTCAAAATACATTACCTGCTCATCAAAGAAGTCCTGAAATGGCTGCTGCTCTTTTCTCCTGAGAGGGAGATGGGGAGATATTGTGCTAGGCTTCCTGCGTTATCATGGCATCTCCGAGGAATTATAGATTAATCTTTCTAGCACTGCAGTGAACAGCCCAGGAGAAAAAATATCACAGGAATTCTCCAAATGCATATTGAAAAGTGAGTCTCATCTTATTATCAGTGTCTCCTTGGTTTAATGCATTGCTGTAGACTCGGTAATCCAATGATTAAAATAAATGGCTGCACTTTTGAACACACCACATTTAGAATCTTATTTTGTTTTATTGAAGCAAACTGCTCAAATCCTTTTTGAGCTGCAGAGTTGAGCTGAAGGGAGAACCAAAGACCCACCCGCCCAGTGGCGTAGCGTGGGTTGTCAGCACCCGGGGCAAGGCAAGTAATTTGTGCCCCCTAACCCGTGGATTTGCGCCCCTAACCCGTGGATTTGCACCCCCTAACCCTAACCCCCAGATGTTGCGCCCGGTGCGGCTGCCCCCCCCTGCACCCCCCACGCTACACCACTGCACCCGCCCCCCGACATACTTGTCCAGAGTGACCCCAGTATTTGTTGGAATTTTCTGTGTTTTCCACATCATTGCAGAGGCCAGATCCTGACACTGAGAGCTACCTACAATTTTTTTTTCCCCGGATCCAAAGATTATTTGATCATTCACTGTCATTGGTAGCTGGTCTTCCATTGCGCTGGGGACTAAACTTTTCATGGCAGTCATGTCTGGTTCAACCATTGATGGAGGAGGAATCGGCAAATGGACGTATAAATGGAAGCCAGCAGTTCTGATCCAATCAAGATATTCTCGCATCAAACAACCTCTGACATAGCGTGTCCACATATGTCTGAGCTATTTGTGCATGTGAAGTGAAGGACATGAGGCAGGAGTTGGTAATGCAGGTGAGCTATGCACAGGCAAGCTGCCAGCTAGCTCTGCCAAGGCTCTTTTTATTAGCACAATATGCAAAACCAGCCAGATACATTTTGCACAGTGACCTTTACACATCTTCCAATCCCAGTATCGAGGGGTGGTACAAAGTTATTTTGGCACCTGTTTCCACCGCGTCACTTTCCCCTTGCATAATGTATGATGAAGGAGACAAAGGTCACAGACAGCACAACAGACCACTAAGAAAGCAAAGGTTAGATAGAGGGCATGATGTTCAGACACCTGTGGTTTGTCTGCGGGTGGAAGTGTGCTCCATACCCGAAGGTCACGCATTCAGACAGCTGAGGCCTGCCTGCGGGTGGAAGTGTGCTCCATACCCGGCAATCATTCCTTCATGCATGGTCACCTTGTGTTTTGTTTTGTTTTGTTTTGTTTTGTTTTGTGTTTTACAGGCCAGGCACTAATTATAAGCAAGAGCGGCTTGACAGCAGTACATGTGAAAGGGATCTAGGGGTCTTAGTAGACCACAAGTTTAACATGAGTGAACCGTGGGATGCAGCAACAAAAATAGCTAATGCTATTCTAGGCTGCATCAACAGAAATACAATGTCCAGATTAGGGGACGTAATATTCTTCTGCCTGTTTCTCCCCTCTGTTAATGCCATGTTATTATAGGTAAGGCCATCCCTTGCTCTCACTACAACTTTATCCCCAAGAGGTGCATTTTACTTTTTCCAGTATTAATGAATGGCAAACATTTGTTTATACAGTGGTACCTCGGGTTACATACACTTCAGGTTACATACACTTCAGGTTACAGACTCCGCTAACCCAGAAATAGTACCTCAGGTTAAGAACTTTGCTTCAGAATGAGAACAGAAATCGTGCTCTGGCGGCGCAGCAACAGCAGGAGGCCCCATTAGCTAAAGTTCTTCAGGTTAAGAACAGTTTCAGGTTAAGAATGGACCTCCGGAACGAATTAAGTACTTAACCCGAGGTACCACTGTATGGGGAAAAGCTATGAGGTGCATCACTGCGTTTAGGGTGCTAAACCTGCTACCTGTGTGGTTTTTTCCTGGCCCACTTGCATGGGGCCCATTTCTTGGTCACACTGGGGTGGGGCTGCAGGGCAGTGGGACAGAGGAGAGAGAGAGAGAGAAATAAAACCATTCCAAACTTGGGAGAGCTTTGCAGTGACTCTGTCCTGTCTGCAGCACTTCCCCTTACAAAACCGGGCTCACAGGCAACCTTGGTACATATGCAGGGGAGAAGTGCTGTGTTGGCAGAATCTGAGCATGTTTCATTACTTGTAAATCTGTGAAAAGGCTGGGTAGAGTGGCAGAGTTCACTGAATAATGCCTTGGACATGCCGCACTCACCGAGAATAGGAAACGCCGGAGGGCAAAGTCCTCAAGAGCTGAAGCTGCAAAAGGAAATCCAGCCCAGGCATCCGGGTGGTCGTGCAATGCAGTGTTTCGGCTCCCAATATCATAGGTGGGGGTGGCTGAAGCCAGCCCAGCCCTGGGCATCCTGGAGGCAGAAAAGCCATCAGATGTGCAAAGGTAGATAGGACAGGACAGGAAGCGTTCAGAAAAGCAAAGAGTTACCCACCTGCTGCACAGACCTAGGACAAACAAATCAAATCACACGTTCAACAAAATCATGCATGCCACTTTGGAATGCATGGGGAGGAATCACATATTTGAATGCCCACCTTAAAAAAAACACACACCTTCAAAACCCCACATGTAGAGAGCTAATGTGTCAGGGAGAAGGGTAGGCTAGAAATCCCTGACATGCTAGTTTCCCATGTGCAGTGTGGTGTTTTTTTAACGGCTGCATCCTAAGAAGTGATGTTGCAGAATGTGTTGTTTGCATCTTAATTCTTCTGCAATAGTTTAAGTTGGTGGCTATTTTCTTTTTAAAAACAAACCAAGATGTGTCAGGGTTCTTCCTCCTGCTCCCTAGTATTTGTGGGTTTACGATCATGTGGCTCCCTGCAGTTATGTCTTAGTGTATTACTTTATGAACTCCAGGACTGGGATTAAAAATAATTCCGATGCTGAGTTCCAGGTGGAGCTCAGGTCTGCTTAAGTCCCTTGCGTGGTGTCTTTGTTGCTGTCTTTGCTTCAATGGCCTGGAATGCTTTGGGAAGGGAATTCGTGTGGAGAGAAAGTGCTTCTTCACAGAGCGCATAGATGGAATTCAATCCTACAAGATGTAGTGATGGCCCCCAGCTTGGGTGCCTTTAAAAAGGGATTGGACAACGTCAAGGGCGACAAGGCTCCATCTGGAGTCCTTTGTCAAGTTCTGGGCAGCACGGGTTAAAAAGGATGTTGGCAAGCTGGAAGGTGTGCAGAGAAGGGCGACCAAGGGGGTCAAGGGTCTGGAAACCAAGCCTGATGAAGAACGGTTGAGGGAGTTGGGAATGTTTAGCCTGGAGAAGAGGAGACTGAGAGGAGATATGATAGCCATCTTCAAATAGCTGATGGGCTGTCACATGGAAGAGGGAACAAGCTTGTCTCCTGCTGCTTGGAAGGATAGGACCTGAACCAATGGCTTCAAGTTACAAGAAAGGAGATTCCAACTAAACACCAGGGAAAACTTCCTGACAGTAAGAACTGTTCAACAGGAGAGAAGAACTGCCTCCCTCGGAAGGTGGTGGACTCTCCTTCCTTGGAGGTTTTAAAGCTGAGGTTGGATGCTCATGTGTCATGGATGCTTTAGCTGTGATTCCTGCATTGCAAGGGGTTGGATTAGATGATCCTAATCCACTGTGGTCTAAATCACTGTCTTTTGGGCTGGCTGATCGGAAAGTTGGTGGTTCAAATCCCCGTGACGGGGTGAGCTCCCATTGCTCTGTCCCAGCTTCTGCCAACCTAGCAGTTCGAAAGCATACCGGTGCAAGTAGATTAAATAGGTACCACTACAGTGGGACTCCTGCCAACCTAGCAGTTCAAAAGCACATCAAAGTGCAAGTAGATAAATAGGTACCGCTCCGGCGGGAAGGTAAACGGCGATTCCGTGCACTGCTTTGGTTCACCAGAAGCGGCTTAGTCATGCTGGCCACATGACCCAGAAGCTGTATGCCGGCTCCCTCAGCCAGTAAAGCAAGATGAGCGCCGCAACCCCAGAGTCGGCCACGACTGGACCTAATGGTCAGGGGTCCCTTTACCTTTTACAGTGGGAAGGTAAACGGTGTTTCCGGGTGATCTGGCTTCCATCATGGTGTTCCTTTGCACCAGAAGTGGTTTAGTCATGCTGGCCACACGACCCGGAAAGCTGTCTATGGACAAATGCTGGCTCCCTTGGCTTGAAAGCGAGATGGGCGCCGCACCCCATAGTGGCTTTGACTGGACTTAACCATCCAGGGATCCTTTACCTTTTACCTTAGATGACCCTTGGGGTTATTGGGAGAGAAATCTGACTCAGTCTGAATCTTAATGGGAACCTACCTAATTCATACCTTCCAAAACAATGAGCTGCTACAGTTGTGCCTTGTTTGCAGGCTTCCGGTTGGCCACTGTGAGAAGAGGGTGCTGGACGAGAAGGGCCATTGGCCTGATCCAGTGAGCTTGGCTTAGGTTCTTAATATGTGAGCCAAGCCACCACTATCCTCTGAAATTTGCACTTCTGCAGATGTGGTGATGCAGTTCTCAGCCAGATAAGGTGTATGTATAAGAGCATCAGAATAGCCATGCTGGATCAAGCCAGTTGCCTGTCTAGGTCAGCATCCTGTTCTCACATCCTCCAGTTCTAGGACTATATTTTTACCTGTGAAAGGCTGGGGGTGGAATGCTATTGCGAAGTAATAGCTCTGATTCCCCATACATTGTGTTTTAGATTATCCCCATATTACCTGGCAGTCCATAGTGATGTCAGATATCTAGGATTCCGACTCTGCTGCCTCTTCTCTCCAGGCCACTGGGAGTGTGTGTAAACAATGCTCCTGTTTATATGAAGCGTTGGATCCTAGAAGGTTTGGGATTTCCTTCCCACTTTCACTTCATCCTCGCTGGATGCAATTATGGGATGCGGGGAGGGAGGGAGAGTTGTATTATATGATAGGCTTCATTTGACAAGTGCTCACATTGCACATCTCGTGATGAAATATACTCGGAGTCGAGAGTGGATTTCATGCTCTTTATTCAGCTCATAGTGGTGAGGAGGAATGGAAGTTCCCTCAGAATGTCAGCATTATATACACTATTTACACAATGGGCCCCACGTGATTGGCTAATTCCAGGATTCTCCTGTAGGCCAATCAGGTTGCGAATTCCCTTCCACCTGGAGCTGGACTGGGTGGCTCCTGTGGACCAATCAGACTGCTGCATTCTGGATCCTATTGTTCTAGGACCAATCAGACTGCTGCATTCTGAATCCTATTGTTCTGGTGAAGTGGGAAACACAGGATAGGGCCTTTTATGGAAGAAACGAAAGCTATATCTTATTGCTATTATTGTAAATCACATGTTTTACGGGAAAACACGTGTCTATGCATTCTAAAGGGTAGAAAAAGGCTGGCATGCCCAAAAGAGATGGGCAGACTACGAGCATGAGCCATCTGTGCCTTTTGTCCTATCATTGCTATTACAAAATAAAGTTGTTGTTTTTTCTTGCTGTCATTTTGACTCTTTCAAGCGTCTCTATTGCTCCAACGATCCGGTAAGGAGGACATAAAGCATGCCCATCACTAGGACCAACCAGACTGCTGCATTATGGATCCTATTGTTCTAGGACCAATCAGACTGCTGCATTTTGGATCCTATTCAACTCAGTACATAACACGTGAACTCCAGGATGACGTGCTTAATTTGCACGTCCTGTTTTCCATCTTTCCAATCCGTGCCTCATGGCGAGATGGGTGCAGCACCCACAAATCAATTCAGCTGGCTCTGCAGATGTCAGGTGGCTTAGCCCCACATTCAGCAGTATGGAGTGGATTGGGCATAACAGAGAAAAACTTTAGCTCATGGTACAGCATCTGCTTTTGCATATGGGATTTATTCTTGTAGGTGTAGGCAGTACTGAATCTGATGGCCCAACGGTGTGACCTGATATAAGGCAATTTCCTATGTCTCTATGTTGCTGAGGACCAGCCCTGCCACTGGGCCAACTGAGGCAGCCTCATTGCCTCGGGTGACAGCTGCTGGGAGATAGAGAGGTGTTGGAGGGTGGAACTGTATGCTCCACCTCAGTCAGCCCTGCGCCTCCTAAGCCAAGATGTAAGAAGGCATTCTGTTCTGCTGCCTATTCATTGCTGTTTCCATTCCACTGCAGGCCACCTTCCGCCCAGAACTATGCTATTTATCTCACTGTCCACTATGGCAATATCACATAACTTACATAATTAATAGCATAAAATTTAGATTGCCATTACTCAATTCATTTCAATGCAAATGACTCATTGTGGGCTTGAAGCAGTTATGACTCATTGTGGGCTTGAAGCAGCAACAGCAGTGAACACGGATCGTAATCACTGGGTTCCAGACATAACCAAACATCAGTTGTTTCTGCTTCACTTTCTTCTGAAATCTCTGCCATCCCTTTTCTCAAGCCAGCCAGCTACCCTCAGAAGTGATGCTGGATGTTGTCCTGTCCAGTGTTGAAGTAAGAATCATCTGCCAATCCGGCTTTGGGTGGAATGGCAGGCGCCATCTTTTCCTTCTTCTCGGGCAGCAAAAGACCTTGAGCCAGCCTTGCCAAGGCTTTGGGATGAAAGGGAAAAGGAGAGTGGCTTCTCTCCACCGGAGTTTCACAGAATGCAAACATCGGCCTCAGCTAGAGCCCCCGCCGGGGTGCCTAGTGTCCACTGGAACTGGTCAGGTGGAAGGCAGGAAGCCGAACCACAGGTGGAGCCAGAGGCAATGACAGGTGGACTGATCTAACTCTAGTTTTGTCCTTATCAACCTCCTCCCTGCTGAGGCCTACAAGGGCAGCACTGGGAGGAAGGAGGAGGAAGCTGACAGCCAGAGCCACTGCCAGGTTATTTGAGAGAAGAAGCCAGGTCCAATGGATGCATAACAGAGGAACAGTTTTATTGCAAACAAGAACACTCTAAAACAGTGATTCCCAAACTTGGTTCTCCAGCTGTTTTTGGACTACAACTCCCATAATCCCAAGCTAGTAGGAGCAGTGGTCAAGGGTGATGGGAATTGTAGTCCAAAAACAGTTTTGGGAAACTCTGGTCTACAACACTGGCATGACTGACCACCTCAGTTGGACTCAGTGCCCCCTATGGTTGGAATAGCAGTAACTCTGCATCACAGCCATTCTCTGGGCTACTCGTAAGTAAGAAAGCAGCTGGGCTTGGAGGAATCCAAGCTGAGCTTTGTGGGGCAGTGCTTCCCTTGCCCTGACATACCTGCGAAGTACAGCTCCACCTCCATTTTGCAGAAAGGTGCAAATGGGTTGGGGGGGAAACGACTCAGGCTGCCTTGATTCAGTGCCGCATTTCTGTTATGGAGCTCAGCAAAATGAAAATTCCTTCAGATGCTCCCTGTAATCCTCAGCGCCACAACTGTACACAAGCACACAACACACACAAAGAGCAGTTTAGAATCCCAAGGGCACCCCATACACAAACACACACCCCCTTGGAGCCCATATCTAAGCTGTCCTAAGCCACCTTTAAAGTTTGCTGACACTCCTGCTCCCACATCAAGGCCTGGTTTTGACCCAGAAGAGCGCAAAGGGGGATTTAGCAAAAGGGAACATGTTATCCTGAGAGGCTCATCATCTCCAGAAAGGACAGAACACCAACACGAGCCAGAAGGGAGGGAGGAGGAGAATTTCAAGGAGCGAGAAGGGAAAGGCAGTCTAATTGGGATAACAAGGCTGAAGCTGGGGAGATTTGATTTGTGGTTGTCACTTTGCCTCTGTATCCCTTCCATATCAATTAATCATATTTGCTGCCTCCACCGAGCTCAGGGGTTTGATAACAGCTAACGAGAACCTCCATTTTATTTTGCTATTTATTCTCTCTCTCTCTATCACACATATCACACCTTTCATCCAAAGAGTGCATGGTCTGCCCCCTGCTCATTTTGTCCCCACTACAACCCCACGAGGCTGAGAGAAAGCAGCATGCCCAAGGTCATCCAGTGAGTTTCGAGGCCAAGCCAGGATTCGAACCCTGCTCTCTCACATCTCAGTCTGACACTCTAACCCAGGGGTCTGCAACCTTTAAGACAAAAAGAGCCACTTGGACCCATTTCCGAAGAAAAAAAAACTGGGAGCCACAAAACCATTGGCCTACCGGGGGTCCAAAACAGGGACGTCATCTTCCTCCTCGCAGTCGTAGACCTGCATGCACGCCACTGCCCTCCGATCTGACAGCGGGCGGGAAGGTGACGTCGGGACGGTGCGTGACTAATGCACGCACCGCCCCCATGCGACGTCACAGCCAGTACAGCGCCCGCCACAGTGGGGAGTGTCGGGGCGCACAATGCGCCTCCTCCCCTCGCTAGTATCCGCCCCGGAGCCACAGCAAAGGTGTAAAAGAGCCACATGCGGCTCCAGAGCCGTGGGATGCAGACCCCTTCTCTAACCGCTACACCACACCAGCTCTCTTTCCACTCCAGCCTCTAGAGAAGAGGTGGCAAACACTGCTCCTATGAGGGCTTGCAGGGAGAAGAGAGATGAGCCCTGCAGGATCAGGCCAATCTAGTCCAGCATCCTGTTCTCACAGTGGCCAACCAGGTGCCTATGGGCAACCTGTAGGTGCAGTAAAATTAGGCAGAGCCTCAAAACCATTAGGCAGATTGACTGGTTTCCTTGGGCACATCGTCCAAGGTAGATCTGTACTCACTGC
Source organism: Podarcis bocagei (assembly GCF_964188305.1). Taxonomy (NCBI): domain Eukaryota; kingdom Metazoa; phylum Chordata; class Lepidosauria; order Squamata; family Lacertidae; genus Podarcis; species Podarcis bocagei. The sequence continues at coordinate 8,708,684 of NC_138128.1, read as the reverse complement.
TGGGGATATTCGGGAACCAATTGGAGATGAAAGCACTAGTGAACCCTTGATACCCTCCAACATTTCTCTGATGGAAATAGGGACTCCCCATTCCATAATGATAATTGTACTATTTATACCCAACACATCTTCCTGGGTTGCCCCAGCCACTCTGGGCAGCTTCCAACACATAGGAAAACATAATAAAACATTAAACTTCCCAATACAGGATTGCCTTCAGACGGCTCAAGGATGGGATAACTCTAAACCCCCCAACGTTTTTCCAATGAAAACAGGGATATCCTAAGGAAAAGTGGGACATTCTGGGATCAAATCAGAAACTGAGATGGCTTCTCCTAAATCAGGGGTGTCCCTGGAAAATAGGGATACTTGGAGGGTCTGCTCCGGCGCAATGGTTACCTGGGACCAGGGCTTCCAAATTAAAAAGTTGAAATGAAGTAAGAGCAGCAGAGATCAGGTGAAATGGGTTCACAGCTCCATCTTACAGTTGATGAGCTAACTGTTCTTCCTCCGCTTGCGATGGCAGCAGATCTTACCCCACAGTTGGAAATCCTCTCCCCTACCTCCTTACCAAGAGACAGATAGGGCAGCCGGTCTACACTCGAGGGCCCAGAGCAGAGGGGGTTAACCGCGTCGAGCTGATAAAGAGGCACATCTCGGGCAAAGGCTGCTGGGGGAAGAGGCCCCATCTGGCTCCCTGCCTGATTTATGGGATCGTTTGGGGCATTATGGGCCTCCGAGGGATTCAGAATGGCTGTGCGGCGAAAGGGCCAGTTTGTTTCCAGTTTGGCTAATGGGCTCCTGCTGTCGCTGTGCCTGCACATGGCTGAGCAGGGCCATTTGTCCAGGGCACTGACATTCATGCCCCGGCTGGCTTGCCTTGCAAGAGCCACACAACGAAAGCAGGAGACACTATTTTGCTCAGCACTAAATGCTGGCGGGGGGGGGGGGGCTGTTTGCAGCCAGGTGTTAGGAAGTGCAATCACGTGGCCGGATTTGGGAAGCTCAAAATACAATGGGGTCTCCACAAATATCTACTAACCTATCCACCTATTTTATTTCTCTGTCTCTCTCTATCTATAATCTCTCTCTCTCTCTCTCTCTTTTGTTCATGCCCCTTTGGAGGAGGATGCATGGTGGTTTGAGGACTGCAACTGTTCCTGATTGCCATGACCGTTCTGGTCCCGCTGCCCCCCCCCCTTCAATGGCAAGGGGAGAGATGTGGTTGAAACGTGATACTTGGAATGTACTTGCATTTGGCTCGCAGCCAATACCATCTGTGCTGTAGAGCAGAGGGGAGAGGACCGGGTGGGTTTTGCAAGGCCCCAGAGACAGTAGTGAGAGACTGGGCAAAGTGTAGTTATGCACTTTGCTTAAAAATCTCCAAGGAAGGAAGGTCAAAACCCTGAAGCTTCCCAGAACACCAAAGAGCCACTTGGGCTTCATGATGCCCGGGACAATGCTCAAGAACGATCGTGCCAACTACCCATTTCATCCTTGCCATTCCATAACGAGACCAGGGCTTGGACCGGGTCGTCAGTATACCCTACTGGAAATCCCCTCAAAGCATCCAGGTTCACATCTGGGCCATCCAAATGGGCCCAACCATCCTTACGGAGGGGGAACTGCTGATACTAGCCCAAACTCTACAGGCCTGGCCACAACAAAGGAGGGCATTGCACACACCCCTCCCCAATCTTTGGTCCATCCCTCATATCACTTTGGGTAAAGATTTCATCAGGGCTATGCCCAATGTGTTTGGCCAACGTCCATTTGAGAAGGCCCCCAAGACACGGAACGGCAACATTCCACGCTGTAACATGTTGTTGCCGGACCCACTTGTATCAGTCAGGATCTCAAGGGTGGCCCATTCTGAAGGCTGTTGTAAGTCAAGTCGCCAACCTGCAAACGTTCTGTATTGGTTCTTTGTATGGGGGAGGGAACACTATGCTGCGCAAGCCTTGCCCAGGACATATGGGAAGAAAATATTTGGCTTTCACATACACACTTGGCTCAAACTCATCAACACTACTGAGATAATGTGTGTGAAACATCCAGAACCCTCGCAATGCACTGTATTGTTGTTTTCTGTCAAGAATATAGCTCAGAGCTTTGTTAATATAAAAAATAAAAATAGATTCCGAACTCCATTCACAAAACCACTTTACCTGGATTAGGGCCAAAGCTATGGTTTTCCCAGTAGTGATGTATGGAAGTGAGAGCTGGACCATAAAGAAGGCTGATCGCCGAAGAATAGATGCTTTTGAATTATTGTGCTGGAGGAGACTCTTGAGAGTCCCATGGACTGCAAGAAGATCAAACCTCTCCATTCTGAAGGAAATCAGCCCTGAGTGCTCACTGGAAGGACAGATCCTGAAGCTGAGGCTCCAAGATTTTGGCCACCTCATGAGAAGAGAAGACTTCCTGGAAAAGACCCTGATCTTGGTAAAGATTGAGGGCACAAGGAGAAGGGGACGACAGAGGACGAGATGGTTGGACAGTGTTCTCGAAGCTACAAACATGAGACTGACCAAACTGCGGGAGGCAGTGGAAGACAGGAGTGCCTGGTGTGCTCTGGTCCATGGGGTCACGAAGAGTTGGACATGACTAAACGACTAAACAACAGGGCCAAAGCTCAACCCAACCAACACTTTGTGTGTGTGGACAGAGCTGTCCTGATGCAGCATTCAGCGCATGCCTTGCTGGTCTTGCTCTTGCCTCAGGGCACACAGATCTGCTAACCTCTGTCCAAATAGGCCTGATGGAGAGACCAACCTCAAAGGGCTGTTGTGCATGAGAAAAAGGGCTGCTCCTCCTGTGCTCAGATAAGGGGCTACCGGAGGTGTCCTCAAATACGTGCCAATCGAAATGCGACGGATTGGTTGGCTCGGTTGGTATGGCAGCGCAGACAGACACAGGCGGTTTTATCTGTAGGCAGAGAGCAGAGGCCAGGCGAGGGAGCGATTAAAGAGACCTTTCAAAATGGAAGCGGGGAAATCTCAGTTCGGCCCATGCCAGCGTGACATGCGTGAGGGGGGTGTCCTTCTTCCCAGCCTGCTTTGAATGCCGCGTTCTCATGTGCCAGCATTGCCTGGGCCAGCCAAGTGTGAGCAATGCCGACGGACAGCTTAATGAAGGCAGCGGCGCTTTCTGGGAGGTGGTTCTGTTTACTGCCAACACGGAAAAGCCTATAATTAGGAAGCAGGAGTGAGGAACGAACAGAGGCCCGTGACCCTGTGGCAGTGGCTTCCGAGGAGTGAGGGGAGAGAGAGAGAGACAGGGATGCAGCGCTAGAGAGCAGCTCTGCTAATCTCACAAAGCCCACCTCACACTCCCCGGCTGAGACACGGCCGCTTCCCACCCTGTGGCTATTGCACAGAGCTCATCAGGGGCTGCAAACCATCAGCCTGAAGCAGAGTCATGGAATCGGAGGGGACCATGAAGGTCATCTCAACAAGCCTATTGCTCAATGTGGGGTTAGTAGGGCAGGATGCGGCTGTGCTTCAGCGGCAGAGCACCCATCCTCAGTGGCGTAGCGTGGGGGTGCAGGGGGGGCCGGCCGCACCGGGCGCAACATCTGGGGGGGCGCGCTCACACTCGCAGCTCTCTGCCCCTAGGGCAGAGGGGGCGCAAATTACTTGCCTTGCCCCGGGTGCTGACAACCCACGCTACGCCACTGCCCATCCTGGGTGCAGAAGGTCACAGATTCATTCCTCAGTGGCATCTCCAGGTAGCATACCCTCCAACGTTTCTCTGATGAAAATATGGGTGTCCTCTTCGATAATAATAATAATACTTTTACCATTTCATTCATATATATATATATATATATATATATATATATATATATATATAAAGGTAAAGGGACCCCTGACCATTGGGTCCAGTCGTGGCCGACTCTGGGGTTGCGGCGCTCATCTCGCTTTATTGGCTGAGGGAGCCGGCGTACAGCTTCCGGGTCATGTGGCCAGCATGACTAAGCCGCTTCTGGCGAACCAGAGCAGCACATGGAAATGCCGTTTACCTTCCCACCGGAGCGGTACCTATTTATCTACTTGCACTTTTGACGTGCTTTCGAACTGCTAGGTTGGCAGGAGCAGGGACCGAGCAACGGGAGCTCACCCTTTCGCGTGGATTCGAACCGCCAACCTTCTGATCGGCAAGTCCTAGGCTCTATGGTTTAACCCACAGCATCACCCACGTCCATATATATATATATATATATATATATATATATATATATATATATTCTTTTTTTCTTTTTAGATTACTCATTTAAACAACCTTAAAATATCAGTGAATTCCCTTCTTCTCTTTCCATGGTTCATTTTGCATATCATAAATCCCTGCATATTTTACATAAACCAAACTATTCCGTATTCCATTATTGCATCCATCAAAACTTATTTACACTGCTGAATTTATCTTAATGCTGCCAACGTTTTCAAGTGTACACAATTCCCCCCCCCATATATTCAATAAACGTTTTCCAATCTTCTCCAAACGCATGCTCTTCTTGTCCTCTTATTCTATATATTCTACCTCGCCCATCTGACTGGGTTGCCCCAGCCACTCTGGGTGGATTCCAACATATATAAAAACATAATTTTAAAAAAGCATTAAACGTTTTAAAACTTCCCAATACAGGCCTACCTTCAAATAATAATAATAATAATAATAATAATAATTATTATTATTATTATTATTATTATTATTATTATTATTATTATTATTTAAATCCCGCTCTCCCCAGCCAAAGCCCGGTTCAGGGCGGCTAACAACAACAAAACAGTACAACAGTACAACACAACACAACACTCTAAAATCATTCATTATAAAATTAATTAAAATCAAACCAATGGCAGCCATTGGGCCAGAGCTCCACTAAGATTGCCGAGGGAGGGAGTCAGGCTGTGCCCTGGCCAAAGGCCTGGTGGAACAGCTCTGTCTTGCAGGCCCTGTGGAAAGATGTCAAGTCCCGCAGGGCCCTAGTCTCTTGTGACAGAGCGTTCCACCAGATCGGGGCCACAGCCGAAAAAGCCCTGGCTCTGGTTGAGGCCAGCCTAACCTCTCTGTGGCCTCGGACCTTCAAGATGTTTTTATTTGAAGACCATAAGTTTCTCTGTGGGACATACCAGGAGAGGTGGTCCCGTAGGTTCGAGGGTCCTGGATGACTCAAGAGGTTGGATAACTCCATACCCTCCAGCATTTCTCTGATGAAAATAGGGATGGCCTCTGTCCACTGACCAGAGCTGAGCTCAAGTCACGCAGGGATATATACCGTAACCAACAGGGTGAGCCATTCCTGAGAGAGAAACCCAAACTGTTTGGTCATTCCTTTGGGTCTGCATTTTTGTGGATTTATCTATCCCATGGCAATTAGCTGGGCAGCTCAAACCAAGGTGTGGGGGTTTGATGCTGTCAGGCCCATAAAACTGAGCTACGGTGCCTCTGTGGGTGCAGCTGGGCTCCAGCCGAAGGACTGATGCTTTTTGGGGGGAATGAGGCTCCTTTGTTCTCTGAACACCCCCACTGAAAACACTCTCAGGGCTGCTTGTCCCAAGCATTTCCTTGCTCCAGCTTGGTCGTGGTGAAAAATACGCCGAGGCGCTACAGAAACTCGCCAGAAGCCTTTGGAGAAGGAGATGAGTGTTTGCTGTTTGATAGCCATCGTCTGCGCTGGAGGCAAAGCAGCTGAGTCCCTTCCAGGATCTGCCAGTGTGTCACAGGAAAACAAGAACACTTCTTTCACATTATCTGGGCTCCCAAAGCTGGGAATTTTCATACGGAAGTGGTCTAAGGATTTACTCAGGTGGCCACCTGGCCAGATCAGCATTTCATCCTCCAGGAGTCTGGCTGGTTGCCAAAGGAGGAGAATGTAAAGCCAGAAGACTTTTGCAAGTTCAGTGTTTTCATTGTTGTTGTTGTTCTTCTTCTTCTTTAAAAATATATGTTTTATTAAACATTTTCTTGTGTAACAAAAGCACATGCAGCGTCTCTGCTTTCAGCCCACCAGATGTCAAGGAAACAAACAACTATCTGACTTTTAGAAGACATCTGAAGGCAACCCTGTTTAAGGAAGTTTTTAATGTTTGAAGCTTTATCGTGTTTTTAGTATTCTGTTGGGGGGCGCCCAGAGTGGCTGGGGAAACCCAGCCAGATGGATGGGGTATAAATAATAAATTATTATTATTATTATTATTATTATTATTATTATTATTATTATGACACTAATGGCATGGCCAGCGTGAGGTAGAAGAAAATATAGCATCTTTCCGAAGAAGAGCACTCTGCTCATGGTCAATGGATTGGTGTGCTTTAATTGTTATTTTTAAAGCTGCTGCTGTCTCAAAAGGGAAAGGCATTCTGTACATGGTCATGAGTACTTTGCCATTAAAGGTAAAGGTAAAGGGACCCCTGACCATTAGGTCCAGTCGTGACCGACTCTGGGGTTGCGGCGCTCATCTCGCTTTATTGGCTGAGGGAGCCGGCGTACAGTTTCCAGGTCATGTGGTTAGCATGACTAAGCCGCTTCTGGCGAACCAGAGCAGCGCACGGAAACACTGTTTACCTTCCCTCCAGAGCGGTACCTATTTCTCTACTTGCACTTTTGACGTGCTTTTGAACTGCTAGGTTGGCAGAGCTGGGACCGAGCAACGGGAGCTCACCCCGTCGCGGGGATTCAAACCACCAACCTTCTGATCGGCAAGTCCTAGGCTCTGTGGTTTAACCCACAGTGTCAGGGAAAGGGGTCACCTTGATGTGCACAGCCTTGGTGTGTGACCTTTTGAAAACGATGGCAACTGTAGGGACCGGCGGGGAGAGACTTTGTATATTGGTGCAAAACAACATCAGTAAGCTAGAAGGAAATAGTAATACGTTTAAATTAAAGCTTCCAAATTAAATAACTATAGGGCCAGAATTGATTTAATTGGTAGCTTTATCAACAGAAGGTGTAATTGATTAATGGGCGAGGACTCATCTTTAATCAGGGAAAGCAAATTTTAATCAGTGGGGCCGAGATGGAAATTAAAGGTATGCTTGTTTGTTTTTTCAGGCAATTTTTGCTCTGGCACATACTTGGATAGGGAATGAAAAATAAAATATTAAAGAGCTGTTTTGCTTCCCAGTAATGTATGGTAGCTTTCGTGTGTAAGATACCAATGTTTTATTTATTCATTTATTTTGTTTAAATCATCTTCTTTTAAGCTCACTCTTCAGTTAAGGAGGGGGGAGGCTGCTAGTGCAGCTTAGGAAGATCAGTAATGAGATCATATCTACCCTCTAGCTTACACTCTAAAAGACACCACACAAAAGGAAAAGGAATTGGAAGGGAGAAGAAAAGAAGCAAACGCAGACACTAATCCTTAGCTACAACATCTTTCGATTAGCTATCTGAAAAGGAAACCAGAAAGAATTCTTGTAATGTGAACCCATTGGTTTAGGTCCTACCCTCCAGAGCAGGAGAAAACAAGCTTGTTCCCTCTTCCATGTGACAGCCCTTGAGATATTTGAAGATTGCTCTCATTTCTCCTCTCAGTCTCCTCTTTTCGAGGCTAAACATGCCCAGCTCCTTCAAGGGCTCCTCATCAGGCTTGGTTTCCAGACCCTTGATCATCTTGGTCGCCCTCCTCTGCACACTTCCAGCTTGCCAACATCCTTGTTAAATGGCGGTGCCCAGAATTGGACATAGTATTCCAGGTGTGGTCTGATTGAGGCAGAATAGAGTGGTACCATGACTTTCCTTGACCTGGAGACTAGATTTCTGTTGATGTGTGGTTTACTGTATGTTTGTGTGAATATGCTGTTCATTACTGGGGGGGCGGGGCGTTGGCAATATCAGGGCTGGCCCACCCATAAGGCAAGGTGAGACGACCGCCTCAGGCGGCAGAATCTACAAAGGCAGCAGATTTTTATTCCCCTTGTTCCTGATGTAGATCTTCAGTCGCTCCTTCTTCCCTGGCAAGGAGGGAAGGAGCCGTACATAAATCCTAATAGAAGAAGTATTAGGGGAAACATTTTAATTTTCTGAGCCCATTTCTAATTATCCCCCCCCCCCCACCGTAGATGTGATGGACTTCAAGAGTTTTCACTAGATGTGTGCAAAGTCCACTTGGGAAAAATTCCACCAGTCTTGTTTGAACTCTTTTGGTTCCCTATAAATTCCTCAGATTGTTTGGCTAAGGAATCCCTAAATTCCAAGAATTTCTCTAATCCACTTTCTAAGGTGAGTGGCCATTCCTGCCTCCTGTGGCAATGAGTTCCGTAGTTTAACTACATTATCATGTGAAGCAGGGATTTCTTTTATCTGTCCTGAATTGTCCAACGCTCAGCTTCGTTGGATGACCATGAGGTCTAGGGTTAGGAGAGAAGAAGAAAAACTTTTCTCTATCTTTTCTTTCCCTGCTCCTGCTGCTGTTGGAGGGGGTAGCTTTCAGTGGGAGCTGCTGAGCCCAAAGAGTTGCTGGCTCCCTGTTAAAAAAAACCCAAAAGCACAGCAGATGAAATGAAAGGAACGGCACTTTGTGGTAAATAAAACATCAGAGAGAGAGAGAGAGTCCCTTTTGTGGAAGTTTGTGCTGCAGCGAAGAGATACTGATCGAAGATATATCAGCTTGGAATACAAAAAAGGTGGGTTTTCAGGGCCTGGGGGTAAAAGTGGATGTTAGGTTGGCAGATGCATAAGCCCAACACTGAGTTGGCCATCATAGTGTGCAATGATTGAGTCTAGGAAGCTGCCTTATTCTGAACCAGACCACTGGGTTCATCTAACTCAGCATGGCTGACTCTGACTGGCAGCTCTCCAGGCAAGGTATGTTCCTAGCCCAACCTGGAGATGTTGCCAACTACTGAACCTGAGACTACCTCCATGCAAAGGAGAAAATGTACCACTGACCGACATGGGGCTTCTCTTGGAACCTAACGGGGAAACTAGATCTATTGCAGTGTTAATGCTGTGAACGCTTCCATCCTATACTCAGGTTGTGTATCTGGGCTGGCATCCCCTTCAGGGGTGAAGTCAAACTCTTGGAAGGTTGTGGTGCCTGCTGTGTCTGTAGAGACCGATATGGGAGAGACAGGTTTCATTGCAGCTGAGGCAGAGGAAGGTGTCCAGTTGTGCTGCTGCAGATGCACCATGGCGTTCCTTCTCTGTGCTTCTCCCAGAGTTCATTCCTCCTCTGGTGTCAAAGAGCGAGCTGGCAGTAAATCACACCTTTCCAAGCTGGAGTTAACTCTTTATGAGCAAGAACATGATCTGCACAGACTTGGCTGAGCGTCAGTCCTAATGAAGACAGCAGTTCATTCCCAGTAGGTCTTCGCCCCATGAATCAGTTGCTGAGACTGAAAGCCCCTGCCTCAGCCGCCGCCTAAGTCCTCTCCTCTCCAGGGATTTTACCAAGCAAGCAGGGACTACACCTGACTGCAGGCTGCTGCTGCTCCACCCTTTTCATGCCTCTTCTGGTTCTGGGAGTTACAGGGGGAGGGGAGCTTGTCACAGCAGGAGGGGGAGACACCCAGGACTCTTCACTAGCCAGACATATCTCTTGGCCTCCCTCATTCCCCTCTCCTGCTTCAGCTTCTTCCTCTGAGTCTGCACTTCTCTCTGCCACTGACTCTCCCAGCTCACTAATCCCTGTCACCTCTTCATCTTCCGACACCTCCTCTTCCCAGGTGGAATCTACACACATATAAAAACCATTCTGAAAATGCCTTTTTTTAAAAAGCATATTTAAAAATACAGTGGAACCTCGGTTGTCGAATGTAATCCATTCCAGAAGACCAAGACCAACGAAACTGATGTTGAAGAATCATTGCTTCAACACTGGTGATCTTTGCTTCTTTCAGTACACTGACATTAGTTTGCCTGTCTTCCCAAGTGATGTGTAAATTTTTCCAGAGACACCGTTGATGGAATCTTTCGAGGAGTTGGAGATGGCGTTTATAAGTGGTCCATGTTTCCCAAGCATACAGTAAGGTTGGCAGTAGAATAGCTTTGTAAACAAGCATTTTGGTTTCCCTGTGAATGTCATGGTCCTCAAACACTCTGAACTTCAATTGGGAGAAAGCCGCACTCGCAGAGCTCAGGCGATGCTGGATTTATATATTGCACTTAAAACACACTTGAAACATTTTCTTTGCAGCTGTATAGCTGAGTCCCCAGTCTTCTCCCTCTTCTTGCTCTGACTACTCATCATCGTCCCACCACCAGTTCCCTGGCTCTGAGTCTTCTTCCCTTGGGGCTTCCCCAGTTGGTTATTCACACCATTCCTCTGCTTCCAACCAGTCCATGACATCTGGTCATTGCTACGGATGCAAGACCCGACTGCCTGTGTAAATAAAACCAGGTACAGTGGTGCCCCGCAAGATGAATGCCTCGCAAGACGGAAAACTCGCTAGACAAAAGAGTTTTCCGTTTTGGAGGTGCTTCGCAAAACGAATTTCCTATGGGCTTGCTTCGCAAGACGACAATGTCTTGCGAGTTCCTGCTGGGTTTTTTTCCTCCCCCCTTTTCCTAAGCCACTAAGCCACTTATCAGCTGATCCGATCAGCAGATAAGCCGCTAAAAGCCGCTAATAGCGCTAATAGCGCTAATCCGCTAATCCGTCAATGGGCTTGCTTCGCAAGACGAAAAAACCGCTAGACGAAGAGAATCACAGAACCGATTCTTTTCGTCTTGCGAGGCACCACTGTATCCTAAAGACGCCCATACACTTTCATTTGATGGATGCCAAACATTGGGTAAACACAGTCCCACCCCCTCGAGTCCCTCGCTGCTCAGAGATTAGGGTGCAAGCAAACAAATTACAAGCAATAGTAGTTCCTGGGGCACGGGGGCATTTGCATTGAGCAAAGACAGAGGAGGGAGGCTTTGTGACTTTTTTGAGGGGGAAAGACTGGTAGCAAAGGGGAAAGTGGACATGGTGGGGCCCACTCACTGCAACAAGGCACCTGGTCTGAAGCATCTGCGGCAAACACGTGTATTATTATTATTTAATGTCAAATTGACATCCCTTCCCAATCTCTTCTAATACCTCTTGGGTATTCACCGGAGTCTTGTCAGCATGGAGTCAGGTTTGCAACAAAGCAGTCTTTTCTCTGGAGAATCAGACCATAACATACGTCCCAATCTTTGTCCCAGACAAACTGGACACAGGAAGTCTTTGGGTGGTGGTGGGGTCTGCACTGCTGACACATCCCAGGATGGTAAAAAAGGAGGTCTGTGCCTTGCCAGATATTTCTCATTTTTCTCATTTTTCTCCCTCCCTCCTGCCCCCTCCCCTTGGCAGAGGCAGGAGAGGAAATCAGTGGGATATAAAGACCCAGCTGCCTGTAATGTTAGACCAAGGCTGTAAAATGGAAATTGAACAGGGGACTCTCCCCCACAGAGCGATTCCTCTTGAGCAAAATGGGGGGGGGGGAGGATTGGCTATGGCTGTCCAATCAGCAGCAGCTGGCTGAGTCACATGCCTCTGGTTTTATTTCATTTCAAGCCTCCCTTTATTGATCCATTCAGGGAAAGTATTCCTGCTTGTTTCTACTGAGCCGGTAGTTTTGCATGCATCGTAAAAATAAAATAAAAGCCAGCTCTCTGTACTTCCAGCATGGGGGGGTGGCTCCCTGTTCTCTACAGGTCACATGCATGGTGCGTCTTTCTTGTCGATCCCTTCCCCTGGCAGAAAATCGGTTTTGTAATTATTTCATGGAATCATAGAATTTTAGGACCCCCCAAGGGTCATCTAGTCCAACCCACTGCAACACAGGAATCAAAGCTAAAGAAGCCCTGACAAGACGGCCATGCAAATTCTGCCTAAAAGTGTCCAGTGAAGAAGGGCCCACTATATTCTGAGATGGTCCATTTGACTATCAAACAGCTCTTACCACCAGAAAGTTATTCCTGATGTTTAATCAGAATCGCATTACTTGTCATGTGATTCCATTGGTTCAGGTCAGACTCTCTGGAGAAGCAGAAAACAAGCTTGCTCCATCCATATGACACCGGTCCTAAAGGATCTTCACTGGCTCCCAGTACGTTTCAGAGCACAATTCAAAGTGTTGGTGCTGACCTTTAAAGCCCTAAACAGCCTCAACCTTGTATACCTGAAGGAGCGTCTCCACCTCCATTGTTCAACCCGGACACTGAGATCCAGCTCTGAGAGTCTTCTGATGGTTGCCTTCTTGGTGGTGGCATACACCCTGTGGAACGCCCTCCCATCAAATGTAAAAGAGATAAAGAACAATACAACTTTTAGAAGAAATCTGACAGCAGCCCTGTTTTGGGATGTTTTTAATGTTTGATGTTTTATTACGTTTTTATATATGTTAGAAGTTGCCCAAAGTGGCGGAGTATAAATAATTTTTTAAAAATTAGTATTAGGTAAAAAGTAAAAAGTTAAAGGACCCCTGGACGGTTGAGTCCAGTCAAAGGCAACTATGGGGTGCAGCACTCATCTCACTTTCAGGCCAAGGGAGCCGGCGTTTGTCCACAGACAGGTCATGTGGACAGCATGACTAAACCGCTTCTGGAGCAACAGAACACCGTGACAGAAACCAGAGTACACGGAAATGCCGTTTACCTCCCCACCACAGCAGTACCTATTTATCTACTTGCACTGGGGTGCTTTCAAACTGCTAGGTTGACAGAAGCTGGGACAGAGCAGCGGGAGCTCATCCTGTCATGTGGATTCGAACCGCCGACCTTCTGGTCGGCAAGCCCAAGAGGCTCAGAGGTTTAGAACACAGCGCCACCTGCCTGCCCCTTATTATCCTTATGACAGCCTTTCAGATATTTGAATACGGCTATCATATTACCTCTCAGATTCCTCATGGCTAAATATGCCCAACTCCCTCAACCATTCTTCATAAGACCTCTCCAACCTCAGTTGCCCAAGATGAGTGGCAAGGGAGAGGCGATAGGGAGCCTGGGCTGTGCTCTGCCAGCCCATTAACACAGCACTGACCTCCCTGCAATCTTGCCCCTCCCTCCTACTTGATACAGCATCAAGTAAGCACAGCTGCCCCTTCCATGGTCCACAGCTGGATGCAACAGGTTGAAACCAGGGCCTAAGAGATGCTCACCATTTTCAGCATCCTCCGAGTCCTGATGCCCATCAGGCCCTTTTCAGTCTTGAGGGAGGATGTGCACTGTCTCCTTCCTTGGGGTGGGCAATGTTGGGCAGAAAGCCCAGGGAGAGAGAGAAAGGAGGAGGAGGAGGAGGGGAGTGGCAGAGTGCCAGGGGTGAAGAGAAGTCCATGTCAAACATTGTGCCATTTGTACAGTCCCAGCTGGTGAGGAGCAGCTCCGGCAGCTACTAAGCAGATGGCCGGCTAATTCATGATAGGATTACGGGGGCCTTTGGAAGTCATCAACCAGCCAGGGAGCTTTTGTCCCATACCAGCTGGGCAGTTGTCTGTACTGGCATGACCGGGGCGTTGGGATTTACGGGGTGGGCAGATGGTGCCAGCCCACCAGGGGCACCACAAGAAGAAGGAAATGTTTTGGAAGCAGGATGACGGCAAAAGGATAGATTTGCTGTGCCTTCCAGCATCCCCTACCATCCTCAGCGGGATTAAGAGGATGGCTGGGGAAGTTGGAAGGCACAGCAAATCTACACACGTCCCAGGATGGGCAAAAAATGCAGTTCGATCCAAATCTTAATGTGAGCCTACCTAAAGTCACCGATCCCAAAGCAAGATTTCTCTGAATTCAGCAATGCAGTTTTCCAGGTTGGGGAATGTGTGTGCGCAAAAATACCTATACCTGGGGAAAGTGTGCAGACAAAGGTACATGCTCCTGAAAACAACATGCAAAACAATGCATATGCTAATGAAAATTGCATGCAAAAGCCTTTGTAAACTGGGAGAAACACGCACAGAAATTTTCACAAGGACCAATCCAGAACTGAGGTTAAGAAAAATGAGGAACAGACTCTGCAACGTTACACTGCAACCCTAAGCATTTTTACTCAAAACTAAGTCCTACTGAGTTCAATAGGATGTACTCTCTGGTATCTTCCTGATCATTCTCATGAATAATAATAATAATAATAATAATAATAATAATAATAATAATAATTATTATTATTATTATTATTATTATTATTATTATTATTATTATTATTATTATTTCACAACTTCTTCCCTGACAGTGATTCAAGGCAGCTAACACCTAAATTATTATTTATTTCCATTTATCTGTGGGAGGTGTTGTGCATGATCCCTTCCCTCGCGCGTTCCTTCTTTACAACAATCCTGCGAAGTTAGTTAGGCTGAGAGGTTGCAACTGGCTCAGTTCCAGATGTGAATATGATGTCTATGTGTTCTGCAAGATCAAATGTGGGAGAAGCTTCCTGAGGTAGAACAGGATGCCCCCTATTTTTATCTGAGAAATATTGGTCTGGAGGCCGAGAAGCTGGAACGGGCCATGCTAGGGCAGCCCAAACTAAAGAGTCGTCCATAGCCAACAGCTCTATAGGAATATGTAGAACCCTACTGGTTTTTGGGGTCACCTCCTCTCTACTGACTTCATAGCCGCAGTACCATCCTTGGGCATCCGAAGTGATGCTGCTGCAGCACAGCGGAGAATAGATCTTCACCTCACTCCGCTGGAGAGCTGCCATGTTAGCATAACAGGTTGGGCACTTGGGTAGCTGTTCCAAGTTAAAAACTCCAGGGGTCAGCAAATTTTTACAGCAGGGGGCTGGACTACTGTCCCTCAGACCTTGTGGGGGGCCGGACTATATTTTTTTAGGGGGGGGAATGAACAAATTCCTATGCCCCACAAACAACCCAGAGATGCATTTTAAATAAAAGGACACATTCTACTCATGTAAAAACATACTGATTCCCAGACTGTCTGCGGGCCGGATTTAGAAGGCGATTAGGCCGGATCTGGCCCCCGGGCCTTAGTTTGCCTACCCATGCTGTAGGGCATCATTCAGGGAAGTTTGATTTTGTGTGAATGAAAATTTGATTTTGTGTGAATGTTAATGAGAAACTGCCTAATAGCTGCACTTTTCGAACCAGGGTGAGGACCAAAACACAATTACCCTTTGAAATTTGCGCTTCTCTGAATTTTGCAGTGCCGTCCCGTAACCCAAAAAAATGCACGCCAAAGTTCATCTGTTAGGAGAAAGTGTGCATACAAAGGCATTAGTAACATGCAAAATGTGTGATATTAGGGGAAATGGCTTGCAAGAAATGTGTGCGTTAGACAAGACTGCATACCAAACTGTGTATCTCAGGAGGAATTAGAATTGAAATGCTGGCCAGGAGGGTAAAAAAAGAAAGAAAGAAATTCACGAATCGCTGCAAAAATGTGAAGAATGGAATTTAAGACTGAAGAAAGGAGAAATGGGAAGAAACTAAAATTGGCAGATACATAGAATCATAGAATTCGAGACCTGGAAGGGACCTTAAGGATCGACTAGCCCACCCCCTTGCAATGCAGGAATATGCAGCTGTCCCATACAGGGATCGAACCCACAACCTTTGCATTATCAGCACCACACTCTGATTCCGCAGTCCTTACTGGTCGTCTTCTTCAGGTCTGCCTGAAATGCTTCTGAGGAATAAAATTTGAAAAAATACTATGCCATAAGAAGATAAGAAGAGGCTGCTGGATCAGGCCATCTAGTCTGGGATCCTGTTCTCACAGTGGCCAGACAGAAGCTTGTGGGAAACCAGCGAGCAGGATCTGAGCAGAATAGCGCATCTCCCCTCCTGTGGTTTCCAGAGGCAGCTGCATAGCCACCATGACTAGTAGCCACCAATGGCCTTCTCCTCCATGAATCTGTCTACTCTTCTTTTGAAGGAGTTGCCACTGTGGTCCTCTGCCCAGTGCTGTTGGATTACAACTCCCATCCTCCTTGACCATTGGCCCTTCTGGCTGTGGGTGATGGGAACTGGAATCCTACAGCATCTGCAGAGTATTGCATTGGCTACTACCCCACTTGTGACGCAGTGTGGATTTCGCGCAAAAGGAAGCTCACAGTTCGGCTGGGCTTCCTCGATCCCAGAATTCCTCTCTGGCTCATAGCTGCTGTCACAGGGGCCAAAACCCCAAACTTTAAATCTGTAACCCTACATTCAACACACACAAAAGACAATCCGAACAAAGGGTGGGCAGGGACCTTGGTATCTTAAGTGGCAAGTTTGCAATTCAGCATGTTCAAATGTTGACTGCCCTCAAATCCGGCTCTGCCCCCTAGATGGCCCTTGGGGTCGCCGAGTTCCTGGCTGTGGGGTTGTGGCCCAGACATCCTTTTGCCAGCAATCTCTGGAATGCCAGTAAAAAATTGAGAATGTTGAGAGGGTGAGGGACTTTGCTGCTGCCCCAGCCTGTTGATCTTAGATAAAGCTGTTTATTTCCTCACTGAGAGTGTAGCCAGTATAAATGTGAGTTTATCCAGTGGGGTGTGGCCACTGTCGCATGCTGACTGCTTCTAGGAGCCCCATGTGAGAGTTGAGTGCAGGGTGGGATCCAAAGGTGGACAAAGTACCCCAGAAGAAGCACGACACGTCCCCCACCAAAGGTATTACCCCTCCCCTAGCAATCCATTACCTGGGCCTAACAACAGGGTAGCTGTTGTTGTGGGAATTAAATGAGCGGCAATGGCCTTTGATGGCTGGTGGCTACTAGATACCTGACCAACCCAGCTGGCTTGGGCAAGGACTGGAGGACAAGCTGGACTGTAGCCCACCTGGGGGAGGAAAAAAAATGCCTGGCGGTTTTGCTCACTGCCTGGGCAACTGCAAGCCAACAGGCTAAGGTCGTGTGCCTGTCCTTTGTGCTGGG
This sequence comes from Podarcis bocagei, assembly GCF_964188305.1. Lineage (NCBI taxonomy): Eukaryota > Metazoa > Chordata > Lepidosauria > Squamata > Lacertidae > Podarcis > Podarcis bocagei. The sequence goes on along the minus strand of NC_138128.1, from coordinate 8,691,889 downwards.
AAACTCTCGCCCCTTCGCTGCCCAGCCGTGCCCAGGCGTCTGCCTGCAAACTGTTTCCTGCTAGCTAGCTAGGATGAGGCATATATTTTACAGTTAATTTTCCCCACATTGCCTGGGGCAAGTCCCTATGCCCTACAAAGGGAGAAGGAGTCTCCTGGCTCAGCGTTGGACTATGGATCCCTTGTTTGGAGCCTATAAAACGAGCATATCTGTTTGGAGGGCACAATAACAGTGGCATTCCAGAGGGCCTGCGTCGCTCTCGCATCAAGCTCCTTTGCCCTCCCACCCGTCTCTCCCAGCCGCTGCCAGGCCTCCGTCTTGTCCCCAAGACAGGCCTTTGGCAGCTGTGTGTCTCCCTGCCGTGGCTCTGGGGTCATTCCCTGGTCACTGCTCAGGTTTGCCTTTTGTCGTCATCCTAGACAAATGAAAGCCTCTTTCAGATCAGGCTGATGCTCCATTCCAAGATGGGGGGGGGTGAGGGCTTTGTGGAATGGGCAAGACTCCAGCTCCTGCGAGGGGGGAGAAAGAGAGAGAGAGAACGCACACAGTCCTCACCTGAGTTGAAAAGGGCCGCCTTGAGAGATCTGTGGGGCCATTGTCTAACTCCTGGACAGCCCGGCAGGCAAGGAGCCAGCTCCTCTGCAGAGAGATTCCAGAGCTGTCAGCGGAGATGAGATGGGCATCGAGGCTGGCGTCTTTGTTAGGGCAAAATGAGAGGGGGAGAATGCAAGGCTGCCCGGGCCTGATCCTGCACTCAACCCACCCAGTGGAACACGGCTGAGAAGCAGCTCGGGGGCACTTGGCGTTGAGGGAAATTTGTCCTTCTTGGGTGAAGAATCCTATGGAAAAATAATCTCTCAAAGGACCTGTTGATGGCATTCTACCATTGTACTGTTGAGAGTGTATTAACTTATGGTCTGTGTGTGTGGTTTGGGAGCTGCATGGTCAGGGGAAAAAACAACGCTGTCCAGGGTTGTAAAGACTACGGAGAGAATAATTGGGTGCACTCTTCCCACCTTGGATCAAATCTATGCTTCCAGGTGCCATAAGAAATCTGCAGAGATAGTGCAGGCTAGCGCGCACCCCGGAAATGATCTCTTTCAGCTTCTGCCTTCTGGATGAAGGTACAGGGTTATAAAGACTAAGACTAGCCGCCTGAGAAACAGTTTCTGTTCAAATGAGATTTTGGTTTTAAACACAGTGTAAGGTAGTCTCTACGGGAGTATATTGTATTTAATTACGGGGTATCAGAGTTTTTAGGGGGTTAACCAGGCTGGGATAGCAGGCTTGTTGGGTTTTGAATGTTTTAGGTAGATTTTTCAATTTCGTTGTTCTGTATGGGACAATGACAAGAAAGATTATTGTATCGTATCATATCATATCGTATCATATTATTGTATCAAAGGGCATCTCTAGCCCTCATAGCACTGTCTTTTCTCGTTTTAAGTGGTTGCTAGGAACCCACTTTATACCAAGTTAGACCAATATCTAGATCAGTATTTTCTACACTGACTATCAGTGGCTCGATGGGAGTTTTCCCCGGCCGTTCCAGGAGAGAGCGTGGAGAGGCCTCCATCCAACGTGCCTGACCTGTTTGCTTCCCCTGCACCTGCAGTCTCCCCCCACAAAACTCCTATTCATGAAGCTATTATCTGAGCATGCCCAGTAGCTGTCTCAGAAGTACACACCTCAGGCCAGCTGTGACGCGGGTGCGGCTTATGCTTTCAAATGAGGCAGGAGCTGCTTTGAGGGATCACACATCAAACAGCAGTGCAGCTACGGCCACTTAGGGTCTGCTTCCTTAGGTGCAGACATGGCTTGATATAGCATTTCCAGTTTGGTTATCCTTACAATAGCCATGTATAGTAGGGCAGCCTTGTTATAATTCCCAGTGGGCAGGTACTGGGGTGAGGGAGAGAGAAGTATATCTAAGCCCGTCTGATGAGATTGTGGCTGGAATGAGAGGCAAAGAGAAGCCACCCCGACACACACAACCTCTCTCCCATGCCAGCTTAACAACAGAAGAAAGAGCCTGCAGGATCAGGCCCATCTAGGCCAGCATCCTGTTTTCACAGTGGCCAACAAGATGCCTATGGGAAACCTGTAAGCAGGATTGTTGCGCAAGAGGAACTCTCCTCTCCTGTGGCTTCTAGCAACTGGTCTTCATGGCCTCTGGTTGTAGAATCAGAAAAGAGCCGTCATGCCTGGATGCCAGGGGACTGCCATGAAGAGGGAGGCACAAGAATACAGGGAGCCTCCAACGTTGCTCAGAAGTAGTAGCTCTTCGTCAGGCAGCGGAGAGAGCCACGCCTCCAGTGAAGCAGAGGAGGGGTGAGGTGAGGGAAAGGCTCACAGATGCTACTGTGAGGCCAAGCGCTTTCCTTAGCCAGGCTGGTCAGGAAACAGACATGCCGCTTCCGTCGCCCAGTTTGCGCAGGGGGATGAAATGGAAGGAGGGGAGGCGGAGATTTGGGGTGTCTAAGTTCTTATGTTGGGGGAGAAACCGGAAGGGGCCACTCCCGGAATCTGCAAGTGACTGAGACTTTGGGTTTCTGCACTGTACATAGTTTGCACTAAATAAAACCTGTAAAAGACAGGTCCTGGCTGTTTACTCGCGAGCAACCACCTGCAAACCTGACACTAGTAGCCATCAGTAGACCCCTCCTTCATGCATTTGTCCCATCTTCGTTGGTTTTCATGTAGGGGGCATTCGGTAATTCATCAAAGTCATTCCTGATTGCTGGATTTGGGGGCTTTCAGGAATGGTGCCCCTCTGCCTGTATAGTCCCTTTAATCTGGAAGAGATCAGAATGTACAGCCTGGGAATTTTATGGAACCTCATCCAGTCTCCATGGAAATTCTGAGCAAAATGGCAGTGGTCACAACTTCTGGGCAATGGGCCCTCTGTTGGTCTTTGGGGAGGGGCTGTTGCCCAATGCCTACTTACCACCTTTTGGATCTGCCTCTGATCCAAAGTATTATGCAGCCACTCTGCTGCGATAGACACAGATCTTACTGCAGCAGCAGTAGCAGCGGTCAAACTCCAGGAGTTGAGGAAGGCTAGACCCCCAACATCCTGCCGGATACAATTTTGAAGCACCGAGGGGGGAAATGCGCACAGCCAGCGCCGAGCGGGAAAAATGAGCAAACCGCAGACGATGACAGCTCTATAATATCACCATCAGAGCCTTGTAAAAACTCCAGTCTCTCTGCACAGTCATGGTTGTGGCAGAGGGTGGTCGCCTCCAAGACTCTGCTTTTGGCTGAGTATACAGATCAGAGTGAAAAATAGGGAAGGTTCAAAGGGCCAAAGGAAAGCAGCCAACATCATCAGCCAAGAGACCCAACAGAACTGAGCAGGAACATAAGAGCATATGGAGAGACTGTTGGATCAGGCCAATGGCCTATCTGGTCCAGCATACTGCTCTCACAGTAGCCAGACAGATGCCTTTGGGGAACCCACAAGCCCAAGAGAACTCTCTCCTTCTATGGTTTCCAGGAAAGGTATCCCTTTCCCTCCTTTCATGGAAATATAATAATTATTGAGGATACGGTGAGAGGCAATAGATTAAAATCAGAGGAAGGTGCATTAAATGTTAGAGTCCCACAACATCTGGACTATGCTCTACTTGGAGTCCAACAAAATCTGGAGACCCATAGGTTCTCCTATCCCTGGATTAAAGAGTCTATGGATGCAGTGACATAGCGTGGGTTGCCAGTGCCCGGGGCCATGTGGAGGGTGTGTGTGAGGAAGGGAAACGGATGCATATTCAACTGCCAAATGATGTCTGTGTCACCCAGGAGATCACAACTGCAGAGATAAGAAAAGAAGAGTCACTCTGTTGTCTGGAGAGGTCACTTCCTGGTTCGTATGGAAAAGCCATTTTTAACAGAGCCCAGTAATGGAAGCATGCAGCTGTATTGCGGCAGCACCGGGTGTTGAAATTTTGCACCCCTAACAATTCTGTGCAGGAACTGCCCCGTACCCCTCTATGCTACACCACTGTATGGATTGCAACCTTGGCTCATAGAAGAATTCATCTGTGGGTGGAGCCAATGTTGCTGTTCCTCCAGCCCTCAGTCAGTCCAAGCAAACCCTTATATGCTTTGGCAATGCTATGGAAGGACCCAAAAATGTCGGACACAACATTTGACTTCTCTTCTTCCGCTGTCATACAGGCTATAAACTGTCAGTAGTGCCCTTCTGCATTCTGTAAACTCAAGCAGGCATCCTCTACACAAATGAATAAATGTTCACCAATTCAAGATCAGAAAGCAGCCTTAAGAAACCAGTATGGATTCATCTCAGGCCTAGCGGGTCACTGTGTTGCTGATCTTTAGGATGACATTCTGGAAAGAAGCAACTTGAAAAGGAAACTCCAGTGTGAATCAGCTGAATCCCAACTCATCAAATAAAATAAAAATTCTATTCTATTCATTGGTGTCCGAACCAAGACAATGGTTTCTCTGTCTCATTGCAGGCATTTATTGACTCAGCAATGCTCATTTCTGTTATCACCAATCCACTGCTGTGAAAGGTCATTTTTGCATGTGTTTAAGTTCTAAGTTGATTGTCAAAGACTGTGCTTTTTGACTATTGTGCCCTTTAACTTTCCCTTTACACACACACACACACACAGAGAGAGAGAGAGAGAGAGAGAGAGAGAGAGAGAGAGAGGTGTGACAACTAAACATCACACTCTATGCATCTGATGGTGCATCACAAAAGATTATCCCATTATAAAATCTATTGGAATCTCAGGTGCCAAGAAGACTCTGTTTTTTCAGTTCAAAATGTGGTCCCTGGTCAGTTGCCTGCCAGGAGATTGAATAAAATGAGAGGTTTTCCTCTGCCAACTGGGAGATCTGTTAGATCAGTGGTAGCTAAAGTGTGTCCTCCAGAAACTGCTGAACTCCAGCTCCCCTCAGCCCCAGCCAGCAAGGCCAATGGTCAGAGCTGATGGGATTTGTGGGCCAATATTTGGAGGGTACCACATTGGCTATTCATACATCAATAAGATTTAAAATTCTGCCACATCCTTGAAAGCTGTTGCCAATCAGAATAGGCAACCCTGACCAAAACAGACCAATGATCTGACTCAAGGCAAGGCAGGCCCCTATTCCAGACTTGCATTGTACAATTTTTCCTAGTCTATTCGTTTTTCGTACACATTGCTTGGCCGCACAACTGAATTTCAATAATCAGAGAAGTGCTAATTTCAAAGATGTTCCCATTCCCGTGTTGTTTCAGAAAACAGCAAATGAGGCAGGTTCACCTTTAAAAGTGAACCGGAACAAATTTCCCGCTCCCTCATCCCTACTTGGGGACCAGCTCCGTAGAATTCAGCAATTCTTATTTCTGAGTAGACATCCATAGAATTCCACGCTTACCTGCAAGAGGCACCCATCATTCATAGTGCAATACTGCCACCTTCTGGAGATTCTGTATGAATTACAAGACCCACATGCAGTAACTTTGGAGAGTGATGCTCATGGGTTTTCATGCATGTTTCAGGTTTTAATCACAAGCTTTGAAGAGGCTTTTGTGCATTTGTGGGGAGGGGGAGGCTTTATCCATCCATTCAGCAAAGCAGCGGGGGGGGGCGTGTCATCTCCAGAGTCTGATTAACCCAGCAGCTTTAAAATGTTATAACTCCTCTCTCTGGGTAGCGAAACTGTTATGGATAGGGAATCATGAGGGAATATGCAAACTCAGTGGGATATGGGGGGAAGTATTTCTCCTAGGAACACATACCATTCCCATCACAGCTGTTTTCACAAATGTTATTAGACTTTAGTTAATTAGATTAAGAGAGAGAGAGAGAGAGAGAGAGAGAGAGAGAGAGAGAGAGAGAATGAATATGAATGAAAAGAGGGAAATGCTACGATTGCTGTAATTTTAGTCAGCACATTAATCAACTAGAGTTTTGGTTTACTCATTGACTGGAGCCCATTTTAATTAGTGGGGCTGAGCTTTCAGGGCACATTCATATGTTTCTGAAGCAATCTCAGTTTGAAAGTTTTAAAACAGTGATTCCCAAATATTTCCAGGGCCACCGCTTGGCCTATCGCTCAACATCCCAAAACCCAAAGCTCTGCACCAACAAGCACAAAACAACCCCTCTGCAGCGCCACAAATCCAAATCAATGGTGTAACGTTGGAAAATATTGATCACTTCTCCTACCTGGGCAGTTATCTTTTCACAAAGTCCGACATTGATGCCAAAATCTAGCATCGCCTGAGCTTTGCAAGTGCAACTTTCACCCGATTGAAGTGCAGAGTGTTTGAGGACATTTGCAAGGAAACCAAAATGCTTGTTTACAAAGCTATTGTACTACCGACCTTACTGTATGCTTGTGAAACATGGATCACTTATAAACACCATCTCCAACTCCTCGAAAGATTCCATCAACGGTGTCTCTGAAAATTTTTACACATCACTTGGGAAGACAGGTGAACTAATGCCAGTGTACTGAAAGAAGCAAAGATCACCAGTGTTGAAGCAATGATTCTTCAACATCAGCTTCGTTGAATTGGTCATGTTGTGTGGATGCCTGATTCTCGTCTTCCAAAGCAACTGCTCTATTCCAAACTTTAAAATGGAAAGTGTAATGCTAGTGGTCAACAAAAGAGGTTTAAAGATTCTCTCAAGGCAAATCTAAAGAAATGTAGTATAAAGACTGACAGCAGGGAAACACTGGCTTGCGAGTGCTTCAGTTGGAGAACAGCCTTTACCAAAGGTGTCATGGGCTTTGAAGATGCTCAGACTCAGGACGAAAGGGAGAAACGTGCTAAGAGGAAGGCATGCTTGCAAACCCTCACCATGATCAACTCCTGCCCAGAAACCCATGTCCCCACTGTGGAAGGACGTGTAGATCCAGAATTGGCTTCCACAGTCGCTTACAGGCTCACTGTTAAAACCATGTTCATGGAAGACAATCTTACTTGGCTACGAGTGATTGCTAAAGAAGAAGAAGAAATAGCATTATTCAGAATAGCAGTTTGCACGACCCACTATGGAAGATAATAACACAACAAAATTCAATATAGTAGCAAATAATTGCACATTTATGCAAAATCGAATTAAAACCATTTAGTTGACAAAATGGATGAACTTGATACAGGGATACCTGACAGTTCTTTAGCTATTTGAAAACCGCTATCCTATCTCCTCTGGTTTCTAATCAGCAGAGAGACCTGGAAGGGCTGTAGCTCAGGGGCTGTACACCTGCCTTGCATGCAGAAGGTCCCAGGTTCAAAACCTGGCATCTCCAAATAGGGCCGGGAGAGGACCCAGTCTGACATTGTGACAGCCCCTGCACATCAATGCCAGCAATATTGACCTAGATGTACAATCGGAATTGGGACTTCTAAAGTCAATGGTTTCTGTATAGAAAGCATGGTGAGAAGGAAGGGCTGGCTCCACCATAAACCAGAGCTCAGGTGCTCAAGTGTATAAAGGATCAGCGGCGTAGCGTGGGTTGTCAGCACCCGGGGCAGGGCAAGTAATTTGCGCCCCCTAACCCCTAACCTGCCGCCGCTGCCAGCTTCTTCTTGCTGCTGCCTGGGCTGGGCTGGTGTGGTTCTCTCCCGCGCTCAGCGCTGCGCTGGGGATTTTGTCCATTTCTGCAGTCACACAATCAATCAGTCAGTAGCCAAACTGGGTTCCACACAGTCACAAAACAAATTAACCGAAAAAGCCTCAAAAACAAAAACGCAAAATAAATAGCAAAAACAAAAGCGCCAAACTTAATCTGTTCCAGAAGTCCGTTTCACTTCTGAAATGTTTGAAAACCAAGGTGCAGCTTCTGATTGGTGCAGGCGGAAACAATAGCCAACAGCCTATTGATCTGCTTCCAAAAAACGTTCAAAAACCAGAACACTTACTTCCCGGTTTTCAGCGTTTGGGAACCAAGGTACCACTGTAGAGAGATGCCATGCCAAGGCCGAAAAGAGTTGATTTGTGGATGAGTTGCAAGGGCTACTCACCCAGGCAGCTAAATGAAACTTCCATGTACAGAGACAGTATACTTCCAAGTACCAAAGGTTAGGAAAAGGCTGACACCATAAACCATCTCGATTTGAGGATTGGAAGAACGGAAAAATTCACACAGGATTAATATTGGTGTTTATCGGCTTAAGGAGACTATCAGAAGAGATCATAAAGAAAAAAGAGAAAATATATGAACAAGATGTGATGTGGAAACAGCAAGATAAGACTGGATAGAATTATGAACTCTGTTTGGACTGATTTGGTCTGATTTGGACATTAATGCAGTAGCAAGAAGATGATCAGAATCCCCCTTCGGATCTTGAAATATGGGTCCCCCCAACAAAATTTAAAATTCGGCTTTGTAATTCGGAACTTATGTGATGTGATTTAATTTGATTTGATTGGCCGGTTAATAAAAATTATTTTTTTAAAAAAACGGAAAAGACTGACACTTTTGTGTCTTGCTACTCTAGTGAGTGCTCAGGGGAATCGGGCTGGCCAAGGGTGCAAATGGATGGCTTTTGCTTTCAATCTTCTTAGATTGTCCCCTTAGCTATGCAATACAGATTTGGAGAGTCCCTTGAAAATGGTTTCTAGAGCCAAGCAGGGATCAAGGAGTTCATATTGGATGGTAATTTTGCTGATTTCCTGAAAAACCTTTATTCAGAATGGGCTTCCCTTGCTGGAGGAAGACCACGCATTTCCCCTGCAGCCTCCCCAGTAATTTGGAGAAGGTGGATTATTTATCCTGCTAAAAGGTCGTGGGCTTAGGTGCCAAAGAGAAATTATTTTTAATGGATTTCCCCTGTCTTTTACTGGAACAGGTTTAAAAGGCTACTTCATTCCATGCCCTTCTCCATCTGTCTCAAGATTTCTATTTGCAGATCATGTTCCCATATTCTTTTTCAACGCTACCTGTGTCCCAGAGGTTTTATCTATAATTATTTCATAGATGTCCGAGCGATAACCTTTGCTGTTAGTGCCTGTTTTGACTATAAAGTTCTCAAACATTTTGAGAAGCCTCATTCAGTTGTTTCCACATTTTTTGGACTCCTGGACCACTTGAAAACATAGCTGTCAACTTTTCCCTTTTCTTGCGAGGAATCCTATTCGGAATAAGGGAATTTCCCTTTTAAAAAGGGAAAAGTTGACAGCTATGCTTGAAAATTGCTGAAGGTCTTGGTCAGAGATTTTTCTGCTTGTAGTAGTGTATCATGCTGGACGCTGTATGGTTTTAAATTGCAATTTTATTACTTCATTTATTTCCATAGAATTCAAAGTGGAACACAATAAAGTAAGGTATGCGAAATAAAATAAAAATGCAATAAAATGTTTTTCAAATGCAGCATTCCTTGAAACTGGAACTGTTAAAAAATGTCGGGTGACACCATCTCCACAACTGGCACTCTTCCGATTATTTACAGAGGATGATGCCATTGTGTATAGCAAGGAATTAGTTGAACATTTTCTCGTTGCACCACAATTCAGAATTGCAAAATTTCAGAGGGCCTCAGGCAGCGCCTAATCTAGACTATTGGAATGAGAAGGTATAGGGGACATTGTGTTACTTGAAAGACGTTCAGGTTGAGAGTTCTTAGAAGTAAAAAAAGATAAATTAATTTTGCTATGGTATGATTTTGTGGCATACATGGGCGGTCTCCATCTCTGGGCTTTAAATGGAATTGGATTATTTTGGTTCTGGAACTGTTCACACCTCCTTTATAGCATTCCTCATTTGTTACCCTTCTATCCTGAGATGGAAAAATGGGAAAGTTTTAAAAAAACACGGTTCAGATGGTCACCTACTGTTCCCACCTGAGTGGATCCCTTATTTATAATGTGCCTGTCCAGAAAGTTAATGCAAATTTTATCTGTTGTAACTAGATTTTCTATTCCTTTTGATAACCTTTATACTAAAATGTTTCATATTTTCCCATATGTTAAAAATCTATTATTATTATTATTATTATTATTATTATTATTATTAAAAACATTTTAAAACCAACATGAATGTTTACTGCAACAGATGTGCTACCTCCCATCTTCAAATCCACAGACATGCCACGGACCACCTGAATGAAGTATGTCCGCAGACCACATTTTACGAACCCCTGATCTAGTTGCTTGGCTAAGTAATTCAGGCATTGAAAAAACTGGTAGATTTGAAACCCTGAATACCCAACATCTGTTCGTTGCACCACTATTTGAGCACCAGACTTGGGTCTATAACCTACATAAAAGCCTTTTAGATGGCATAAGCCAATCCTTCCCCAAATTTTAAATAAAGCAAATTTGTTGTTTTCAAAGAAAAATGGTTTGGGGGGGGATGTGTCCGTGGTGGTGGGACTGAGGAAGTAATTTTTTACTCCATTTTTCCCTGACACTTAAAATATTTTTTATAAGGATTGGCAGTGGTTCCTTCCTTCCTTCCTTTCTTTTTTTGGCCAAGCGTAATATAGGAAGCTTGTGGCCAGAATTGCTAACCATATTTTATTTCCATCACCTTGCAAAACTAGATTAGATACCGCGTGGTAACAACGTTGGGTAATTTTGTATGCCTAAACCACCCTTTCGAGTCTCTAAATAAAACATTTTCGTATTGCCGTGTTCTTTTTCATTTTTTCCAATTTTATGTTGAGTTTACCACATTTCTTTTTTCCTTTTTCTTTTTTTAAAACTCATCATGAAAAAGTTTCAGTGCTTTAGAGCACATTGCTTCTAACAGGCACAGTTTTGCATACAATTTCCCCTAATACATGTGTTTGCATATTATTTTCACTAGCATATGCAATTTGACGCATACTTTGCCCCAATACATGCACTTTTGTAAAAAACACATTTTGCTCAGGGAACAGCACGGCAAAATCGAGAAAAAGACTTGGAAAGATGACGGTGTCTCAGTTCGCTTAGTGTTCCGGAAAGTGTGGATTAGGTAGATTTGCAGTGAGATGTGAATGAAACTGAATTTCTCCGCTCTCCTTTGTTCTTGTGAATTTAGCAGCAGTCTAAGGACAGAACTGCAAATCACAGGTGACCCATTGGCTGCTACGCTAAACAGCAGACCCTCAATGCCTCCTTTAGCAGAACTGTTTGTTTTCACAAAAAAGCTGAAAAGAGGGTGAAGGAAGGAAGGAAGGAAGGTTTCTATTTGCCCTGTCCTTTCTGAGAGGCTTTTCTCTTGTTGCTCAACTTTCCCTGGGAAAACCCGTAGTTTACCTCTGAATCAGAACAAACGTCAATCCAGTTTTCTGCAGATTCAGCATAGAACAGAGGGAAAGCGGCTAGGCAAATGGAGAACCTCTCTGACTTGAGCCTAGAAAGCACAGAACAAACGAAAGGAAACCGAAGACAAAGGGAAGTGTGGATAAACCCTAAATCTGGATTAAATGGGCGAGAAAATCTAGGATGGCATTTGGACAAGGATGGTGTCATACACACAGTGCAAAAATATTGGAAGCATGAGAATGCGCTTCATCACCCTAATATTTGAAACAGTGTGTGTGTGTGTGTGTGTGTGTGTGTGTGTAACTTCGTTGGACTGGTCATGTTGTGCGGATGCCTGATATTCGTCTTCCAAAGCAACTACTCTATTCTGAACTTAAAAATGGAAAGCGTTAAGCTGGTGGTCAACAAAAGAGGTTTAAAGACTCTCTCAAGGCATTTTTTTAAAAGAAATGTAGTGTAAACACCAACAATTGGGAAACACTTGCCTGCCAGCGCTCCTATTGGAGAACAGCCTTTACTAAAGGTGTCGTGGGCTTTGAAGACACTCGAACTCAGGATGCAAGAGAGAAACATGTTAGGAGGAAGGCATGCTTAGCAAATCCACACCGTGATCAGCTCCTGCCTGGAAATCAAGGTCCCCACTGTGGAAGGATGTGTGGATCTAGAATTGGCCTCCACAATTGGCCTTCCATAAAACCGTGTTTATGGAAGACAGTCTTACTCAGCTACAAGTGATCGTCAAAGAATGAATACACACACACACACACACACACACAAATGTTTAGGGGTACTCTCATTTTCCTACTCATATTGAAATACTGCCCCTCAGTTTGTTTCAAAATGGGAGGTTTTCAGAGAATATTTGAAAAATAAATATAGTAGTTTAAATTCTGTTGCAGCATTCGAGGAACTTCAGTAATAGTTGCAAGGTAGATATAAGAAATTAGATATATTAAGAAAAAGTTTAATTATGATAAAAGTGTGTATTGGCAATAAGTAATATGAAATCGAAATATGGAATAGACGGGAAGTTTGGTCTTTAGTGTTAAGACCAATATATGTTTTATTGTTTGCTAAGAAAATTATGTGTTTATGGTTATTCCTGTGTGTAATTTGGTGTTTGTGGTTTTTTTTTTTTTCTTGCTGTACCAATAAAAATAATAAAAATAAAAAATACTGCCCCTCAATGAGGCCAGCTTAGATTCACAAAATGTTTAGGGGTATGTGTACTCCTGCGTACCCCCGGAAAGAAGCACTGTATATATCATAGGAAAACAGAATTGTAGAGTTGGAAGGGACCATGAGGACAATACAGGAATCTTTTGCCAACGTGGGGCTTGAACCCATGTCCCTGTGATCAAGAGTCTCATGCGCCACCAACTGAGATGTGTGTATGGGGAGAGAGAGCATGTATAACTCCATCCTATTCTTGTGACTCTAGACCAGAACTCAAGGCAGCTCACGCAAATCAAAACAAGACAGACAAAATGCAAAAAGCTCAAAACATATAAAATATAATCATTTTAAAAAATAATTAAACTGTAATAGAATTAACTCTATATTTGAAAGAAAGAATAAACAACCAAGGCTATTAAACCTCAGATAATAAAAACATTGTTATTGTCAACTGTATACCAGTAGTTCTAGTATTTTTATTTTTAATTGCTGCAATCAAAAAAAAAATCTGCTGTGTAGATGCAGTGACGGTTAATTTGGTTAAATCGTGCAAAAATATTTCAGGTTGCAGCAAGGCATGCCGGGAGGAAGCAATACCCCCAGCCCCTTTGGAAACAGAAAGAGTGGAAATCTATAAGCCATGAACGTTGTGTCGATATTCCAACGTTAGCCCCCATATGAAAAGTTAAAGTGAAACATTCATTATTTCTTTCTAAACCCATTATTTGTATTATGGCTGCTTTATCTGTCAGGGACAAATTGAGGGTCTTGCTCTATTCCGAGATCTCCCTGTTGGCCTCCTTGGTTTATAATGAGCACATTTCACTTATTGGAAATGTCTCTGAAATGGCTATGTAGTATATTTAAAGGATGCAAAGCACAGAGGCCGTCGCTTCTCACAGGAAGAGGTGGCTGAGAAATTAGGCAGTGTTTCTCTGAAATACTTATGGTGCCTACAATTGGAGAGTTTTGTATTGCACAGAGAGAGGTACAATGACTCTGCAACACCGTCCCGTTAAGTCCTTGCTTTCTAATAAAGTCAGACTAAAAAGAGATTATTGTCTCAGCTTCAGGATTTGTTGTCATTGAAAATAGATGAGGGTGACGGTTTCAAGACCAGGTGGGAAACAAGGCCCCCAATTCTGAACCAATAATGGGAGCAAGGTGGAAATATACAGAATGCAAACCTACATGTGTCTACTCAGGAGTAAGTTATACTTAGCTCAATTAGTTACTTTTATAATTGCAGCATAACGGGCCAGCCCCTTCCTTCTGTATAGATATAAATGAAAACTGCTGTAACTAGTACACCAAGGAAATTTGACTGCATAATATCCCATAAAGAATAATCTCTTGCGAGAATCAGACAAGCCTGGTTTATTTGTTTGTTTTATTATTTGTTTAATATTTACAGGTCTTTTTTAAATAATAATATAAGAAACCTTTATTGTCACTACATCACCTGTGTGCAGTGAAATGAAACATAATTTTAATACTTATAAATCATTTCCGAGGGCTTGCTAAGACACAGGACTCCTCCGGGCAAGCTGTTTATTCAGCACTCACCTTGATTTGCTTGCATTGCTCTTGCCTAGTGGTTAGACTAAATCCGATCATTATTGAGCATGACTTCTCATTTGTTTACAGGGTAGTTACATGACAACAAGCATGGATCGTGATTTGCTTACAGGGTGTTTCCGTGACTTCCTGTCCATCATTCATTCACCCCACATTTCATACCCTCCAACATTTCTCCGATGAAAATAGGGACGTCCCATTCCATAACGATAATTTTAATATTTATACCCCACACATCTTACTGGGTTGCCCAGCCACTCTGGGCAGCTTCCAACATATATGGAAAACATATTAAAACATTAAGCTTCCCTATACAGGATTGCCTTCAGATGGCTTGGGGGGGGGGGATAACTCTAAATCCTCCAAAAATTTTCAAATGAAAATAGAGATATCCTAAGGAAAAGCAGGACATTCTGGGATTAAATCAGAAACCAGGATGGCTTCTCCTAAATAAGGGGTGTCCCTGAAAAATGGGGACACTTGGAGGGTCTGACATTTTTGTCAATTCCTTTTCCTCTTGCTTTCCGAACTGCAAAAAGGGTCTGAGGGCTTTTTTAAAAAAAAAAAGTTTCCTTGCTCAGTCTAGGCTAGGGCAACCTTTGATCATCCAGATGTTTGCTGAACTACAACTCCCATCAGGCCCAGTGGCCAAGGATGATGGGAGCTCTAGTTCAGCAACATCTGGAGGGCCAAAGGTTCCTTATGCACACCCCTGCTCTAGGGCAACAGAGCCCGTTAATCCACTTTTAACCGTGGCAAACCTAAAGTTCTGATAAGAGGCGTGGGTGGTGCTGTGGTCTAAACCACAGAGCCTAGGGCTTGCCGATCAGAAGATCAGTGGTTTAAATCCCTGTGACGGGGTGAGCTCCCGTTGTTCGGTCCCTGCTCCTGCCCACCTAGTGGTTCAAAAGCACGTCAAAGTGCAAGTAGATAAATAGGTACCACTCTGGCGGGAAGGTAAACGGCATTTCTGTGCACTGCTCTGGTTCACCAGAAGTGCCTTAGTCATGCTGGCCACATGACCTGGAAGCTGTCTGTGGACAAACGCTGGCTCCCTTGGCCTACAGAGCGAGATGAGCGCCGCAACCCCAGAGTCATCTGTGACTGGACCTAACAGTCAGGGGTACCTTTACCTTTAAAGTTCTGTTGTACACTTGAACACCTCCTGTAAAATACTGACAGCCTGGAGGCAGATATTAATTGTGTAAAATAAAATTGTGCCCCGTAAATAATTCACCAAAAAATATATATCTATTCACGCATGCCACAAAGAAATTTGGGCACATTGCCCAGTATGTTTGGACAGGATGAGCTAGGAGGAGAATTCCCTCTGTGGGTCATTCATGCAACGGGGAACGAAGAGTCACTGATGATGTCAGCGTGGCATAGTGGTTAGAGTGTCAGACTAGGACCTGGGAGAGACCAGGGTTCAAATTCGTACCCAGCAATGAAGCCAACTGGGTGACCTCGGGCCGATCGCTGCCTCTCAGCCTAATGTGAGGATTAAATGGGATTACAACTTTGTGTGCCATTTTGAGCTCCCTGGAGAAAAAGATGTGCTATAAATGCAATAAACAAACAAATAATAAAAATGACTTACAGGTTCAGATCCTGGTACGGCTCCTAGATCTTTAAGAGTTGCTGAGAAGAGGCATCTTCCACCAACTGCAGCAAAGTAAGACAGGCCTATTGGCTGCACATGATGAATTCTTCCCCAAATCATTGCAATTTCCAGCATGGCGAGGCCTCCCCATTTACTCTGGAGTAAGTTCAGTTTGGATGGAACTTGAGAGAAAGGAAAGACCTGTGATCCTAGCCAGAAGGCTTGCAGCCCAGGCTAAAATCCCAGGGGAAGCCAACAGACATGTCAACGTTGTGTTGGGGGAGCAGGGCAGGGGGAGGTTTGATGTGTTTACATGAAAACACGGCGAAAGGACACGGTCTGGTGCATGCCGCAAACAAGGCTTGCAAGGCCTGCGGTGTTTCCCCTGGTGCTATAATAACGCCTCTGTGAGCCTCTCCAAGCCCTGGAGCTGCGATTGAAAGGGAGGTGACGGCGGGGGGGGGGGGAGGCAAAGTGGCTGCTCTCGGGGTGACCTCTTCCCTCCCTGCCCCCTCCCCGGAAGCGGGGAAGTTCTGCGCATTAAGGCCAGCTGCAAACTTCTTGCATCCACAAAGGAGAGAGAGAGATGGAGAGATGTTCAGGAATGTGAACTGAACATGGCATGGCTTCTTTCCCTGGAACAGGGGAGGAGAGACTATTGAAGGTCAAGGGCCACATTCTCTTCTGGGGAACTTTCTGAGAGCCACATGTTGGTGGCGGGTGGGGACAGAGGCAGCAGTGGAAAGAGCAAGGAATACATCTTTAACCTGTATCACAGACTAGCTGGGCACAGAGGAGTAGTGGGAGACACCAGATGGGGAAGCCCCAAAGGAAGATGGCTCAGAGACGGGGATTGGGGGTGGGACAACAATGAGTGGTCAGAGGGAGAAGACTGGGGGGTCGGTGTCAGAAGGGGCAACAGGGTTTAGGGAGCGGGGGGAGTCTATGGCAGAGAGAAGTCCAGAGAGAGGCAGAAGCTGAAGCAGGAGAGTGGAATGAGGGAGACCAAGAGGCAGAGGTGAGGCAGGCTGGTGAAGAAGCTTGGGAGTCTCCCCCCTGGTCTCCCAGAACCATAAGAGGTATGAAAAGGGAGGAGCAGAGACAGGTGCACCGGATGAGTCTCAGATTGCTTGGGGTGGACTCAGGGGAAAAGAAGACATAGGCAGCTGAAAGGCAGCAGCTGAATTTCCCCATCCCTGCCCTATGGTTATCTGTTTTTCCCAGTCTCTCTTTGCACCTCATGACGTTTTCTTCTCCATGACCTGGAGGTAGCTACAACAATGAGAGCTGTGTGCAGGGGCACCATCTGGGGTGCAAAGGTGAGGGGCTGAGAGCCCCCCAAAAAAATCCCAGGAGGAGGCCGGGCTCCCTCAACATTCCTCGGTAATGTGTGCCACACGACATGCCAAGGTCACACGCTGGGAGGTAGAACAAAGCCCCCATGGCTATTAGATACTGCTAGCTTTGTCCTCCATGAGCGTGGGGAGATGGGGGGAAGGACTAGCTCAGCGCCTACCCAGCTGCAGCCTGACCCACTCCTCTCCCAGCGACCCAGCTGAGGCGCGACCCCCTCTGCCTGGGAGGGGACATGGATGCTGATCAATTCAGACGGGCTTCTCCGAGCCATCAACAGTGGCAGCGGATCATTTTGGCGCAACACAGGGCCCCAGGCGGGTCATAACCTTCCAGTTCTTGCCAAGAAACAGATACTTTCAGGGTGAATAAATGGGCACAGAAAGGGCTGGGGTGAGGTGGAGTTGGAGGGAGGCACAGGCCTCTCTGTGCTCTGGCTGCTTATGTCCTGGCAGGGAAGCCAATTCCGTGAAGCTGCAACCTTGGACCCTTAGGAGCCAACTCCTAGGGGCCGTGGGGACTACACTAAAATATTTTAGGGGGCTGAGCCCCCACGAAGTTGGTGGGCCTTCCCATTCAAATGGTGTGCATGCACTGCATCATGTGATTGATTATGCAGGGCTTACCTGGGCCCCCACAATATTTTATTGAAGTTGGCACCTTTGGGTCTGCAGGTGGGAGCACCAACAATTTCCACCTTCCAGTCTGCCCCTGGAAGCAGCAGGTCCTGCCCCACACATAAGAGATGGGTTTAGGGCAGTGTGACTGGTTTCGCCACACTGGGTGCTGAACCTAGGGGGTGCTGCAGGACATCACAACTATGACCTAGAGAATTTTTTCTTGTTTAGTTGTGTCCGACTCTTTGTGACCCCATGGACCAGAGCACACCAGGCACTCCTGTCTTCCACTGCCTCCCTCAGTTTGGTCAAACTCAGGCTGGTAGCTTTGAGAACACTGTCCAACCATCTCGTCCTCTGTCGTCCCCTTCTCCTTGTGCCCTCAATCTTTCCTAACATCAGGGTCTTATCCAGGGAGTCTTGGCCAAAGTCTTGGAGCCTCAGCTTCAGGATCTGTCCTTCCAGTGAGCACTCAGGGCTGATTTCCTTCAGAATGGAGAGGTTTGATCTTCTTGCAGTCCATGGGACTCTCAAGAGTCTCCTCCAACACCATAATTCAAAAGCATCAATTCTTCGGTGATCAGCCTTCTTTATGGTCCAGCTCTCACTTCCATACATCACTACTGGGGAAACCATAGCTTGAAGTATACGGACCCTTGTTGGCAAGGTGATGTCTCTGCTTTTTAAGATGCTGTCTAGGTTTGTCATTGCTTTTATCCCAAGAATTTTAATTTTGTAACTGTTGTCACCATCTGCAGAATAGAGTACAACAAAAGGCAAGAGGGGGGGGGCAACCAATTTTGGCCTTGAATAGGGTGCCACTGAAATTTGAAAGACGAAAGTCTGCCTCAGCCATTCTTCCCTTCCTTCAGGGATGTCTCAAAGTCCCAACTGGGTTCAGTCCTGGCCTTCTTGTTGACTTTACAGCACTAGGGGGAAACCAGACCTCTGTGGAACCTTCTGCGTCTCAGGGGAAATTGAGTTGGGAAACTCTGCTGAAAACTTTAACCAGTTGTATGCAAGCAGCTGATGGTGTTGTAAAACTGTTGCTGACCTATATGGACATTCCGCCAGAGATTGCATGGCTGGACATGCCTCATTACAAATAAAATCCCTACACTTAACAAAATTTGCACAGTAAAAAGAAGGCCAGAGAGGGCTTTTTTTCAGCTGGAACTCTCCAGAACTCAGTTCCATCACCCCTCAAGTGGGTGCCATTGCCATTCTAAGAGAAAGAGGGAGGCGTTCCTGGTGAGTTTTGGCACCTCTTTTTCTAGAAAAATAGCACTGAGGCTATGGCAGGGCTTTTGGAGGTGGCTTCGCCATAATGAAGTGAATTGGGCCTCCGTTTTGCTTCCGGGCAAACTCCCCTGTCATACGGCAATTCTACAGGAGTCTTTGTTCTTTGGGTTCATTTCCAGGGAGGCCCAAAAAGGCCCCTGCCTCACCACCACATTTGTCAACACTGTCCCCTCACATGGGGAAATGAAAAGCAAAAACCTAGTAGAATCAGTATAAGAAACCAACATTTTCTTCTCCTATATGAAACCCTTATGTCTTTCTTCGTTTGCCTTGTGCTGCTCTTCCTCACTGCAACCTCCCTTCTGCCACCCAAGCTCTGAGGTGTTTTGAAGCCTGTTCTCCCGGGAGCGAGTTTTGGACATGAAGATGGAGAGTTGGCACCCTGCTGTGCTGAGCTATTGGCTTTGGGTTTTTTGAGATATTTATTGCTGGCAGTTTTAAAGAATCTGGAGATAGCCGTTGTTTATTTCTCAGGAACGCTTTGCAGTTTTTGCCAAATACAACTTTTCTGTCCGTTTGAAATTTTTGTTTTACTGCGTTGTAACGATCGGGCTTTTTTTGATTATGTAGCGGCAAGTAACATGGGCGAACAATCCGCTGGTTACTGGTTCAAATAAGCATCACCTCTGCCAACACATGTGTTCAATCAGAAGAAGAAAAGAGAGAGAGCTTTTGCTTTTCGGCTTCGTTTTGTAAACTGTCACTCTTCCTAGGCTGCGAGCTGCAAAATTGGATCCAGCTACACTACAGAGTCGAGAGAGTCCTTCCACCTACGCTGAGGAACCTGGCCGCTATTTTGCACCAATTATAGTTTGAGAGTCTACCCGAGAAATCAAAGTGAATGCAACTCCTGGCCTATCCAGTCCAGCACACGGCTGTAGCTCAGAAGTGGAGCATTTGTCTTGCAGGACCCAGATTCAATCCCTGGTATCTCCAAGAATGCCTGGGAAAGGCCCCCAACTGAAACCCTGGAGAGGCGCTTCCATACCCTCCAAATGTCCTGATTTTCCGGAGACAGTCCTGGAATTAAGAAAGGCATCCCGGCTTCTGATTGGATTCCAGAATTTCCCTAAATTATGGAAAGCAAACAAATTTACATGATTGATCTAATTTTAGCATAATTTATACTGTGTGCTGTGCAAAGTGGTAGAAGCTGTGCAGAGCACTAAAATCAACACATGTAAACACACAGAGTCTGCTCAGGCACCTCTCTGGCTTTCTGAGATCTTGGCACATTTCAAACCATAAGGGCTATTTACAATATCAACCTTTCCTGAGCATCCTCTTCCAACTCGTAATGTTGGTGCATGTGAGGCTGATGCTGCCATGTGCATCCACTGTAACAAATTGCATTCTGGGAATTGTTCTCATTTGAGGGATGTTGGAGGCTATGTGCTTCCAGGCTTGGTGGAATACACTAAGATGCAGTATAGGTTGAGAATTGAACTCGATGACCCTTTGGGTCCCTTCCAACTGTATGATTCTATGCTTCTAGATCATGGGTCGGCAAACTAAGGTCTGTGGGTCAGATCAGGCCCAATTGCCTTCTGGAACCGGCCCGCAGAAGGTCCGGGAAGCGCCACGTGGATTGCCAGTGTATGTGTTCTTTCCCTCTCCCTCAAACGGTGGTGGCGGCGGTGCTTCCTCCCTCCCTCCTCCTGGCTTATCCCTGCCCTGCCTAGAGGAGGAAGAGGGCTGGGCTTTCTTGGTGCCAGCAGCAGCAGCAGCGCTTGAGCGGCCGCCATTTTAAGCATGCCATCTCCGGAGCCCTTTCGTGTGCCGCTCATCGTCCCCCCCGCCGCCGCCGCCAGCCCCTTCTTAGGATATAGTTCCATTCCACCTTTAGAACAGATGTGTGGATTGTTGTATGTCACATGTCTGTTTACTTCCAGCACAGTCTGCTGGGAACTTCCGTTGTATATTGCTTTTGCCTATACTGCTGTTTTGCTTGGACACGAAGGGAAGCAGACATGTTTTTCCTTTGTTCCTGATGCTGAATAAATGCCTGTAAATATGCTTACATATGCCTCTGTCCGCCACTTCCATTGTGAAAAGTTATTCACTCTGCTGATTAGAGCGTGCTCAGTCTCTGAAGGCTTTGAGGCTCGAGTCACTGATATATGCTGTTCCAAGAACCAGAATAAAAAATTCCTTCCAGTAGCACCTTAAAGACCAACTAAGTTAGTTCTTGGTATGAGCTTTTGTGTGCATGCACACTTCTTCAGATACCTTCTTCTTCAGTGTGCATGCACACGAAAGCTCATACCAGGAACTAACTTAGTTGGTCTTTAAGGTGCTACTGGAAGGAATTTTTTATTTTGACTATGGCAGACCAACACGGCTACCTATCTGTAACCAAGAACCAGAGTTCGCCTGGCTGCCGGCCGGTGGCTGGAGCCAGCAGGGGGCCTGCCAAATGCCCCTGTCTCCTCGGACGCATCCCAACACCCCTACCGCTTGCAAGACACAGGTAAGCAGCTACCAGGGCTTGTCCGGTGCTGTGAAGATGGGAGAAGAGAATCTTGGGGGGGGGGGACAGCTTATAGTCTGCCCCCCAAGGTGCTGACCCCTGTTCTAGATGGACCACCATGGTCTTACTCAGCATAAGATCCTGTCCTATGCTCTGTCCGCACAGTGGCCAAACCAATGCGCATGGGAGGCGCACCAGTGGGGCATGAGCACGGTAGCCCATGACAGCACTTCGAAGAGTGGTGATGGCTGAACCACTGGCATTCACAGCTTCTCTTCCGACCTTGTCATGCGCAGGAGGGAACTGGAGGTGGTTTGGGAGGTGGGGGTGGGAGGGATTGCTGGAAAGGATGATTTAAACGAACAGAGATGGAAATCTATGTCCAACCGGATTAAGCACAGGGGGAGTTTAAGCCAAGCTGACCCTCCCCTGCACTTGGCAAAGAAGCAGCCTGATGGTGACCTGGCCATGAACCCAAACCCCATTAGCTGCAAGGCCAGATTCCACCCACCCCCTTTTGCCACGAACGCAGGCTGTTTCCGTCCCATTGCAAGCCCCAATCCCTACATTTGTATCACAAAGCTCTGTTTCTCTGTTGGGGGTGGGGAGGGTGTATTTCCGTCATAAAAGCCTTCTCTCCAGCACCTCCCCCAAATCCCAAATAGAGAGCACTTAGCTCTCCTAATTCGGTGAAGACACTTGGTGGGCAGGAAGGGGAAATTTGGGGCAGTAGAGGGTCTGCACTGTTGTCAGACACCCCCTACCCTTGCGGAGCGGGGTTCAGTTTGCCCCCCCCCAGCTCCCTCCAAACCCTAAACATCGTTAGGGCTACTGGCGGTGCATTGCTGCCATCGTCATATCGCCAGGAGTCAGCGCCATTTCTTTCCCTTCTTCCTTCACATCCACACCATGCATTTGAAGCATTTTCATATTACCTCAACAGCCATGGCTTCTCCTAAACCCATGGTTCCCAATGTGCCAATTTGATTTTTAAAGGGGGCAATTTGAGAATGAATTATTAACAGTGAATGGCCTCTTAGGCTTCCTCCATATGAATAGGAGTTCACTTTTTGAATAATGAGAATTATCTGTCATGGGGTGGGGTGGGCATCAGGGTTTTAGAGATACTTAGGTGGGGCATCACCAAAAAAAAAGGTTGGGGACCAGTGTCCTAAACCATCCTGGAAACTGTATCTTTGTTAAGGGGGCAGAGAGTCGTTAGGAAATCCTTGTTCCCCTCACAGAGCGGCAATTCCCAGTGCAGTTTAACAGTCCACCTGTCTGGGAAGTGTCGCTCTGTGAGGAGAACCGAGGTCTCCTCACAACCCTAGCACCCTTAGCAAAACACTCTTTCCAGTATTCTTTGAGGGCAGCCATGGGCGTTTAGAGCAGTGTGATACCAATTGAAATGCAGGGCGAGGATGTTTCCTAGAGTTTTTGCGTAGACCTTTCGCTCTGGTAACCCCCTAGGCGCGTGGGGTGCTTCTTCCCATTGACTTCACTCCCCACAAAACGTTTCTGTCAGAAATGGAGCCACGGTTAACGTCTCCGGTATCCTGGGGCGCTTGTAACAGGCGAGGAGGGCCGAAAATATGTCACCACAGAGAGGAGAGGAGCGACCGGACTGAACTTGTGACCCCGTGTTTCTCGGGGGCCTGAGCAGATGCCAAGTGCTGTGCGTCCCCCCCCCATCATGCGCCATGGCACTGCCAGCAGGTTCCCATTAACCCGCTCTGTCAGCCCCCTTGCCTCCGCCTGCCTGCCCCGCGCCCACCCCCTGCCTGGTGGGGATTAAAGAACATTCCGGTTCACTTGCAGGCCACTGGGTGAGCCGCCTTGGCAACCCCCCTGCACACACGCCCCCGCCAACCCACCCACGGCAGCCAGGGTTATATTTAGCAAGTGTGCGAGTTGGATGCCGGGTCAACGCCTATCTCTGTGGGAGACGCATGGAGAGAGAAGGTTCCGGACAGGAGGCTAAGAGGCCACTTGGTCGGGGTTTAACCTCTGACCCTCCTCTCCGCACATCTGGTGGGATCCTGGGTGCCTTTCTCAACAGACCAGTTCCCTGGCTCTTTTTCGAGGGAGAAGACATGAGAGGCAAGCTAGTTTCCCCCCAGTTCTGTGGAGAGCGAGATTCAGGGTACAAGAAGGTCTCTGCTGATGTTACAGAGGCCTTCCTTTCTTGAAGGTTTTCTTTTCTTTTCCTTCAGGGCTCCCACTCAGGACTCTGGATGCTCAAGGGTTTTGCTCAGTCAACCTTTCAAGGCAAACTCACCTGATTCAGATTTCCAGAGCAAACGAAACAGATGGGAGCACAGTTAGCCCTTGGTTTTGGCTCATCTCTGAATTTTGCCATAAAGTTTTCTGCTTTAAAAAAAAAGTGTACAAAATGTGCATATGAATGCATCTGCTTGGGTTGCAATGCCTACCAAAATGTGCCTCCTAGGATAAAATGCATATAAAAGGGCTGTGCTGTTTTTCTAGAAAAAGAGGAACTCACCATGAACACCTCCCTTGTTCTCTTATAATGGCAATGGTGCCCAACTAAGAGGTGCCAAAACTGAGTTCTGGCTGAGAAAAAGCCCTGTAAAAAAGGTATTTTATGAAGAAATGCATAAAAATATATTATTGTGTGGGAAATGTGTTCAAAGTTGTGAGTGTCCATGCTTCTTTAAAAAAAATAATTATAATCATTGTAGATAGATGCAAAAACAGAGCAGAATTATGAAGGACTATCTGTGAAATGACTATGGACAAGAAATCGATGGCTAGGTCCATCCTGACTAAAGGCCCAGTGTGTCCTAACAGGGAAACGCTTTTATTCCTTCTCCCTAACATAACTGTTCTCACCGCAAATACCAGGATAAGAGGGTGTGTCTTCCAGCTAGACCTGGAGCTCAGTGGGAAATATCTCATACTCAC
The DNA here is from genome assembly GCF_964188305.1 of Podarcis bocagei. Lineage (NCBI taxonomy): Eukaryota > Metazoa > Chordata > Lepidosauria > Squamata > Lacertidae > Podarcis > Podarcis bocagei. Next base: position 8,667,646 of record NC_138128.1, on the reverse strand, counting down.
AAAGACCTATGGGAAACCCACAAACTTTGAGGACAAGACCTATGGGAAGCGCACAAGCCGGACATGAGTGCAACAGTGTTCTCCCCACTTGTGATTCCTGCTTTTCATCCATGAATTTGTCTAATTCTCTTTTAAAGCTTTTCAAGTTGGAGGAAAATCTCTGCATCTTGTGGGAATGGATTGCATGGTTTCAGTATACACTACATTGCCTAATATCGTTTAAATGCAGATACTCCACAGTTCAGTTCTTAGTGGTGCTTTTAAAGGACCAGCACTGCCAGTCATAGTAGCCAGTGCTGCTGAGAATTCATCCATGATCCAACTCTGTATGAAACCTCTTGATGAGTTCAGAACCTGCTTTCTCACTACAGAGATCAGTCACTTCTGTGTGTACATAATTTGTTTCTGGCAGGGAAAACACAGCATCTCTCTTCATCTGGGAACAAGCTCCGAGAAGTCTGTTGGTAAATATTTAGGCTTGAGAATTCTGCAGGGAGGGTGATATCTGAGAGCTAAATTTGTATGGAATCTCAAGATGCTTTCTAAGGGAATGTCCTAAATTCTTCAGCGAGGTGTGGCAAATTCCAGAGCCTTTCAGCTTAATCAAATTGTCCTGGATCTTTTGTCTCTCTCTTTACCCTCCATTGCAAGCAGAGGGGGGGGGGAGACCTCTACAGTTTGGAAAGATACATCTACATTTTGCTTAAGTTGTGTGAGAGAGTTTTAGGCTGCCTCCCTGTGGTCCCTGGGAGAGGATCATGGGGCCAAGGATGTTTCAGTTCTCCTCAAAGTATGGAGAGAGAGAGAGAGAGAGAGAGAGAGAGAGAGAGATATCTGACCTTGGAGGGAAATATCAGATTTCATGTGGACTCTCCCAGGTGAAACAGAAATCATTGCGGGCCAACATTGATAGAGGTGAACGGGAGGTTGGCAGAGGCAGATCAGGGGAAGGGTTGAATCCAAAAGTTCAAAAATCTTCCCATTCCTTTGACGCATCACTGAAACAGGAGGAAATATATACCAGCTGTGGAGCTGACATATACAGTCGTACTTTGGTTCTCGAACGAAATCCGTTCTGGAAGTCCATTCAACATCCAAAAATGTTCAAAAACCAAGGCACAGCTTCCGATTGGCTGCAGAAGCTTCCTGCACTCAATCGGAAGTTGTGGAAGCCAAGTCAGATGCTTGGCTTCCAAAAAAAGTTCACAAACTGGAACACTTACTTTCGGGTTTGCGGAGTTCAGGAGCCAAAACGTTTGAGTCACAAGGCATTCAAGAACCAAGGTATGACTGTATACAATCTTCTCATTGGAAATAACAGAAAGGGAACTAATTAATTAGTTGATATATTTACATCCCACCTTTGCTCCAAAGAGCTCCAGGTGGCATCCGTGATTCTCCCCACTTCTCCATTTTATCCTCACGACAACCCTGTGAGGTAGGTTAGGCTGAGAGGCTCACGGTCACCAGGTGAGCTTCATAGCTGAGTGGGAATTTGACCTCCGGTCTCCCAAGACCTAGGTAGGTTTATACAGCCCACAATGGGAAGGTTCCTCTCTCCCTTTTCTCCTGCCCTCTCTCCTGCCACCAAACACCCAGCAGGGTTCTTGAATCAATGGTCTGTGTGTTTTGTGGTCTCCTTCCTCCTCTGCCCATTTTCAGATAAAGGGCAGTCACTTCTATTCCCATTTTACAGATTAGATGGAAACTGAGACTGAGAGTCCAAAGCCAAACAAAGGCAGGACTTGAACTTAACTCCCTGCGGTTTCTGGATGTATTTTAGAAGGGAAAGAGTTGGAAGAGAACAATTTCCAGAATGCAATTTGTTACGGTGGATGCACATGGCAGAATCAGCCTCACACGCACCAACATTACAAGTTGGAAGAGGATGCTTAGGAAAGGATGATATTGTAAACGTAACCCTTATGGTTTGAAATGTGCCAAGATCTCAGAAAGCCAGAGAGGTACTTTGCATGTTTACGTGTGTTGATTTTAGTGCTCTGCACAGCTTCTACCTCTTTGCACAGCAAACAGTATAAATTATGCAAAATTGGATCAATCATGTAAATTTGTTCACTTTCCATAATTTATGGAAGTCATAGCACTGAGTTACCTGGCTTGTAATTTCAGGCTCCCCTCTTCCTCTGTGCAGCTATCAAAGGGATAGGAACCCTCGGCTTTCCTTGGCCCCCAAAGAGCCACCATACTGTGAGAGATCACCAGGTAGAGAGAGCCCTACAAACTCCTCCCAGCTGAGCTCCATCAGAGAACAGGCCAAGGGCATTTTGCCCTGTGAATTCTGGGCCAAGCTGGCCTTGGCTGCACCATTTGGATTTCAAAGAAACCACGCCAACCTGGACCAGACCTGCTCCAGGCGTATTGCATGAGGTTTGCGTAAAGAGCTTTCCATCCTCAAAGGGGAGTGGGCAACTGGTTCAGAGCCACAGCCCAGACCCACCGGAGCTGGAGGGATGCAGGGGAGAAAACCCATGCACAGGGTGGCAGTTTTTGCGCAACACCCAACCACTTTCACAGCCAGCACCAACCATTTGGGCTCGTGCTCAAATGAGAGCCACCCTGCTTCTGGGCCGAGCGTGTCTGCACTTGTATTTCTCACCTTGCCATTCTTCCTTTTATGCAGCCATAGGAAAGCAAATGCCCTCCTTTCTCCTTTGGGATGCTATTAGTGGTTTTCTGTTATGTTTTCATTTGTGGTGGCACAGAGCCCCCTGGTGGAACAGGCTTCCTCTTGACCTTCTCCTAAGACCATCTAGCCCAGCATCCTGTCCTCACAGAGGCCAGCCGGAAAACTCTCCTCCCCTCCTGTGCTTTTCAGCAACTGGTATTGCTGCCTCCAACCACGGAGGCAGAGAATTGCCATCAACAACCCTCACCTCCGAGAACCTGCCCAGCCATCAAGGTTGTGCAACTCGTACAGCACACAGGCGACAATTATCCACACAATTAATATTCTTGTTCAAAAAAACAATTTTCCACCATTTATCAGATTTGTGAGAATAGGACAACTACTTAGAAAGTAGCCATGAAAACTTATAAGCTATCCAAAATAAAGTGAACTTGCAGTGTCAGATTTTACTAAGTTCATCCAACTTCTTGACTCAATTTTTGTTTTTTCTTGTTTTTTAGGTAAGTTCAAGAAGAAGATAAGTAAGTTCAGTGATGTTCCCGGTAGCTGTGAAAGGCAGATGGAAGACAGGGTTCCAGCGTTCTATCCCTGTTTCACCCTGTTGTTGTTGTTGTTTAGTCGTTTAGTCGTGTCCGACTCTTCGTGACCCCATGGACCAGAGCACACCAGGCTCTCCTGTCTTCCACTGCCTCCCACAGTTTGGTCAAACTCATGCTGGTAGCTTCGAGAACACTGTCCCACCATCTCGTCCTCTGTTGTCCCCTTCTCCTTGTGCCCTCCATCTTTCCCAACATCAGGGTCTTTTCCAGGGAGTCTTCTCTTCTCATGAGGTAGCCAAGTATTGGAGCCTCAGCTTCAGGATCTGTCCTTCCAGTGAGCACTCAGGGCTGATTTCCTTCAGAATGGATAGGTTTGATCTTCTTGCAGTCCATGGGACTCTCAAGAGTCTCCTCCAGCACCATAATTCAAAAGCATCCATTCTTTGGCGATCAGCCTTCTTTATGGTCCAGCTCTCACTTCCATACATCACTACTGGGAAAACCATGGCTTTAACTATATGGACATTTGTTGGCAAGGTGATGTCTCTGCTTTCCGTTTCGCCCTAGCAGTCCATAAAGTTGAAGAGCTGCTATTTCGCCCCCGACAGGGCCAATTTATTGGGGTTGGCTGATAGCCCACTCCCTGAGCAGAGTTTTCTGGGCTTCCTCAGTATATTAATATTAATTGTGTGAATAATTGTCGCCTATGTGCTGTATGGGTTGCACAATCATTATTAACAGCATATGTTGTATTTCTTCAGCAGCCATCAAGGTTAGCAAGCTATACTTCAGCTACTTCCCTTTGTGGTAGTCCTGTGGTACCTCCCCTCTAGGGTGACCATGTGTCTTGCAAAGCCCCTACACCTTTGTTGGGTATATTGGAAATTTAAATGGTGCCTCTCAGCTATCTGAGTCCCCAGCAGCTACCCACAGGTGAAATTCTATAATAGCAACTAGTGAGCGGCCTTCAAGAGATGAGGCAGTTTCATACATTCAGCTAGCCTTTTATAGACGGTATTAAATTATCTCAGGCAGTTTCAGTAGGGTGTCAGTTTATTTTTGTTGTTCGTACAGAAATCCAAGAGAGAGACACAAACGCAAGAAACTGAGACACATGGCAAGACTGTTGGGATGGAATCCTGTGTTGGCATCTTTAAAGGACTTATCTGGGCACAGAGGCTGCAGGGCAGTCGTCACTTGAACCCCAACCACAGAGAAGCATCGCCACATGTCGGACTGCTTGTGTGAAGTGCATGAACACTCTCGCTCTCCCTCTGCCACATGGTGCAAGCCATTTTTATTTGCACGGTGGGGAATTGTTATCGGAGAAGCCATTTCAAAAGCTGCCCAGACCCACCTCCATGTAGGGAAAATAGTGTTACACGACGAGCACCATCATGTTCATAGATACCACATGGCACAGCGATATTGCATGGGACATCTCTCCTTCAGGGCCGCTGCTTCTCCCACGGCTCACACTTGACAAACGTGATGATACGCTGGAAGAGAGCTTTGCATTTCGCAACTCACCTGGTTGCCATAATTGACTGGGGACTCCATGCAGGTGAGTGAATAGGCTGGTGGGGGATGGACAGATTGAACTACTCCTTCATTGACCTGCTTGATTTATGTGCTACCCAGAGCAGCTGCTGGCCAGCACAGAAATGAAGCAAATGATAGAGGAGTGGCATCATCAGACCTTCACCCACCAGCCCACTTGGTAAAATACTTTTATTTAAAATGGCCTGATAGGCTCACAGCTTGCATTTTGATGCAGGCTATGGATGAGGCTTCCCCCTTCCAAGTCCAATTCAGGCTACTCAGCAGGCAGTCAAATAATAACAACAACAATTGCAGGCTACCAACTGTATGTCCACGAGTTCAGGCGTTATGAGAGCAGAAAAACTTTCTCTATGCCACACATAACTTCATAAACCTCTACTATGTTGTCTCTTGTGGGTCTTTTCTCCAAACCAGAGGTTTTCCAGCTTTTTGAGTCCATGGCTCCCCTGACCAACTACATTCTTTCTGTAACACCCCTGGGGGGCTCAGGAGCCCAGTTATGTCACCCCTTGCCTGCAGATCTGGCAGCCCCTCACCCCTCCCTTGTGGAGTGTTCCCTCAGCCTCCTCTCCCTTGGGAGTCCTCCGGGCAGCTGTTGCTACTGCCCCTGGTCTCTGAGCTGCCCCACTCCCTGTCCCAAAGAGAGTTGCCTCCTCACACTGCCCCACAGGGGCCTGGGGCTCATCCATCCATTCCCAACAGCAAAGGCTGGTGGACTCTGGCTAGGCTACATCACCCATTTCCTTGCTTATCCCAAGGCCGCCTCAGCTCCTGGCAACCAGCACTCCCTGGCCAGCCCCAGAAGAATCATTCGCCTGCAGAGCTTGTAGCCAGGGCTGCTGCAACAAACAGCTGTGCAAGCCTTTGGGAGGCAGAGACACAAGAAGGCATCAGAGGAGGGAGAGGAGGAAAGAAGGAGAGGGGGCAGTGTTGTCCGCAGCACCCTGACCATCATCCAAGGCACCCCAGGGTGCCACGGCCCACTGGTTGAAAACCACTGCTCTAAACTAAAAGTTCCAACTGTTGCATCCTTTCCTCCTAGGGGAACTGCTATTCTCCTTAATCATTTGGTTTTCCCGTTCCTGAGAAGTCAGCTCCATTCGATCTTCCCTCTCTCAACTGTCTCCTGGCAGCAGCTATCCCTGCACAGCAGGGGGTCAGACTGGATGACCCTCAGGGTCCCTTCCACCTCTATAATTCTACAATTCTATGATTGAGCTCATAGAAGCAGAAGGAAAAGAAGCAGTGTCACTCCATCAGCTCTGCCTCTCCTTGAGCCGCTTCCATTCCAGCAGCCCATTTTTAGAACTTTGTAAACTAAGCTGAGTTTGAGTCTTTCCTCCCACCCCTCCCCACACAAGAAAAAGAAATCGTTTTCCTTTGGTGTCATGTTTTTAAGATTGCAACCTTGAGAGCAGGGAAGGTTATTCTCCGTAACCCACTCCAGGTGACCTTTTTCATACGAAGAGTGAACTAAAAATGCTTCAAACAAATGCAAGTCTGAGCGTGCAAATTTCCTGGTAACCATTTTCACTGGGATTAATTATTGCAGCAGTGTGGTTGTGTGGCTAACCAAAGGTCATCACAAAAATAACAAGCAGGAAGGGAGGAGGAAGTGTAAGCGGTTGGTTGGTTTTCTAAAATATAAGGCATATATCAAGTGTCTAAATAAATAATGACTGAAGTACTAATGGATTAGTATTTATGCATTTTTACGATCTGGATCCAATGCAGTAAGGGAAACAGTGAAGTTGGAGGGGCGGCCCTGAATTTTGCCTCTCGCTATTGCTTTTCCCCTGTAGCCCCTCCCAGAAGAAAATTCAAACCCCACCCCGAAACCCAGGGCTCATTTCTAACTTTGGAGCTGGAGCGAGGGATATGTGGATATGGGGTTGGAGAGCCACGGGGTTCAGCTCTCCCCTGAGACCAAATCCTTATCCAATGGAAATGACAGCCACACCTGCTACTCTGGACAGCTGCCTAGTGTTAATCAACCCTCCAAGACGCAGCTCAACCCCTAAATGGCAGCACCGACAGATTAACTTGCAAGTCTGTGCTCAGGGACGCTGTTTGAACGCAGCCCAAACCTCCAGGATGCAGAGTGATTCTCAATTACGCTCCGGCACCTCTCGCCAAACAGGCCCAGGGTCACACTTTGCAAGCATGGCAGCTGATACCCCATTGCCCACTGCCTGCATGTGCAATATTGCAAGGAAACAACGCCAGGCACCATTTGGTGGCAACAACTACAGGAAGGGGCAGGGAAGAAGGGAGGGAGAGGGCAGCGCCAAGAGATGCAGAGACTTCCAGCAGGGATGAGAAACCTGTGACCCCCTAGATACTGCCACGCTAGAACTCCCATCATCCATGACCACCCACTGGCCTCGCTGGCTGGGACTGATGGGCACTGGAGTCCAGCAATGGCTGGAGGGCAGCAGGTTTCCCATCCCTGGAGTGAAGCAAGCTTTAATATAGTGCCCACGGACCCCAGGTGAAGAAGAGGGCCCTTGAGAAACTGGGAGTGGCCACATACAGACAGCAGACCAGATCCAAACACGAATCCGGTTCCATGGCTTGCCAGGCTCCGTTCAGGCTAAGAAATGAGGAATGCCATGGAAAGAGATGGCACTCTTTGCTCTTAGGGGGCAGCATGGAGCAGAGTCCTCGGCCAGGTGGTGGGTGACAGAAGAGCTGGCCAGGAGGAGGAACGTGAAATAGCACAAGTTGGTGGCTGAGCTGCGATTTGCTCAATGGGTGGAGACAAGTTCTTTCCCACTCCCCATCCCAGCAGGAGAGCAGCAACATGGAACCAGGATCCAGCCAGGGGTGCCCAGCACCAGTCAAAGAGACACCTGCAGGAAAAGGACAGAAGCAGGAATGAGGCAGACCAGGCTCCTTGGGGGACACAAGTCTCTTCTTCCCATACTCCATATTAGAACATCTGAGGGTCATAGAATCATAGAATCATAGAATCATAGAGTTGGAAGAGACTTCAACTTCTTCACTATGATCCCAATGTCCCACTGCTGGTCAGCCACTACTAGTTCCAACTTTATTAACATGTACATGTCATAAGGAATTTGTGCACCTGCTCACATGGAACTGCAGCTGCCATTCTGCTGCTCGTTCAGCCCAGTTTGGAGGAATCCTTCCTTTTAATGTTTTTACCCCATCTGAACGAATGAAGCCTTCACCCTCATCTCCAACTGGAACAAGAACCTAAGCCCCTCGTTGCTCTGTTTGCTCATCTGCATCTTGTCTTGCTAACCTCAGCCTTAGACTGTGGTTCCTTACTGTTAATGTGTTGGCACATATGGGGACATGATGTATTTTCGCTCAGTGGCAACCACCCAAGATGCTGCTGTTAGGCAGGTTCACATTAGAATGTGAACCAAACTGAATTCCTCCCCCATCCCTGGCTCCTATGAATTTAAGTTGTTTAGGGACAGAACTATAGGTGCCACCAAAAACAGAGCAGCTGTGCTTCCTCCCTCTCCTCTCTACCCCACTGGGATTATAGCAGGGACGCGGGTGGCGCTGTGGTCTAAACCACTGAGCCTCTTGGGCTTGCCAGTCGGAAGATCGGTGGTTCAAATCCATGCGATGGGGTGAGCTCCCGTTGCTCTGTCTCAGCTCCTGCCAACCTAGTAGTTTGAAAGCATACCAATGCAAGTAGATGCATTTCCATGTGCTCTGGCACTCATCACAGTGTCACATTGTGCCAGAAGCGGTTTAGTCATGCTGGCCACATGACCCAGAAAGCTGTCTGTGGACAAATGTCAGCTCCCTCGGCCTGAAAAGTGAGATGAGAGTCGCAACCCCATAGGCCCCTTTGACTGGGCTTAACCATCCAGGGGTCCTTTCCCTTTACCTTGGGATTATAGCAATGCAAAAATATGCAATATCGCCACACTGCAAATTACCCTAACATAGTCTAGCTCCACAGCATTAGGTATCATTGGGAAAGGACTGTCTCTTACAGAAGAACATGCATGCAGAAGGTCTTCAGTTCAATCCCCAGCATATCCAGGTGGAGAAGTCCATGTGGAGAAATACTTATCTACATGGACCAATGTTCTGACTCTGAATAAGGCAGCTTGCTAAGTTCCACATCATCTATGTTTGGTCTCCTGATTTGTAACCAGTAGACACCTTCAGCAACTGAGCTTCAGATTCAGTAGCATTCCACAGGCAAAGTTTCATATGTGGACAGACGCAGGGCAAAAACATTTTAATAAATAGAGCAACATGTACGTACTGGTGCAACTTATGCAAAACAATAAGAAAACATGGAATTTCAAACACCAAAACAACCTCAATTATCACAATTAAGACTTATTGAGGGGGAAAGCCTCTTGCATTTATGAATTGTGATTTTAAAGGAGGGTTTCCCCCCCCCCATATTAGCAAATGTGACCATTTGTTCCATATTGCAAAAAAAGGGGACCACCACCAAGTTATCTGTCTGGCCCAACCAAAGATGTACATGTTCTTCCTTGTCCTCCACAACAACCAGAAAATGATTTCAATCAAAATCCAGGTACGTGCCTGTGTGCGTGTGTGTACACTCAATAATACATTTTTTAATATGTATTTATATGCAGACATGCCTGGTAGAAAGAAGACCAGAGCAATCCCCACCACCATTGCCTCACTCTACATGGGGCTGTCCTTGAGACTGACCCAGAAACTCCAGCAGGTGCAGAATGCACTCCTTATGGGGTCCTCGCTGTGGGATCACATTCACCCGGTGCTATACCAGCTGCACTGGCTCCCGGTGGAGTACAAGATCAGGTTTAAGGTGCTGGTTTTAACCTTTAAAGCCCTATACAGCCTAGGACCCTCGTACCTACGGGACCGCCTCTCCTGGTATGTCCCACGGAGGACCTTACGGTCTTCAGACAAAAACATCTTGGCGGTCCCAGGCCACAGGGAAGTTAGGCTGGCTTCAACCAGAGCCAGGGCTTTTTCGGTTGTGGCACCGATCTGGTGGAACGCTCTGTCACAAGAGACTAGGGCCCTGTGGGACTTGACATCTTTCCACAGAGCCTGCAAGACAGAGCTGTTCCACCTGGCCTTTGGCCAAGGCACAGTCTGACCCCCTCCTTTGGTAACCCTCACAGATCACTAGCCCAATGGTTGCCATTAATTTGATTCTGAATTGATTTTAGAATGCTGTGTTACTTTTATTGTTGTTAGCTGCTCTGAGCCCGGCTTCAGTTGGGGAGGGCGGGATATAAATAATTTTTTATTTTTATTATGGTTATTATTCTGCATCTCCTTGCAGGAAGACTCCATCGCCAGCTTCTCCAGGCCTCACTTGGCTACTGGAGTTTGAGAAGCCACACGCTCGACCATCAGACCAGGGTGATGGTGGAGGAGACATGTGCTCTCACCTGGGTGAGCAGGACCTTCTCTGTTCCTTCAGAAGCACCTCCATCCAACGGGGCTATCATGAGCTGCATTCATCTTCAGATGTTTGCGATGACACGTATCTTCTGGGCGGCTCCACCAGGTATGCATATGAGAGCCCCACCATGATCTGCCAGAGAAGAGGAGTGGGTCAGCACAGTGTGGCTGGGGAGAGGAGGGAGGGAGGGTCTCACTGTGGCCCCAGAATGCAGTTCCACAGCCAGGCCACTGGGCACTCACCGTGAGGAGACTCAGCAAACCCATCATCACCCCCAGCATGATGTCCAAGTTGTTGGTCAAGCCTCCAGCCCACAGAGGCCCAAGGATGGTGGCCACGCCCCCTACAGAGCGACGGAGACCCTGACTGAACCCTGTGGAAGAAGAAGAAAGCATATTAAAGAATATTTATCAGTGTCTTCAGTCCCGCCCCAAAAGGCTCCCATATCAATTTTTTTAAAGACCCTTGGCTTGTTTTGGGATGCAACTTCAATGCCCGGATCAGCCTTGTTTCCCCACAAAATACAATATTATCTGGACTAAACTTGGAGGAAGAACCTGAAATCTGTCAGAGGGCAGCAATGGACACCACCTCTAACTGTGCTGGGAAATATCTTTGTGAACTTATAATTACGCATAACCTTTTGTTATGGTCAAGGGGATCAAGAGGGTTATTTTACTTTTATCTTTCCCAGAGGATTTACTAGCACCATAGATTATATCCTAACATCTAATAATGTGCAGAGATACCTTCAGGATAATTCCCAGAGCTGAAACTGACCACTTTCCACTTGAGTTATCTCTGACATCATTCGTTTCTCCTGCCTTTCCTAAATTATTGGACAAAACGAACTATCTGATACTTGGAAACAGAAGGTTAAAATGGAATGCACAGGTCCAAGAAAAAATGATTCAGATCCTGGATTCCCATGAATTTGCTTTATTAAAGGGGGAAACGTCAATAGAAACAGAAAACTTTATGAGAACATAATCAACCGAATGCGCCCACTGATGACCACAACCAATGTGATAAAAAAACAAAAAGTTTAAAAGACAGATTTGCTTTGATAAGGATTTTTTTTTTTTAGCAAATCATTCCCTGTCATCAGGCTTACAATAAAAAGACACAGCACAAAAGGAAAATAGACAGGAGGAGGAGGAGGAAATGAGCTCGAGTGGCCGTTCTTTGTTACAAATTCCATTTGGGTTGTGTGTTTGCTTCATCTAAAGTCCTGGCTGCTCCTTCAGCCTGCTGTGCCTCAGTCAATTCTCCGTGTCAAGCAACCGCAAGCAGTGGCAAAGACAGAACTGCAATTTCACTTCCGTTACTTGACAAGCCAACAAGCGCACAGCGAGGCAGAGAGAGCAAAACCAGGCGAGTCATTTTCCCAAGCCTGGAAGGATGTTGCAACAATGCTTTGCTGCTCTCAGGAGTGGGGGGTGTCGAGAGGCAGGCCGTTTTTCTTTTTAAAGAAAAAAAGGAAATCAGGCCACAGAGCAATCCAACACCAGCCAACAAACAAGCCTTGCAAACAAGGGCTGGAGAGGGCAAATGCCGCACACAGTAACTGGACCCAGGAAAGCGCAGCCTGATCAGGAAGCGAATACTAGCCTGGGAAACTGAAATCCTGGTAGAAATAAGACACTCTGCCCTCTGGTAGCCACGCCAGAGGGAGAGATGCTAGACCTTTTGAGATAGTTCACCTGGACCAATCTATCCCTGAGATGGCTTTAAACACAATACGAAGTTTTCAGCGAGCAGGTGGTTGTGTTCCTGTATCGGCAGAGTTCTGCTTTGATGCTACCTGTCCAGACAGCTATCAGGAGGGTCACAAGGGTCATCTAGCCCAAGCCCCCCACAATGAAGGAATTGCAATTCTGGTGCATAGCAGTTAAGGCACCTTGGATCAAGGGGGGAGCTCTAGCACCACTCTAGACCAAAGGATCCACCCATGTCATAAAACAAGACTGGAACTATTTAGCCACTGAGTGCTAGAATTTAAGGAATAGTTCCTTTCTCCCCACCCCCAAGAAACCATGATGATCCTGTAATTATCCAGTGCTATGAGCACTGAAAGATTCCTTCTCCAGCACAAAGAGTGTGCAGCTACCTTTGTAGGAAGGCATAGAGAACCATGCACAGATAAATCATCTTTGAAAGTAGATGATGCAAGACTAGAAGTACACATCAGTGTGTACACAGGTGTGCACATGGCTCAATACAAACATGCAGCAGAACATGAGTAGAGCCTTGAGGTGTCAGCATGGGACTGCATTACTTCAGGCTGAAGGGAGAGACTGCCAGTTCTGAACACTCCCTGCAAGCTATAAAATTAGATTAATAGGGTGAGATTCTATTCCCAGTTATCTTGGCCCATTATTGTTTCCTTTATGCAATATTTGTTTTCTAACTACACACACACGAGCTTTAAAAACAGTGGCATCCCCACCTACAGCCTGAAGTGACACAGTTCTAACACACCTCACTTGTTGGACTGGTCATGTTGGGCAGATGCCCGCTTATTGTCTTCCAAAGAAATTACAGTCTTACCTTGGGTTACAGACGCTTCAGGTTGCACATTTCCAGGTTACGGACACACCGAAACCCAGAAGTACTGGAACGGGTTACTTCCGGGTTTCGGTGCTCACGCATGCACAGTATGCTAAATTGCACTTTGCGCATGCACAGAAGCGCCACATTGCAACCTGCATGTGCACAGATGCGGCGCTGCTGGTTGTGAACGCTGTGGGTTGCGAACATGCCTCCCACACGGATCACATTTGCAACCCAAGCATCCACTGTACTCTGTTCTGAACTTTAAAATTTGAGACACAGCCTTACCTTGCGTTCTCTCAGCCGTGACTTTAGAAAAGAGCGACACTTGGGAGACTGCAACAAAGGGAAGGCCCAGGACTTGCAGGAAAACGCCCACGACCAACTCTGTAAGGAGAATGGTAAAGGTACCTGGAAGAAGCAAAGCACAGAGAACTCAGTAAGGAGGAGGAGCGAGATGATGGAGAGCAACAAGGGATGATCTGTACGTGCGAGTGCACTACTGAGGGTGAAAGGCATTTCCTCCCATCGCCTCCAGTGGAAGGTTTTCGATGGAGCCCACTTAAACACAGAGAGGGGGCAGGGATCAGCTTGTGCGCACATGCCCGTCCCTTGTCTGTGTGAACTGGAGAAAACAAGGAGCTGTCCGATGCGATTGCCATAAGATCTGCAATTCACATATGCATGGCATCACCACTTTCATGCTGCAGCCATGCGCCGCACAGGGAAAGATGCCCGGGCTATGTCTGAACAGGCCTTGCACCAAAGCAACCCTGTGGCCTTTTGAATGGTGAGGTGTAACATCAGGCACAGCCGTTGCATTCCAAGCCGCATGGGCAAGAATTAAACCTATGGATTTTGCATCAGAGGATGCTCGTTCACCTCCCAGTGTCAGGTGCTTGAACCAAAGACCAAAGTCACACGGTTAGTGAACTGAAGGCTAAGGTTAGCTGTATTTTTACACCTCCAGGGAAGATGGAATTACATCTGCCTCTCTCACACAAGTCAAAGGGTTTTATGCCCTCCCCAAAGCCCACATTAAAGATCTGAGGCAGTCAAGTCGTGCATCCACAGCAGTGGCAAGAGGAGGAATGACTGCTGGGAGGAGCGCAGAGAGAAGAAACGCCATCATGCATCTGCAGCAGCACAAGTAGACCCCTCTCTCTGCCCCAGCTGCAACAAAACATGTCTCTCTCGTATCAGGCGCTGTAAATCTCCACCCCCAAAGGCACATTGTCTCCAGAGACAGATGAATGCCAGAAGAGGGTGGGGAGGCACAAAGAGATAAGAATTGGTTACCCAAACAAATAAACACGTTTTACCATGTTGGATTGGCGGCCAATGTTTTAGATCTGGAATGGGGAACCCTTTTCACCCCGAGGCCACATTCCCTTTTGGGTAGGCTTCTGAGGGCCAGATAGTAGTGGTGGGTGGGCCAGAGGCAAAAGTGGGCAGAGCATCTAAAGCAAATTTTACCATCTGCTTACGTATCCCTCTGGGTACGGAAACTTCGGGATGCGAACGTGGCAAACCCTGGAAGTACTTTTCCGGGTTTCGCCAAGTGCGCATGTGCAGAAGCACTCTACGTGCCGCGCGCATACTCAGAAGCGCTAAACCATGCCACACACATGCGCAGAAGCGGTCCTCCGGTTGCAAATTCCTTGGGATGCTGCCAGATCTCCAGAACGGATCAGGTTTGCAACCAGAGGTAGCACTGTAATCTGGTTTCTAAACACACACATACACCTTCCATCAAAACATGCAGGAAGCTTTTCAGCAGAGCCAGTGAGGGATGTCGGGTTTGGCCTAAAGAGAGTTTCAAGGTCGAGACAAAGATCTGGAGGGCAGCGCCAGGCTCCCAGGTCCACAGTCATAGAATTATAACATTGTAGAGGTGGACGGGACCCTGAGGGGCATCCAGTGGCGTAGCGTGGGTTGTCAGCACCCGGGGCAAGGCAAGTAATTTGCGCCCCCTAACCCGTGGATTTGCGCCCCCTAACCCTAACCCCCAGATGTTGCGGCCGGCCCCCCCTGCACCCCCCACGCTACGCCACTGGGGGCATCTAGTCCAACCCCCGGCAAAGCAGGAATCTCAACACTCCTGGCTCTGGAACCACTTCTTAATGCTCTCCCAGTTCATTCCAGCTGCAGCATTTCCCAACTGCAGCATGGGAACTGGGAATTCTGGCAGAGCTGGCTTCCGCTTCGCATAGGCATGGGGTTGATCAAGAATACCAGTTTCACCAAAGAGGATCAACAGGACCATGGAAGGAGCTCAGCAACGTTACCTCGGGGCCGTACCAGGAAGAACAGGCACCAAGCACAGGCTATGTTGCAGATGACCAGGCCAAGGACCAAGAGGATGCGGTCAGACAGGCGAGTGCTCAGGCAGCGCACCAGGAAGAAGCCAGCAATGACCTGAAGGCAGGGGGAGAGAAGACGGCCATTTTGAGCATCACAGACTTCTCACATGACTAGACATCAACGGTGCAATCCTATTTCTACCAAGAAGGAGGCTGCGTACACCTTAAAGGTTTAACATATACAGCAGAACCATCATTTTCAAGACAACCTTCATCCCCAGGCCTGGCAAATCAAGAACTATAGTTGATGATCTGATAGTCTTTACTTGGACTGCATTATTTTAACTCATGTCCAACAACTCCTATGGCATGTCTATGCTATAGGTTTTTTTATAATAATAAAAAATCTTTTAATTTTCCTTCATTGTTGTAAGTGTTCTGTTTTATAAAGTAAAGTAATAACTAAAAAATTCATTTAATATAAAATAAAGAACAGTACTTTTTTACCATGACATATTGCAACATTTCTTATTGAAAATCCTTATTCCATTGTATTAGGTCTAATGATTTGCTTGGCATAATTCCGATTATTATTATTATTATTATTATTATTATTATGCCACTCATCTGAATGGGTTGTCCCAGCCACTCTGGTGGGCTCCCAACAAAAATAGTAAAAACACAATACAGCAACAAACACTCCTTATTCTTTCATTTATATATTTTTTCTGTTACTCTTTCCAGGTGATTTTTCCTTAGTTTGCACTTATCCTGGTTTTAAATTCTTGATAGCCTGTTGCTATATGCGTCATAATATTTTTCCCCACCCATACTAAAAATTCCTGTAAAGATATGTTTTTAAAAGGAAACAGCCATGAGCATCTTGAATTTGGCTTGGAAACGGATTGTTGTCAACCAAAACCCAGCATTATATAACTCTGGATTCAAAGTCAAGCTGTCTTCAAGGGCAGACCCACGTACAGCAGTCAAGAGGTGCATACACCGCCCACAAAAATAGCTAAGCCTAAGTTATCAGTTTATCAGACACTTGGTGAAAATGAATCATGGCAGGGAGTGGGATATCTATGAAAGTAGGGATGAAGAACTGGATCCGGCTGATGGACTGGATTCCCAATACCTTACTCCCGGTAGCCAACTTTGGCAATGTCATAATGACGACAGGTGACCCAATTTTGCCGGGGGTTAAAGGAGGTTGTCATAACCAGCCTGTCAATCAGCAGTAACAGCACCTTCCTTTGAAGCTGCTCTTCCAGCACCTATTCACCTTCAAAGGTATAAGCACCAGTCAGGACCGCAGGACCACCTCTCCCCACATGAACCATCCCAGACTCTGTACTCATCATCTGAGGCCCTTCTTTGTGTGCCTCCTCCACGAGAGGTCTGGAGGTCAGCAATACGAGAACGGGGCCTTTTCTGCAGTGGCTCCCCATTTGTGGAATGCTCTCCCCAAGGAGGTGTGGAGTTTTGGTTTAATTGTTTGCTTGTGTTTTATCTTGGATTTTATTCTGTGACCTGCCCTGATATCTTCTGATGAGGGGTGGTATATGAATTTAATGAATGGATGAATAAATTCAGCTGTCACGGGGGGACCCCTTCAAAGTCCTTTTGGAGGAAGTGGCTTAAAGCAAAACAGCTTTCCCCAAACAGAGAAAATATGTCCTCTTTGCTACACTGAGTTTCCAATGATTAGGACACTAGATACTAGCTTCCCTCTCTAGTATCACTAACCAGATGAGTAACCAGGGCTAGATACCTCTTCCCTCGCCACCCCGAGACTGGAAAGGGTGGCTTGTGGTAAATAACCTTATCTCAAAGTTAACAGGTTCGGCGGTTCGCATACAATTTAAAAGCCTGCCCAACCTGTTTAACCAGCGGCAACAGTTGGAGAAATTGGGCAGGGATCACGCTTACACACAAATATACACATGACAGAAATTGACATCCCCCTCAAAAACAACTTTCAGTTCTACAGAAGTCAGACAAAGTCACATTTTAAGGAGGGGGGAAGAAAGTACCCAGAGGGATACTCTCACCTTGCTCCCTTGTCTGAGGGCTCTTTGCCATAGGTCTTGGCACTCACCTCCACACCGCAGAGGAAATACATGATGCTGTTCTCCAGCTCCCCAAAATTCAAGAACTTCTGGGTGATCGGGGTCACCATCGTCTAGATGAAGAAAACATATGTGAGCATCCAGGAGCATAGGGGAAACCAATGGTCCCCTTTATGTTCCACCACCACACTAAACGGCCTCGGCCCAGTATACCTGAAGGAGTGTCTCCACCTCCATCATTCAGCCCAGACAATGAGGTCCAGCTTTGAGGGCCTTCTGGTGGTTCCCTCCCTGCGAGAAGTGAGGCTACAGGGAACCAGGCACAGGGCCTTATTGGTAGTGGTGCCCGCCCTGTAGAACACCCTCCCAGCAGATGTCAAAGAAATAAACAACTATCTGACTTTTAGAAGACATCTAAAGGCAGCCCTGTTTAGGGAAGATTTTAATGTTTGGTTTTTTTATCGTGTTTTTAATGTTCTGTTGGGAGCCACCCAGAGTGGCTGGAAAACCAAGCCAGATGGTTGGGGCATAAATAATAAATTACTACTACTGCTGCTACTACTACTACTACTACTACTACTACTACTACTACTACTACTAATAATAATAATAATAATAAAGAGACATAGGAAATGGGGATCTGGGAGATGGCTTTTTCTGGGGCAGCTTCTAAGCTGTGGCGCCCCCTCCCCTTCTTTGGCAATCACTCGTAGCCGAGTAAGATTGTCTTCCATAAACACAGTTTTAACAATGCATCCGTGAGTGACTGTAGGTGTACCTAACATCTTCACTGTACAGCTTTCGTCATCTGCTGAAGATGCTCTTCTCCTCTCTGGCCTTTGACGCCTACAAATTAGGATCCACCCTATTCTTTTGACCTCAATGCTTGGCACAGATTTTAATTTTGCGTTACAAATTGCTCCAAATGCAGCCGGGAGGACTTGAGGTGCAGGGCGGGAAACAAAACAAATACCAACAACAAAGACATAATGAGAAATAATTGGTGCTTCCCAAAGGGATAAGTAGTGTGAGAACCAGCCAGGAAGGGAGAGGGATAATCTATACAACGAGCATGGGATTTGCCTGAGCACGCAACACATCAAAAATGTCACCTACCTCTAGGGCGGTTTGATTGAAGAGCGTAATGAACTGGGCTGTCAGCAGAACCACCACCTCTTCCCTCAGGTACTCTGCAATGACAAATCTCGTTGAGAGCCAAAACAACGCTGGACGGGACATTATTTCATTTCACTTTTAATCTGTATACCGCCTTTTTATATTATTATACCACAAGGTGGTTCACAAACTGAAGAAACAACAAAGATTGCACACCTCACAACAATCTGATCCGACACAAAAAAGTCACAATACAAACTTAACTTTAAAATAAACAACTAATATCACATGAAACAATATTCAACCATCCATTAGGATATAATAGTTAACAGTAAAGTTAAATATCAGCAAATAATAATTAAACAGTTTACACTTAACAATAAAGCATTGTTAAGCAGTAATCAATAAAAAATAATGGCAAGTCACAATGCATAAAATACCATGAAACATACAAAGCCAGGTAAAAGGATCAAACTGAGAAACAAGGACCTGTAAAATTATTTTTTTAAGAAACTTAACTTTAACCTTAACTTTGCCCCTGCCTGCCTCCAATTTTGTCCTTTCCTTGGAAGACGCTCTGTTCTCAAGACCCTCTTCTGCCACGAGAGCTACTATGTCCCCACCAGAACATTTGGAAATTGATTGGCTTGTTTTATGAGGTGGTGACGGGGGGAAAAGTTGAGGCAGCATCCTCCAACATGCCAACTTTCTGAACTTGCAGACCAGAAAAGGGAGGCTCAGCTCTAGTCTTCTCCATGTGCCTTCTTGTAGGGCAAGCTTTGGATCAGAGATGGAGAACTTCGGGCCCAGGGATCAGATGTGGCCATAGACCTGGCCCCCAGGGCTCTCCCCCAAGCCGTGTGTCTTGCTTTTTAATCTTTAATGATTTATTATTTATTATGTTTTCATACATGCTGGAACCTTGCCAACAAAGGTCCGTATAGTTAAAGCTACGGTTTTCCCAGTAGTGATGTATGGAAGTGAGAGCTGGACCATAAAGAAGGCTGATCGCCGAAGAATTGATGCTTTTGAATTATGGTGCTGGAGGAGACTCTTGAGAGTCCCATGGACTGCAAGAAGATCAAACCTATCCGTTCTTAAGGAAATCAGCCCTGAGTGCTCACTGGAAGGACAGATCCGGAAGCTGAGGCTCCAATACTCTGGCCACCTCATGAGAAGAGAAGACTCCCTGGAAAAGACCCTGAAGTTGGGAAAGATGGAGGGCACAAGGAGAAGGGGATGACAGAGGACAAGATGGTGGGACAGTGTTCTCGAAGCTACCAGCATGAGTTTGACCAGACTGCGGGAGGCAGTGGAAGACAGGAGTGCCTGGCATGCTCTGGTCCATGGGGTCATGAAGAGTCGGACACAACTAAATGACTAAACAACAACAAATATACTGGAAGCCACCCAGAGTGGCTGGGAAAACCCAGTCAGATGAGTGAGGTACAAATAAATTTTATTATTATTACTACCACCTGCAGTGAGGGCAGAGAGAGGTAGGTAGATGCTAATCTACTGCAGAAAGGTAAAAGCCCCACCCACTGCTCCTCCCGCTTTTGCCTCTGGCCCCGCCCACCACTGCCATGTGGCCCCTGCAAGTCTGCCTGGAAGGGAATGTGGTCCCCTGTCTTTGATGGCCCCATACCCACCACGGAAGAGAGCTCACCTGTCATGGAGCTGAAATTATAGGCGGGAGTCTTCTCCAAAGAGGCTTCTTCATCAGCCAAGTGCCCATTGGGCACATACCGAACCTCGTCACCCGAAACAGCTTCCCGGCGCTCCGCGGAGGTGCTGCCGTAGCTGCTGCTCTCCGCTGCCTCCTCGTGTTGCACAAGAGGCTTCTCCTCCTCCTCTTCCACAGCGTCCCGCTCAGCCGCCGCTGGGGCCTTTGAGGAGTGCCCCAACGGCGGCGGCGGCAGGTCATAGTACAGCGTCGCAACAATGATCTGCAGAAGCAGCCACACCATGCACATGAAGATCTGAAGGAATGGAGGAAAGAATGAGCATGAGTGCATCGCCCTGAACCGTCATTTATTTGTTAAATTTATGTGCTCCCCTTCATCGGAGGATCACAGGGCGGTTTGCTACAACAACAAGCCCCCCCCCCTTTTTTGTAATGTATCTTTTTTCTGTTTTGTTTTTTCTGCATGGGTACTATTTGTAACTATACTTTCTATGGACTCAGCTGCTTTAGTAAAAAAAAACAGCGATTTGAATGTGCTATAAACATGCAACACCAGATGGCGCCAGAGAGCAAGAAATTTTAAAACACGGTTTTCCATAGAGATTTTTTTTCTTTTGTTATAACAATCTAGTTCCTGACTTATTTATAACATCCCCCCCCCCCGTGTCTGGATCCACCCTTTTAAAATAAAGATTTTTTATTTTTTTTAAGGACACAGGGACTTACAGCCAGCCTGCTTGCTGGATCAGGCCAATGGCCCATCTAGTCCACCATCCTGTTCTCACAGTGGCCAACCTGATGCTTGGGGGAAACCAGTGAGCAGGATTTCAGCACAAGTACATTCTTGTCTCCTGAGGTTTCCAGCAACTGGGATACTTCAGAAGCATGGCTGCCTCCAGCTGTGGAAGCAGAGCAGAGCCATTGTGGCTAGGAGCCATCGATAGCCTTCTCCGCCTCCATGGATTTCTCTAATCCTCTCTTAAAGCCATCAAAGTTGATGGTAATCTAAGGAATGTTGAAATGACGTTTGGTTGAAAATAAGTGGTACTGGTAAAGAGATGCTTAAGAAAATGTAAATAGGGATTGATAATTGGAAATGGATATTTATAATAATAGGCTAATATATGGAGTAAGGATAAACGTTAGAGGGTAAGGATTTGCTGAATTTAATATTTGAATTGGAATACAAAATGGGAGGTGTGAGGAGGTCAAGAAACTAGTGAAGAAAATATAAGATTTGAAAATATTAATCTATTTTTTGTTTTTAGCTCTGAACTTTGGTGTTTTTCTTTGTCTTTATTCTTTATTTTTCTTTTCTTTCTTCTATCAACTGTTTTCCTACTGTGTATTTTTTATTGGTTTTGCTTTTGTAGTTTAAATGTTGGAATTGGTTTTTATTGTCTGTGAAACATTAATAAATATCATTTTTTTAAAAAAACAAAGTTGATGGTAATCACTGCCTCCTGCAGGACCGAGTGCCATAGTTTTAGCAATGCGCTGCATGAAGAACAATTTCATTTATCTGCCCTGAAACTTCCCACATTCAGCTTCTTTGAATGCCCCCCAGTTCTAGTAAAAATAAATAAATTAAAAATTGATTATTATTTTTTACAATTTTTTATTTTTATTATTTGTTTTGACTGCGTCAGACCAACACGGCTACCCCAGTTCTAGTGCTAGGAGAGAGGAAGAAAAACATCTCAGTATCCTCTTTCTCTATGCCACATATAATTTTGCAAACTTCCAGCTAGAACAATATTAAGGAGAAAAGATACTGATAACTCGTTTGCTAACAGCTCAAGACTAGAAGGACACTTCCACGAAGTCTGTTACAAACTGGGGTTTTAAAAGCCTTATTTATAGCCACATCCAAATAAATGCACTCACTAAGTCTGGATTCTCAGAGAAGAAGCGGATCTGTTGGGACTTTGCAGCTGCCTGGCGATTATTTTTGCACCTTATTTAATGACACAGTCGACACATTCCATCCAAATATGATTTCATCTAGTGCTGGTTTTGATTATATGAGTCTTTGATCCCCTATTTCTGTCTTATGTTGGAATACTGCCACTTTGCCTCTTTTACACAAGCTCTGATTTTTCCCCCCCTTTATCTTTCATCTCTTTACTTGACACCTGACCGGGCTCGAATACTTTTCTTTTTCTCTTTTGTTGAATTCTCACAATGCTCTGCCAGCCTTGTCACACATTGAATGAAATAATAATTAAAAAGTTGAATAGTTGGGGGCAGATGGCTGATTCTTCCCCTCCTGTGGTTTCCAGCCACAGAGTCAGAGCATAACCATTCTGACTTTCCTTCAGCCTCTAACAAAGACAAATAACTCCTCCCAAAGTTAGACTGGGTGTATTTGCACCAGACTTAGGCAGGAATAAAGTGTTAGAATTCCTGCTCCATGATTGCAGTCATGGGATTTTTGTCTTTCACATGACGGTGTATGTTTTGACTCCACAGAGTGGGAAGTGAGGGAGACTGGATGTTTGTGTTACTAAGTTCTGTGAAGTGGGACTATTGTCCTTTGTTTTGTTTTTTCTCTTTGCTGTCTGGTGCTAGAGAGAGAGAGAGAGAGAGGGAGGGAGGGAGCCATGTTGCAGTGCTCCATGTGTGTTTATATGTAAATAAAGTAGATTAGCCAAAATGCTGAGTTGCTGAGGTCTGTCACACACATGATGAGCAAACTCTGCGGATCCCTAAGTGTGCTGGTGTCGGTTGGCATCGATCGCTGTGATGTTCAGGTGGAAGAAAGCTTTTGAAGCTCCCAAACGAAAGACCAGGAGGGAGAGAATATGCCAGTCGGGCATGTTTCTCTGCCAGGGTCCTACTCGAGTGTAGGACAAGCTGCTGACATAAAATGGTAGGAACTGTGCTACTTTGGGACTATTCTGATACATTTAAATGATCCCCCACACAGGAGAACGCCCTGCACATAGAAGTCTAGTGTGCCAGGGACAACGGTTCCAGCCCAGTGCTTTAGCCAATTCGCTTGATTTTCCAATCGCAGGGACGTCTTCCTTTTCCACCCTACCTGCAATTTGAAAAGGCGCTGCCCATCCTGCCCAATCCGCCAAACAACCATGTGCAGGGGCGGCGCATCCTGTTTTGTCGCTTGAGGAGAAATGTGCAAAGCCCCCGCTGCTACCAGCATTGCACAGCGGTTGCCCGCAAAGTGCTGGCAGCAGTGTCAACTTTCAGTGAGGTTTCCTTTGCAAGTTCTCAGGCGTTTCGTGAGATCCCACTGGAAGCCAGTGCTGCTGGAATGGGCAGGCAGCAAAGGAAGGGGGGCACCACCCCTGGGGCTCCTGCCGCTCAAGGCGGGAGCCTCATCCTGCCTCATCCATGGGCCAGGCCTTGCACCATTGTGGAGAGGAGCTTGCCTCATCCATGGGATGAAATGCACCAGACTGGATTATACATAGTTGCTAACAAAGTGCTTCTACTCACCCCAGGCGATGTGAACTTGTCGACCACGAAGGGCCCCACCTGGAAGTTACAGAGGCGCAGGAACAGGTTACAAGCTGGCCCTGGGGGGCAAAAGTTGCAAGTCAGGTGTCTGAAAGCAGCATGGCAGCAACGTACAAAAGCTTAGAATCTTAGAACTGTAGAGTTGGAAGGGACCCTAGTGCAAAACCCTGCAAGGCAGGAATATGCTGCTGTCTCATACAGGAATCGAACCTGCAATTTTAGCATTATCAGCACCACGCGCTAACCAACTGAGCCACGCAGGCTGCAACCTCCATGTTCAGCTTGTTGCGGCATGACCTGCCCACCCACTCTCACACAATTCTCAGTAGCAGCAATCCTTTCAAGCAGAGGCGCAGGTTGCCGATGGACATTTGGCCGGCCACTGAGACCAGGATGGTGGCTGGGACTGACCACTACAAACAAGTCCAAATTGCACTGACCAAGCAGGGTCTTTGTATGTTCTTTTACACTTCTGGCTGTGGAAGAGGGGCTCCTCCTCTCCTCTGAAGCCAGACCAGAAACACAACTACCTTTTAGAAGGTTGGAAACTTTTATCTGCTTATCTGCAGGGCTGAGGCACATACTGGGAGAAAGAGACTTTGTGCTAGCCACCAGACAATGGCTTTTCCCACCTGCTTTTCCCAACCCTCCAGCCCTAGCAGCCTTTCCCAGACCATGACTTAGGAACAGCAGAAGCAGCTGGGAAGAGAGGAGGAGAGTTCGGGGATTATTCTTATTTTAAAAAATACTTTTATACATTGCGTGTCTTTGCTTTTAAATTTGTATTGTTATTTTGTGCGCTGTTACTTTTATAGTTTATAGTTCAGAAATTATAGATTGTAATTGTTAAGAGTGCATTTCTGTTTATTATTTGCTGATATTTAATTTTATTGTGTGCTATTATATTCTAATGGATGACTGAGTATTACTTCATTTGCTGTAACTTGTTTATTTTAATGTTACATTTTCATGGTGACATTTCTGTACTGGATCACAGTGCTGTAAGGTGTGCAAACTTTATGGTTTCTTTGGCTTGTGAGCTGCCTTGTATACAGCAATATAGAAAGGCTGTATAAAAATTAAAAGTGAAATGAAATGAAAAGAAACACTGAGGGGAGGGCAACTGGTGATCCCGGCACTAAAAGCTTTTGTTGGAAAAGTGATTCCCCAGATGCTATATGGAGTAGAACTCTGGGGATGGAATCAGAAGCTGTTAGAACGGCTTGAAATCTTCCAAAATTTTTACCTCAGAAGAATTCTAGGCCTCCCTCAGAGTACTCCGGCAGCTCTCCTAAGAGTGGAAGTAGGATTACCTTCTGTGTCTGCCAGGGCCCACTTAAGATTCCTGCGTTTTTTCACCAACCTCATAGATGCCCCGAACACCTTATTGGCTAAACAAGCCTTTGTATCATTACAAAATAATACTACTTGGCGTAAAAACCTACTAGATATCCTATCCAGATACAATCTACCTGAGTTTAATACCCTCAAATTGTGGAGCCCTGTTAAAGTTCGGGAATGGATCTTTGAAAAAGACGCCTTTTTGAACTCCACAAAGATAAAAAACTCTGGGTTTTCCTACTGGTTTCCCCAAGTAAAAGCAGTCAAAATCTGTGCCAACTACTTGGTGGAGATCACTGATCCCACCCTTCGGAGAGCTTTCACTATGGCACGGTTTCAAACATTGCCAACTGCATATCTGACTGGTAGATTCACAAAAACCCCAGTAGAACATCGTTTATGCCCTTGCCTTATGAAAATTAAAGAGGATCTTACACATTACCTCCTCTATTGCCCCATCTACTCGGGCTTTAGAGACGCATTGCTGCAAATTATACCCAACTCTATAACCAATCCTGAAGATAGAGTAAAATTTTTGTTAGTTGATGCAAACCCACGTATTACTCATGTGGTAGCAGTTTTTGTGATGAAGGCCATGAAAGCCAGGGAAAGATTTATGGATGACAATGTAAAGACCCCTTCATCGTCTGTCTAACTCATTGCTTGTTTTCCCTCTCTTTCTATTTTGTGGGATGAAGGTTTTGTTGGCATAGTATGTAATGAATTTTAATATTTTTAACTATTGTTGTGTTGATGTTTGTGTACAGGCATGGTCCTCACAATAAACGGATTTGTTGTTGAAAAGAAACACTGCTTTTCCATGCAGAGGCACTTGCTACATCAGGAGATCAAGGACCTGGGTCTACAAACAAGCCCAAACAAGCCTTCATTTGTATTGCACCTTTAAAAAAACCTACACCTTTCTCCTTCTCTGTGTGTGCATTTCAAACTGCAACAATTGCACTGCACCCAGTTTGTTCCTCTGAAAGCTTCCACACTGTTTTGTAATAATAAATAAATTGTTCCTGGTTAAGCAGGGAAGGGCTGAGGATTAAGCCTCCCGCTTGCTCCATATGAAACAAAGCAAGCACGTTATGCCATACCAAGCAGTTAATCTGCATGTTCTTGTTCCTCAGAGCATCAGAAGAGACCTGCTGGGTCAGGTTAAATAATCCTCTGTCCCAGCATCCTGCTCTCCCCGTGGCCGGCCACATGCCGATGAGAAGTGCACAAACAGGACCTGAGAGCAAGAGAACTCTCCGCACATGTGAATTCCCGCAACTAGGATTCAGAGACATGCTGCCCCTGACGGCAAAGGCAGAGATCCGCCAATGTAGACATTAACCCTTGATCGTCACATCCTCCACGTGTTCCATCTTCTCCGTGGCAACTGCAGACTAAACAAATGGTCTTGATTGGAAAATTGGTCCACAAATGGACTGATCTCTACCTTTGATTTCCACCTGAGTCCCCACAAACATCCAGGGAGGTATGGTAATAACAGAAATGCGTAGCCAGGGCAGGATGAAAACCTTTAGAGGACCTGAGCACTTTGGTACCCCCAAACATATCTAATTCAAAGTATTAATAATAATAAACCACAGAACAAAATTTGATTTGTCGAAATGAAACGAAATTAGTGAAATGCAGATTAAGTGATAAAGACTGAAAAAACTTCAGATGTAGTTGAGGGAAGTCTAAAATATTGTATAGGATATGAACATATGTTATATGATTTATGGAAATTATATGTAAAATTGAATAAAAATTTATAAAAAAAGAAAAAAAGAAGAAAATTCTCCTTTAATTGATCAGATCCTCAAAACTAATATTACATAACACATCTGCTTCTATACTTTGTAGAGATAAGGCACCCAGCCTGCCTCGTTGCCTATTTCTTCTTTTGGGATTTTTTAATAGACTTCCACTGAGAAAATGAACGCTCAGCTGAGCCATTTGTAGCCATCAATGTTAAAAACCCGGCAATGGAAAAATTTCTGTGGTGCACCCCTCCCCCCCCCCCCGCTTCCCTTAGTGCCCTAAGAATGTGCTTATTTTGCTTAATGGTTAACCCAGCCCTTTCCATAGCAGACAGGAATATACTGAAGGTTTTTAGAGGGCAGAGGAAATCAGACTTACCGATGAGTAGCCCAACCTGTCTGCATGCCATGACAGCCGCAAACACCGTGGCGCGCTCCCGGGACGTGGTGGTTCGGCTGAGGTAGCCAAAGATGGATGCTCCGGCTCCTGTGCCCACACCTGCAGGGGAGGGCCAAGTACAAAGAGTCAGAGAGGGGAAGGGGGGACAGAGGACAGAGGCCATCCTAGCTGTAAGTCCTGAAAGACCTGCTCCCTGCCTTGCAGAACTTTTTCTACCAGGCTGGGGAAGGCATGCCCCAGACTGACTCCAACTACAAAAAAAAAAAAACCTAAGGCTGCTGAACAGACTCTTAGGCTGGGGTTTTGTTTGGGTGTGGGGGCCAGTTGTGGCTGTTAACTTTTGTATCGTTATTTTTAGATCTTATTCTGACTTGTGGGTAAATCATTATCAGATTGGTTGTGTACTTTTTGATGTGTATCATTTATCGTTTATGACGGCTTTTGTTCTACAGTGGTACCTTGGTTGTCGAACTCAATCCGTTCCAGGAGTGTGTTCGACTCCTGAAATGATTCGAAAACCAAGGCACAGCATTCGCAAACCGGAACAATCACTTCCAGGTTTGTGGCATGCGGGAACCAATTTGTTCGACAACTAAGCCGTTCGACAGCCAAGGTACCACTATATTTGTAATTATGCAAATTTCTTCACGTTGGAAGACACCCTGAGTATGGTTCTAAGTATGGAAAGGAGGCATACAGATAAAATGATATGTGTATGTATGACAAAACCATCCCTAAAGCACGGGGGGGGGGCTACTTTTGGCCTGCAGGCTGGGTTCAAGTGAAGGAAACCTTTGGGAGGGTGCATTCCAACAGTGGGCGGGGCTCTAGGTAGAAGTGGGTGGGGCAAAAAGCAAAGCAAAACAAGGAATGCGAAATTCCAATCCAGCGGTATCCATTTTAAATGGGGGGGGGGGATAAAAATGAAGGAATGCTCTTTCCATCCCCATTAGACAACAACAACAAAAATACATTCACACCCCAATTTATTTTTAGAAAAGAGGAAACAGTGTTTTTCTCCAAGACCCACCACCCAAATGCAACTATTATTCAAAAAAAATCTCACATGTGCAAACATAAATACACCCTCCACTCTATCACTTACCTGCCACCAGCCGACCACTCAGAAGCATCCATTTGGAACCACCGACAAAGTACATGAAGTTCCCTGGAAGCGGAAGACACAGGAAAGACAAGCATGAGTTGAAGAGGAAACCAGGCTAAATGAATCATCTTGCTCTAGAGAAAGCAACTTTCTCCCCAGTATAGCAATCCACTAGAAAGCAGGGCACAATTCAAGTCTACACACCCTTTTTTCTGGGATCCCCCTCTTTTTGCCAGTGGGATTCAATCACATGCTGGTCGATTCAGCTTGCGTGGTTAGGGTGGACTTTGCGCTCTTGTGCAACAAACCCACTTCCCCCACTTCCCTTACTTTTTGCTGTAAGGAAAGTGATGGGGAAAATGAGCTGGAAAGTGGAAGATGCAACCATCACTTGGCAAGTCGCCTGGAAGAGATCTGACATTTTAAATCCCTTAAGATAAGACGAGTCTGCTGGATCAGGCCCATGGCCCGTCCAGGATCCTGTTCTCACAGTGGCCAACCAGATGTCTATGGGAAACCCACAAGCGCCCTCCCCTCTCCTGTGGTTTCCAGCAAAGTTTAGCTTCCACCTACCGTGGGGGGAAAGGGATGCGGGTGGCGCTGTGGGTTAAACCACAGAGCCTAGGACTTGCCGATCAGAAGGTCAGCAGTTCAAATCCCCGCGACGGGGTGAGCTCCCGTTGCTCGGTCCCTGCTCCTGCCAACCTAGCAGTTCGAAAGCACGTCAAAGTGCAAGTAGATAAATAGGTACCAATCTGGTGGGAAGGTAAACGGCATTTCCGTGTGCTGCTCTGGTTGGCCAGAAGCGGTTTAGTCATGCTGGCCACATGATCAGAAGCTGTACGCTGGCTCCCTCGGCCAATAAAGCGAGATGAGCGCCACAACCCCAGAGTCGGCCACGACTGGACCTAATGGTCAGGGGTCCCTTTACTGTGGGGGACTGGAGTCTCATCTGCATGCTTTGACCCCAAACACAACCACTGCCCCTGCCATCACCACTCTCAATGCAGCCCCCACTTACCTGCTATCTGAAACAAGTTGGCGAAGAGGATGATGGCCTTGGTTTTATGGGTACGGTCAGACCAATATCCAAACAGCGGGCCTGTGATCAGCCCGGCAAAGCTGAAGGCCGAGATGCCCAGGCCCAGGAAGTAGGGCTCGGCATTGAGAGTTTGCAGGTAAGCCCAGAGGGTGGGCAGGATCACAGCTGCGGAGAGGCGAAAAAATAAACTCCAGTAAATAGAAAGTATCAAAAAGAGCATCCATCAGAAGTGGCTTCCAGAAAATATTATGATTAATACTATTGCTATTTAAATTTGCATACCCGCGGGTCTCAGGGCAGTTACAACATAAAAACACAAAATACATAATGAAAGTAAATACCAAAACAACCCAATCACATTTTAAAAGGACATCGGATGTCAGTCAGCCAAAGGCCTGGTTAAAGAGGAACCTTTTTGCTGGTCACCGAAAGGTGTATAATGAAGTCACCAGGCGAGTCTCCCTGGGGAGAGCGTTCCACAAACTGGGAGGCACTGCAGAGAAGGCCCCGTTCTCGTGTTGCCGCACCCCAGACTTCTTGTGGAGGAGGCACACAAAGAAGGGACTCAGATGATGATCTCAAGGTCTGGGTAGGTTCATATGGAAAGAGGTCGTCATGGAGGCATTGCGGTTCTGAGCCATTTAAGGCTTTATAAGGTTTAAGGCTTTATAGTTATGAGAGCAGGAGTCAAATAAAATTTTGGGGAAGGGACAAGCCCCATCCCCCACAATCGATCACATGACACGCTGCATGCACATCATTTGTTTAGCAATGCCCATCTGTTTTTTGGGGAGCAGCCCCCTCAAATATTTTATGGGGAGGGCCAAAGACCCCTCAGCCCCTAGGAGTTGGCTCCTATGTATGAGAGGCTACAGGTCATTGCCATGAGAGTTGTCCCGTGGTCTCTGCATTTCCCCCATGCTTTCTGAAACTCTTGTCTAGTGTGATCTCAAATTGCCTCTGTTAATCTAGCCAGTTCAATATACTCTTAACAGTTTATCTTGCCATTGCTTTTTTTGCTGGCATAATTTCCTTTTTCCAGTTCACAAAACACTTGAGGCTTTAGGTGCCCTAAAATACGTACCTGGACTTGTTTCAATTAATGTCTGCAGGAGACTTTGTGGACATTTACGTAAGTTATAATTAGAAAAATCTTAATAATTATTCATAAAGGAAATAGTTTATAAGAAGTAAATAAGGAGGCCAGATACAGGATAAAGGAAGTCTTTTATTTGGTTGTTTGTACTGTTGTGTGTTATGTTATGCTCACTGTTACAACATGTGCTTCTCTTTTTTTTAAACTCTCAAAACCCTGTGAAGCAACCTATTGGTTGTATTGTTACATCTGCATCCCACACTTAATCAAAGAACACGCAAGCAGCATTTGCTGCAAGAAGAACACAAGGCAGGTTGCGGGTTCAATCCCTACTGGCATTTCCAAGTATCATCATCATCATCATCATCATCATCATCTATTATTTGTACCCTGCCCATCTGGCTGGGTTTCCCCAGCCACTCTGGGCGGCTTCCAACAAAGATTAAAAATACATTAAAATGTCACACATTAAAAACTTCCCTGAACAGGGCTGCCTGTATGGCTGGGAAAGATTCAATTCCTGGAACCCTGGAGTTTCACTGCCAGCCAGTGCAGACAAGATGGAACTAGATGGGCCAACGGCCTGACATCATACAAGGCAGCTTCCCGTATTCTTATGCAAAACCAGAGCTCTGCTGGGTCGGGCCACAGGTCCAACTGGTTCACCCATCCTGCTGCCCACAGTGGCAAGCAAGGCTTGAAGGCAACAGTCCTCTGCCATTATTGCTCCCCAACCAACACCTTTCCACGTGGCAGGCTGCCTTTGCTCCTGAATACATCATGGTGACTAGGAGTCATTAATATCAGGAGTGACACCGTGCAAGCTGGAGTTATTTGTTAGCAAGAAACTGATCTGCACAGACTGGGTGGAGTGTCAGGCCTCACGAGCACAGCAGCTCCTCCCTTGCTTGCCATACGTCAGGAAAATTCCTGCTGTGCTGGTTTTTGGGTGTAAAAATGGCGTCGAGGGGAGGTTTTGCCAAACTGGCAAAAAGTCAAGGAAAACCTGGATGTACAGCAACGTGATGGAAAAAGCAGCTCAAAAAGCTTAAAATCACTACTTTGCGGTTAGGTTTCCCCCAAAAAAAGCTCAACAATTTTGGGGTCTTCCTATAAAAAAGCTTAACATACCCATGGATTAGTTGCTGAGACCGAAAGTCCCCACCTGCCCTCCCCTCCAGGGCTTCTCCCAAGCAATAGGAGACTGTGCCTGTGTGAAGCTAACTTCACAGTCATGTCTTGTCTCACCTTTTCTCTAAATGAAACATCCACCTATTCTCCTCCAAGATTGCAACTTTTCCTCACAGGGAAATTGTTGCATCCCCTTGATCATTTTGGGTTCCCTTTTCTTAACACCAATTAAGAAAAACCTCCCCTCTGTCCACTTTATCCACACTGTGCCTAATTTTAGGGATCTTTATCACATCCTCCTTTAGTCACGTTTTTCTAAGCTTTATCCCTCCAATTGTCCTGCAACTATTATTGATTTTGTACATTTGTCTCTTGGCTTTCTTCCGTGAGGGCTTTCAGAATTTCTTCTATCCTGGCACTGACAAAAACCGAGGCCTGTTCAGTTTCTGCAAGGCTGCTGCTTCCGGCACCTTGGGAGGAATCTCACATTCAAGGGTGAGCCAATGTGAGGACTAGGGAGCTGTAGTCCAACAACACTGGCCTCACCCCTGACCTTGGCAATGCTGTCTGAGGCTGATGGCACCTGTGGTCCCTATTGCCTACCCCCTCTGACTCCAATCATGCTTACTCCCGCACCTTACCCCAAAAACATTTCCATATTGCAGCCCAAGCCTATTATGTCCTTACTCTGGAGTATGGCCTGCTAACCTCTTCTCATTCTCACAGGGCAGAGGAACAGCAACCCAAACAGCCAACCTATCCAAGGACAATTGGCAAGCTTCTAGAAGTCAAAGGTTAGTGTAATGGGTATGAGTTACTCGTGCGTAAACTGGTGCCTTTCTCGGTTAATTTGCCTTGTTAAACCTTTCTGACTGCGCAGCCCCTTCTCATGGTGGCTGCCTCAGTCACTGGCAGAATCCATCAGTGGGCGTTTCTTGAACCTCTTCCAACATAAAAGTTGTTTGACACCCAGTCTCCTCCTCCTCTCACTGCGCGGGAGTCTTCTGCGCAGGGAAGGCGTGGGTAGCGGAGGACCTGGGCTCTCCTCACTGATGTCTGGTGAAGAGTCCCTGAGCCCTCTCTCCACTTCCCCCCGTCTGCCTCCCTTTATCCCCGGTGTTGCGCTGATTGGCTTCCCCCTCTACTGAGCTGTTTCTCCCCCTGCTGCTGGGTCCTTTGCCAGCATCATCTGGGAGCCTCCCCTTCGCCTCTCCCTCCGATGTCAGTTCCCTGACAGTTAGGATGCAGATACTAGTTTCCTGGGTTAAACCATTTGCAACTGGAAAACAAATTCACAAGGCACAGCATTCTGGACTCCACCGGAGCAAACCAACTGCACAGGTTGAAAGTGGTGAGAAGTGAGAGTTGGGTATGTTCAGCTTGGAAAAGAGGAGACCGAGAAGAAATGCGATAGCCATCTTCAAATATCTGGAGGGCTCGCACATGGAAGAGCGTGCAAGCTTGCTTTCTGCTGTTCTAGAGCGCAAGACTGGATCCAATGGATTCAAGTTACAAAAAAGATTATTCTGACTAAACACCAGGAAGAACTTTCTGACAATAAGAGCTGTTGGATAGTGGAACGGTCTCTCCCGGGAGGCTGTGGAATCTCCTTCCTCGGAGGTTTTTAAGCAGAGGTTGGGTGGCCATCTGTCATGGATGCTTAAGTTGAGATCCCTGCATTGCAGGGGGTTGGACTAGATGACCCTCGGAGTCCCTTCCAACTCTAAGATTCTAAGTGATGGGCACGGCAAAATACTTCTTACAGTCACCTCCTCCCACCTATCTGGGAATGGCAGAAGCAGGAAGCAAAGCAGGTGTGTGTGGAAAGTTCAGGGCTAAAGAACTGCACCTTCTCAAACTTAACCACGCAATTCATTTGATTATCTACAGGCCAGGATCTTGTCAAGGCAGGCATGCTGAACAACTGGCAGAGGCACAAAAACCTCAAAACACTCAATGTGCACTTCTGGAACATGCAATAAAGATGAGAATCTCTCTACGAAATCTGCATTAGATCAGAGCATGGGGAGGCAACCTAAAGCCCGGGGGCTGGATCCGGCCCCATTGCCTTCTAAATCCAACCCCCAGCGTGTGTAAATATGTGCATGCGTGGGGGGGGGAGGGAGGGAGAGATCAAGCTACATATAAAATTGTGGGGTACCAAATCTAATAATACACACAAAAACAACACCAGCATGTTGAGACCAGCCTCAACAAAAACCGCGTATACAGTGGTACCTCTGGTTAAGAACTTAATTCGTTCTGGAGGTCCGTTCTTAACCTGAAACTGTTCTTAACCTGAGATACCACTTTAGCTAAAGGGGCCTCCTGCTGCCGCTGCGCCACCACCGCACAATTTCTGTTCTCATCCTGAAGCAAAGTTCTTAACCCGAGGTAATATTTCTGGGTTAGCAGAGTCTGTAACCTGAAGCGTATGTAACCTGAAGCGTCTGTAACCCAAGGTACCACTGTAAATGTACGTGTATAGGGGCATGTGTGTGTGTGTGTTACAGATAGGTAGCCGTGTTGGTCTGCCATAGTCAAAATAAAAAATTCCTTCCAGTAGCACCTTAAAGACCAACTAAGTTAGTTCTTGGTATGAGCTTTCGTGTGCATGCACACTTCTTCAGATACACTGAAACAGAAGTTGCCAGACCCTTCTATATAGTGAGAAGGTGGGGAGGGGTATTACTCAGAAGGGTGGTGGGAATGGGAGATAGGCAGATAGCTGAGATGAGCCTGTTGACGACTCTTTACGACTGTAATAGGTCTTGCAGGAAAAGGCAAGGGGTGAGAAGGTGAGAAATGGCTTAGTCATGTATAATGAGATAAGAATCCAATGTCTTTGTTCAAACCAGGTCTCTCCATGGTTTTAAGTTTGGTAATGAGTTGCAATTGTGTGTGTGTGTGTGTGTGTGTGTGTGTGTGTGATGAAGCGATATATAAAATTGTCAACTCTGTATCCAGGGTCCAGAAACTCCCCTGGTACTTCCCCCCCCCCCTTTGCCGATGCCCATACCATGCCCAGGGAATCTCACCGTACTCAATTCCTCCCGACAGGAAAAGGAGGCCAATGGTGAGGTTGGTCCATTTCTTCTTCCGCTGCACATCCATAGACACCTGGCGTTGGGTTCTCCCCGGGGACAGAGGCGGCCCGTCGAAGGAGCGTGGGGCCGAGGTCTCCTTCCTCCCTCCGGAGAGCTCAAAGGGCAGCTGGAGGCGGCGGCAGCGGTGCCATCTTCCTCCTCCTAACCCTCACCATTCTCCCTGCCTCAGCAACAGTAGCAGCAGCAGTAGCGTTCCTCTCCAGCCCTTTTTACGCACACGCCCATCCAGCGCTCCTTTGGCGCTCTCCCTCTCGCAGCCCGCAGCCTGCGCGTCGCTGCAGCTGTTTTGCCCGACCAAGGCAGCTGCAGCCGGGAGAAAGTTTATTGAATGATCGGCGAGCGGGCGGGACGAGCGCGCGCAGCAGCCAATGGAGAGCGCATCCTCGTCCCCCAGCCTACCCGGCTTCCTCGCCCTCCTGCTGCTAACCTGGCATCGGGAAGGAAAGGGGCCGGGCGGCCAATGGGAGCGCGCCTCCTCATAGACACATGCAAAGCATCCCTAAGTCACCTGGCCGAGAGCTCTCTCCATTCGCGCAGGAGGCAGGCTGGGCGCCTCGCTGTGTATTTCCTTAGCCTCGTCCGCCAGATTTTACGCACCCGCGTCTTGGGAACGTAGCCTTGCACTGAGTGGCGCATCTGGCACAGGGTTGCCTTCTGGCCAGAGGCTCTGCAGGATTGCAAGGCAGGGAGCGAGTCCCATCCTTACCTTTAGATTGGAAAATGGTGCCTGCGCTCTGCCGCTCAGCTACGACCCTTCCGAAGTGGGATTTTGCTTCCAAGCAAAGGAGTAAAAAGCAGGGCTGTCAATGGATGCGGAAGCCGAACAGGCTTGCTTTTTTCTGCTGGGCATGCAATGCTGCGAAGGGCTACACCGGCTGAATTTCTGCATTTTGCTGCAGCGCTAAAACGCACAGGAAACCCACCCAGAACAGCAGTCTGGTAGCTCCTCTGAACAGCACATAGAATCATAGAGTTGTTTGGGACCCCCAGAGTCATCTAATCCAACGCCCTGCAATGCAGAAATCTCAGCTAAAGCACCCATGACAGATGACCATCCATGACGTGAAGGAGTACAAGGTTGTACTTGGCAGTTGTTTTTCTTCCCCTTGTGAATAACCATAGTTTAGAGGTCCTGGGCCCTAAGGAAGTTAGACTATCCTCCACCAAGGCCAGGGCCTTCTCAGTGATGGCTCCAACCTGGTGGAATGCTCTGTCCCATGAGACTAGGGCCATTCAGGATTTAACCTCCTTCCGCAGGGCCTGTAAGACAGAGCTATTCCACCTGGCCTTTAATTTGAATTCTTTTATTTCCCTTCTCTTCTTTTCACCTCCCCTTTTATGAAGATCACCCGCTCTGAAACCCCACAGATAATTCTCCCCTGGCCTCCTTGCTGGCCCAAGTAGGACCAATTCGGCCAGCTAGCCCTGGGGATTATCTAATTGATTTTTGATTTTTATTGTTATTCATGTTTTTATACTGTATTTTATGCTGCTTTTATAATTGTTTTAAAGTGTTTTACATTTGTTGTTAGCCGCCCTGAGCCTGGTTTTTGAACCGGGAAGGGCGGGGTATAAATAAATAATTTTATTATTATTATTATTATTATTATTATTATTATTATTATTATTATTATTATGACATTTAAGCTGCAGCATCGAGGTGGAAGAAATTCAACAGGTGATGCTTCTGCCCGCATCCAGATTCAGTGATGGGTAAAGCTTCACCAGCTGGGTTTGTGGTAGCCACTACACAAGCCAAGAGCCCAGCAGTCCTACCTGAAATAATTCAGCAGCTTTATTTCCTGGCTTGGCTGTGCAAATGTACAAGCGGTACTTGAATGCGTTTGGAAGAAAAGGTCTCCCCAGGGGTGTTCCTCTGATGAAGAAAGACCAAGGCCAGGCTCAGTAACTTTTGCTGCCCGAGGCATGATGGCACCCTACACCAAGGTGCATACAGAAACCAACTGGACTGACAGCTGAATCATACTCTAGTTCTGGTGAAAGGACAATTTCTTTCACTGCACTTGAGGGCAGCAGGTTGGCACAGGGGGTACAAAGCAGATTACGTGGCTCTCACTGCTTTGTTCCCTCCCCACCCCTCAGTATCTGCCACCTGAGGCAGCTTCCTCACTTGCCTCATCATAGGGCCAGCCCTGAGAATGACCACCAACCACACATTGCAGCTTGCTAAGGGCAATTGCTGCCTGGAAGCAAGACCAGAAAGCTCATCAACTCCCCTGGTGAGCTACTATAGATTTGTAAACTTCTGTGGGAGCCTTCCTCCCCCCGCTGAAGTGTGGGGTACGTATTATTATTACTCTTAATTGTAAAAAGGACATAATATATGGTCAGTCGGCTGTATTCAGCATGTGCTGGGTCACAGATAGTGCAAAGAATCCATCGGGGCCTTAAGTGCTATGTTAAATTGACCAACTAAAAAGAAGTTGCCACTCTGAGTAGTGGCATTTCTATCTGTTACGATGCTAATAAAATAGGTGGATAAAATCTTGGAAGCCAGAACTGGTCCAATCCCGTGCAGATGGAATGGGAAAAGTTGCAGCAACGCAAGAGAGGAAGAAACCGCTCAACTCCCACAGTACCATTGGCTCGATAACTGAAATTATTTAAAAGAGCAGCTGCCAATGCACTCCAGGCAATGTAAAGGAAATACTTTAATTAATAGGCAGTTAATAATTCTCAAACAGTCGTATGCATCGTTGAATAGTCAATGGCAGCATTTAAAACACTATATATATATATATATATATATATATATATATATATATATATATGTAGGTTTTGGTGTCTTCGGGTGTCTTCCCGTGTAAGAGTTGGGGTGTCTAGGCGACGTTTCGACGAGGTCTCACTCGTCATCTTCAGGCTGGTGCTTTCGGCTTCTTGTTACTAGAACAGAGCAGGATCTCAGTGTTTGAGTTCCTATAAATACTGTTGAGGGGGTGTGGTGTATAGCCTCCAACGTTCTGGGCAGAGAGGAAGTTCCCAGGTTATTGTGCCTTTTCTTCTTTTGTTCATTAATTACTTGAGGGATATCTTGAGTGATTTCTTGAGTGATATTCTGAGTACCACTTAGGAGGGTCATTAGGTGTGGATTAGTTGCTAAAGCTTTCGTGTCTTGACCTCTTGAGCTTGTGAAGAGTTTTTCTGAGTTTTTCTGAGAAGAGTTTTTCTGAGAAGATGGCTGTACTGCACTTAGTTGTGCTCTGGCTTGGCTTCGTGTATAGGGGCGAGCTGTGGTTTTGTGCCCTGTGCCAGCCAGATCTGTGTAGGGATTGCAGGGGGGTGCAGCATCCGGAGGTGCCACTATGGTTTGGCTACTGGATGGTATCTGTAATTTATCTGTGGAGAGGGTCTGGGTTTGGGTCTGGTGTGGTTGATTGGAGATGGCGTTCTGTGTGCCTCTGGTTCTGGTGTCGGTTTTTGTGGGGAGGGCTAATTTCCAGATGTCTGGCAGGCGGGACGTGTCGTCACGCTTGTTCATGTTGTGAGGGTGTTTCTCTATCTCGATGGCTTCCATGATTATTCTCTTGTGGTGATGTTCCATGTTAAAGAGCAATTTGGAATCTGCAAAATTAATTTCGTGTCCTGTTTCTTTCATGTGTTGGTAAAGAGAGGAAGTTTTTTCTTCTTTTTTGACGGCATTCTTGTGTTCTGCGATACGTGCATTTATTCGTCTGTTTGTTTGTCCAATGTACGTGGCTGGGCAGACTTTGCAGGGTATTTCATAGACCCCTTGGTTTTCTAACTGGATTTTATCTTTTGGGTTTCTGAGGATATTGGCTATTTTTTGGTTGGTGCAAAAGGCTGTTTTGATATTGTGTTTATGGAGGATTTTGCTAATTTTATCTGTGGTGCCCTTGATATAAGGAAGGAGGGCCATGCCATTGTTTTCTTCTGTGTCTTGGTTTTTGGGGGGTGTTTCTTTTTGGATTAGCTTCGTAACCCTGTTTTGCTGGTATCCGTTGGCGATTAACACATTTGAGAGATTCTGTAACTCAGTTGTCAAGTGGTCTTCGTCAGCCAGGCGTTTGGTTCTGGAGATGAGAGTCTTGGCTACGGAGTTTATTTGTGCAGGGTGGTGGTGTGATTGTGCATGTAAGTAGCGGTTGGTGTGTGTTTTTTTCCGGTAGATAGTGTGTCCTAGGGAGCCATCAGGTTTTTTGTAGATTAGGACGTCAAGGAAGGGAAGTTGGTTGTTGGCTTCTATTTCCATAGTGAATTGTATTTTGGGGTGTAGGCTGTTGAGATGTGTGAGGAAGCTATCTAGTTTTTCCTTCCCGTGTGGCCAAATTACAAAGGTGTCGTCAACATATCTGAGCCAAAGTTTGGGTTTGTGTTCTGACTTGTCTAAAGCATTGGTTTCAAAGTGTTCCATGTACAGATTTGCGATGACCGGTGAGAGGGGTGATCCCATAGGTGCTCCTTCTATCTGTTTATATCTTTGTCCATTGTGGATGAAGTACGTGTTGGTTAGGCAGTGGTTGGTCAGGTCCAGGATGTATTCGGGGGGATTGTATTTGTTTTGAATGGCTGTCAAGGCTTCATTAATGGGCACTTGTGTGAAGAGAGATACAACATCGAAGCTCACAAGTAGGTCATCGGGATGTAGGTTTTGCTTCTTTATTGTTTCTATGAACTGGAAGGAGTTTGTAACGTGTGAAGCGATAGATTCTGCATAGGGCTGAAGTTGCTTAGCGAGAAATTTAGCGAGATTTTGTAGAGGTGAGCCTATGGAGCTGACTATTGGTCTGAGTGGTGTTCCTTCTTTGTGTATCTTGGGGAGACCGTAGAGTTTGGGGCATCTGGATGATTTTTCTCTGGGGATGATTCTTAGCTGGATTTCTTCACTGATAGGAGAGGCTTTTATTTTGGATTTGGTGGTTTTTTCCAGATAGGTGGTGGGATCTGTTTTTATAGGTTGGTAGGTAGGGTCTTGGAGTAGATTTGATAGTTTTGCTTGGTAGTCCGATGTGTTCATCACAACAGTGGCATTACCTTTGTCTGCTGGGAGAATGATTATGTTGTTGTCTTTCTTCAGGTTGGTGAGTGCTTTCTGTTCTTCTTTGTGTAAATTGCTTCTGGGTGGTTTGCTGGAGCAGAGGATGTTGGTGACTTCGAGTCTGATTTTATTGGCTTCATCTGGGTTGATTTTGGTTAGGCTAGCTTCGACTCCGCATATGATGTTTTCCGTGGGGATGCGTCTCGGGGCGACTGCAAAGTTGAAGCCTTTGGAGAGTGCCCATTAATGAAGCCTTGACAGCCATTCAAAACAAATACAATCCCCCCGAATACATCCTGGACCTGACCAACCACTGCCTAACCAACACGTACTTCATCCACAATGGACAAAGATATAAACAGATAGAAGGAGCACCTATGGGATCACCCCTCTCACCGGTCATCGCAAATCTGTACATGGAACACTTTGAAACCAATGCTTTAGACAAGTCAGAACACAAACCCAAACTTTGGCTCAGATATGTTGACGACACCTTTGTAATTTGGCCACACGGGAAGGAAAAACTAGATAGCTTCCTCACACATCTCAACAGCCTACACCCCAAAATACAATTCACTATGGAAATAGAAGCCAACAACCAACTTCCCTTCCTTGACGTCCTAATCTACAAAAAACCTGATGGCTCCCTAGGACACACTATCTACCGGAAAAAAACACACACCAACCGCTACTTACATGCACAATCACACCACCACCCTGCACAAATAAACTCCGTAGCCAAGACTCTCATCTCCAGAACCAAACGCCTGGCTGACGAAGACCACTTGACAACTGAGTTACAGAATCTCTCAAATGTGTTAATCGCCAACGGATACCAGCAAAACAGGGTTACGAAGCTAATCCAAAAAGAAACACCCCCAAAAAACCAAGACACAGAAGAAAACAATGGCATGGCCCTCCTTCCTTATATCAAGGGCACCACAGATAAAATTAGCAAAATCCTCCATAAACACAATATCAAAACAGCCTTTTGCACCAACCAAAAAATAGCCAATATCCTCAGAAACCCAAAAGATAAAATCCAGTTAGAAAACCAAGGGGTCTATGAAATACCCTGCAAAGTCTGCCCAGCCACGTACATTGGACAAACAAACAGACGAATAAATGCACGTATCGCAGAACACAAGAATGCCGTCAAAAAAGAAGAAAAAACTTCCTCTCTTTACCAACACATGAAAGAAACAGGACACGAAATTAATTTTGCAGATTCCAAATTGCTCTTTAACATGGAACATCACCACAAGAGAATAATCATGGAAGCCATCGAGATAGAGAAACACCCTCACAACATGAACAAGCGTGACGACACGTCCCGCCTGCCAGACATCTGGAAATTAGCCCTCCCCACAAAAACCGACACCAGAACCAGAGGCACACAGAACGCCATCTCCAATCAACCACACCAGACCCAAACCCAGACCCTCTCCACAGATAAATTACAGATACCATCCAGTAGCCAAACCATAGTGGCACCTCCGGATGCTGCACCCCCCTGCAATCCCTACACAGATCTGGCTGGCACAGGGCACAAAACCACAGCTCGCCCCTATACACGAAGCCAAGCCAGAGCACAACTAAGTGCAGTACAGCCATCTTCTCAGAAAAACTCTTCTCAGAAAAACTCAGAAAAACTCTTCACAAGCTCAAGAGGTCAAGACACGAAAGCTTTAGCAACTAATCCACACCTAATGACCCTCCTAAGTGGTACTCAGAATATCACTCAAGAAATCACTCAAGATATCCCTCAAGTAATTAATGAACAAAAGAAGAAAAGGCACAATAACCTGGGAACTTCCTCTCTGCCCAGAACGTTGGAGGCTATACACCACACCCCCTCAACAGTATTTATAGGAACTCAAACACTGAGATCCTGCTCTGTTCTAGTAACAAGAAGCCGAAAGCACCAGCCTGAAGATGACGAGTGAGACCTCGTCGAAACGTCGCCTAGACACCCCAACTCTTACACGGGAAGACACCCGAAGACACCAAAACCTACATTCCTGTACCCGTGAAAATCTACGAAAGCATATATATATATATATATATATACACACACACACACACACACACACATATATATACACACACACACACACACACACACACACACACATATATATATATATCGTAAACCGCCCTCTAATCCTCAGACAAAAGGCGGCGTGGAAATTTAATAAATAAAATAAAATAACCACACGGTGCACCGTAATACTTAAATTTATGTAAGTTAAAGGTTTTTTTAAAAAAAGTAAACGCCGGATGAAAAATATAATATATAAATGAGATAGAATGCATTTAAAACAGGGTGATATACATACACGGATAAATATACGTATACTCTACACACACAAATATATACTGTATTTATTCCTCCTGCCCCGCCCCTTCCCTTTATTGCAGGTTTAAAGCTCGGGGTCTTTTTTGACCTCTTTCGGGCTTCAAAGCAGACTTGTGCGCGTGCGCAGCTTAGGGACGCCCCCTCCCCGCCATTCTCGCCCTCTTTCTCCTTCCAGTCTCTGCCGCCCTTTCCCCCGCCACCCCCCCCCTGCCCTCTTCCAGCATGTCCGCCTGAGCCTCAGGCTGCTGACGTCATCGCCAGGCGCCCGCGCCGGAAGCGAAGGGAGGAGAGCGGCGCTCCATGCACACCGCGAGCGCGCGCGTGGCCATAGCAAGTTGGGAGCCCGCAGCTGCTCCGGCTGCTCCTCCCGCGTTGCCATGGCCGGCATCCTCTTCGAGGACATCTTCGACGTGAAGGACATCGACCCCGAGGGCAAGAAATTCGACAGGGGTGAGAGGCAGGCGCTCGTTTTCCAACCACGGGGGCCACAGTGGTACTTTTCCTGCGGGGGTGGGATGGATGACCTTTGGAGGTGCCCCTTTCATTCTTCCCGTGGTCCTATCCTTCCCCGTTTCTGTCTGCCCACCCTGCTCCTGGACACGGAACCTCATCCTTGCTTCCCTGCCCGCCTGCATGTAGGCTGGTCGATTTATACTGTGTTAGTTTTATGATGTTAGCCTCCCTGAGCCCGGGGAGGGCGGGGTACAAATAAAAAATTATTATTATTATTATTATTATTATTATTATTATTATTATTATTATTTACAGTAAGCCCACAGCTTAAGCAATGCGTGTGTGATGGATCGAAGCCAAAGGCATTTATAGCCGAAACCCAATGGGTGCAGTGGCGGGTAGGATTGCCCCCCCTTTAAAAAAATTTTTGCCTCAGGTACAGCTGAACACACACAAGTTAAATGTACCTAAGTTGCAGGCTTCCTGCATTTACATGTGCAGTGTACCCTTTCTTTTTCCCCTCCAAGGCTCCTGAGATGGAGTGTGCTCGGTTTCTTTCTCTCTCTTCCCCTCATCCCCCAGTTCCCCTTGCAAACTACCCTGTGAGGCGAGTTTGGTGGGTTGTCATAGCGGCTCTGAGCTTTATGGTGGATGGGGAATTGAAATCTGAATCTCTCCACACACACACACACACCACCCAGCATCCTATTTATTTATTTCTATTGAATGGGCACAGAAGCCCCTCTCCGCCTTAGGGTTAAACTTCTCTTCAGGGGTTTTAGGAATTGGTTTTTTAAAGCTGTTTTAACTGTTTGCAAATCTCCCTGAGACACGTAGAAAAGGTGCTTTGTAGATACGTCATATATTAAATATAATCTCAAAGCAGTTTGGAAATAAAAACCATTTCGTATGTGTATATAAACAATTTAAAATCCAGTGCAGCTACATACTAGTCCAACACTCTTTAACAGTTAGAGTCAATTCACTAATTTTATCTCTGCCTTAATTAATTAATTAATTAATTAATTAAAGGCTTCCAGTGTGCTGTAGTGCAAGCGTATGTCTATAGTGGTGATAATTGCTGCTATTAGTAGTAATAGTGCTATTTCTACTGTTACTACTACAGTGCCTAAGTTTACTAAGTCTACAGGTGCAGTAGGGCTTGAATTTATGAAGCAAGAGTGATGGGGAAGGATCTCCTAACAGTTCAGATGCTAATAACCATGGCAACAAGAGAAAATGAGGCCCTGGTGTTGTGGTGAGAGCTTCTGATTCCAAATTGAGAGACCCAGGTTCAAATCACCACTTGTCTCACTTTGGTGACCCTCCATTTTAAAATCCCTTCAGACCTTGGCTTAAAAACCTTACAGCTTTAGGTCCCTTTCTCTTTGATCTGTGAGCCAGAGTTTCAACAGATATTCTGTATTTAAATGCGCAACTCTTCACCCTTCTCCCTGGCTCCACAAAACTGAGTCTGGAGTGGCTTGGCATTCCAGCAGAAGTGGAGGTGGGGTCAGCCTTCTATGCCTCTATCCCCTAATAACTTGACACCCGGATTTGTCTCCCTCCAGTCTCCCGACTGCATTGTGAGAGCGAGTCTTTCAAGATGGATTTGATCCTGGATGTGAACATACAGATTTACCCTGTCGATCTTGGTAAGTGAGTGCAGCCAGGGGGCTTGCCTGACAGTGTTTCTCTGACCCAGAGCTAGTTAAAACTTTTTTAGCACATGGATCATTTTTCCTGCACACCCACCCATCCCAACATTACATGCCAGCAGTGGATGTGTCCATAGCAAAAGCAGGCATGGCCATCCCATAATCGCAAACACTCCCATCACACTTACGCATTCCCATTGCACACTTGCCACATGCAAAGATTTCCCCCTCGCCCATTGTTTGAATGCACCCATATCTCTTGAAACACATGACATTTTTTTCCTGGAAATTCAGCTGCCAAATCCGTGATGTATGAAGCTAGACCAGGCATGTCCAAAGTCCATTTGGGGG
The DNA here is from genome assembly GCF_964188305.1 of Podarcis bocagei. Taxonomy (NCBI): domain Eukaryota; kingdom Metazoa; phylum Chordata; class Lepidosauria; order Squamata; family Lacertidae; genus Podarcis; species Podarcis bocagei. Next base: position 8,623,456 of record NC_138128.1, on the reverse strand, counting down.
GCCTAATCTGGCCTGCTGGTTGGTTTAATCCGGCCCCTGTGGCAGTTTATTTCCTGGGGGTAAAATCCTAAAAAAAACCCTCAACAATTTCAGTCCTGAAAGAAAGCTCAACAACTTTGGGGTAAAATCATAAAAAAGTTCAATCCTAAAAAAAGGCCAGCAACTTTGGTCGGCCCTCACGGCCCTTCACTTCATCAAATCTGGCCCTCTTTGAAAAAAGTTTTGACACCACTGAGCTAGACAAATGCATTGCGACATGAGTCTCACAAACATTAGCTGTAGTGGAGACTCCTCGCTGTCTTATTTTTGTTTTCCCGTGCATTTCAGGTGACAAATTCCGCCTTGTGATTGCCAGCACCTTGTATGAAGACGGGACCTTGGATGATGGAGAATATAACCCAACTGATGACAGGCCATCCAGGTAACAGGGGGCGAGAGGATGGCAAACAGAGGACTAGCCAAGGAGAGGGCTTCACGAATCAGTCCTGCGGTTGTGTGCCCTTCCTTTCAGCCTTCTGCAAGGTCGAAAACTAGCTTCTTTTTATAGTTCCTTCAAAACCTACACTAGATGGTATTTGTCTGGCTTGAGAGACAATGAAGTGTGCCTCCCAGGGTGAAGTCAAACCGCTGTATCAGCACCACCAAAGTGACCTCTCCAGGGCGCAAGCATGGGCAGTGTAGAGACCCAAAGTGTGTCCTTATTTGAAGTGTAAACACAATGGTTCTACTGCCTAATCCAAGGGTCAGGGATCTGAAGCCCAGGGGCTAAATGTGGCCATTTCTTGGAGCTCTCTCCTGGCTGCACCCCTTTCTGGCTCTGTTTTGCACCACAGGTATTTTTGCCTCGGTGGAATGTCTCTTTGAACTCTGATGATGCCCTTTGCCCGTCTGGATGGAGGATTGAGACAGAGAGAAAGATTTGCATGCCTTGCTCCACCCACTTCTTCCTCTGGCCCCTCATAGGGCCAGAAGTACAAGCCCTTAAGCTGAATTAGGTTCCTCACCCCTATTTTCATTCTCTGCAGTTTGCTCCTCATGCACAGGGTGTCTGTCTGCCTGCCAGGCACTCCCCAAGCCATGCCTCTCATGAGCTCCCTCTTAAGTTCTTCCTGCTTATCTTAAGTCCTCCTGGGCTGAGCCAGAGAGGAAAGAGCTATAAATGGGGTGCTGTTGTTTGCTGCACACTATTTTGTTTGCCTTTGTTACCCTGTATGTATTTTACATTTATTTCCTGCCTTTCCTCCAAGGAATTCTAAAGGGGGGGGGGTTCTCTGTTCTCTGCACTCTGATCCTCGCAACAACCCTGTGTGGTGGGTGGGGCAGAGAAAGAGAGATTCTGCCAAGGGCACCTATGTTGGAAGGCAGATTTGAAACCAGGTTTCCTTAGATTTAGTCCAGCACTCTAGCCGCTGTACCGTGCAGCCCAAGGATGGGACACCTGTGGTCCAGCACTTGTGTTTGGCCTACGATGCCTACCACCCCTGGCCATTGACTATTCTGGCTGAGGCTGATGGGAGTTGGGGTCCAACAAAACTTGGGAGGGTCGGAGTTTGCCCATCTCTGGTATGACATGCAGGACATCTGGTGAAGGCATCTGACTGCAGATCCCCAGACTGCAAGTGGATTTAGTAAGAGGAAATTCGCAGGCTCTGTGATCTGCACTGTTTAAAACTTGTGATGCAGCTGAAACAGATACGCAGATCTTTATTAGCATGTTGGTACAAGCTGAAGTGATGTGATGGCCACAAAACCACACACGTCCTCTCCTTCTCTTCCACTGTTCCTTTTGGCTCCAGGGCAGACCAGTTTGAGTATGTGATGTATGGGAAGGTGTACAGGATCGAGGGAGATGAGACGTCCACAGAGGCCGCCACACGCCTGTAAGTGTTCCCCCTCCTATTTGCGGAAAAGAGCTGGTTGGAAACGAATAGGTACATAATAACCTTCTCACAAGCTCTCTGAGCGTGGAGTATAGCTCTTTGAGATGCTCTATGGAAGGAGTTAAGTGACTGGATTGGGGGCAGTGGGGAGTGAATAGGAAGACGGTAGGAAGTTTTTCCCAGGCTGCTGGACGCCTGTCCTTTAGAGCCAATGGAGCATTGCCCCACCAGTAATATGCCCTCAGCCAGCCCCACCTTCCTGGCATCTAACTTACAGCCAGGCAGGCAGTGGTGTGTCCTGTCATTGCCTCTGGCGCCACCTGCTGTTGAGCTCCCTGCCTTCCAGCCTACCAGAACTGGGAGCAGGATGGGGACGCAGACATGCAGCCTCTTGTGGGAGTGAGGTCCATAGTTTTAAGTGTTGCATGATTCCGCTGGGGTTGTTTTAACCCCTGTGGCTGCTGTAGTCTCCCTCCCTGCTTCTCACCTTTCTCTGGCCCACCCTTCCTCCTCTAGCTCTGCCTACGTGTCCTACGGTGGGCTGCTGATGAGACTCCAAGGAGATGCCAACAACCTGCATGGCTTTGAAGTAGACTCCAGGGTTTATCTCCTGATGAAGAAACTGGCCTTCTAACCACCTTGGGAGTTGTCGTGGCAGCAGCTTGGACTCAGTGTGGGGCAGTGTGGGCATTTGCTGCCTCCCAAGTATACGGAGGAAATATTGCTGGCATGGGGTGTGTGTGTTAAAAGAAGCATCTCTCCCCAGCTCCTCTCCTCCTCCTCCTCTTCCTCCTCCTCACATCCCCCCAGCCAAGCCTCAAGGAAGATCATCTTTCTTCGGATTCTGCCAGGACTGCAGTGTGAAAATGTATCCCAAATGTCCCCTTGGTTGCAGCAGGCAGAGTGCCAGGCCAACTGAGAACATCCCCTACAACTAAGATGTTGAAAGGGCTACGGATTTTCTCTGTGCCTATGATAAACTCATTTTTATTACACAGGTGATTGTGGTAAGGACACAGTTCTGTGAGAACCAGCATTGCCATCATAAGCTGGGTTGGGAACGGCCGTCTTCGCTGGGGGCCTGGGGAAGAGGAGGTAGCCTCTGTTTGACCTCAGTTTCTTACCTTAATTAAACGTAGCTTTTATATAAATATATATATGCGGCTGTTGTATATACGCTAGAAAGTTCACTGCCCAAGCATTTGAGAATTGCAAGACTGCAGTCAGAAATCCATATTCTGCAGATTGAATTCACTTATCTGTTTGCTTTTGGAGACCTTTTGATTTGTCATATATATATTCCTAATGTTCAGGATCTGGATTCTTCTACACACACACACACACACACACACACACACACACAAAATAATGCAATCCTGGCCAAGTTTCATCTCAAATATCAAAAGGACATGGCCTTCCTGGGCAGAAGGACAGAGAGCGAGACAGATGAAGAGAAAGCTGACCTGACAAGATTCTGGGCTAGGACCAGGATTCTGGCTTTTGTGGTGTAATAGGAGATTCCCTTGTGGGTTCGAGTACACCAAATTCATACTTTATTCAGCAATGCACTACCAGACAGAGTTCAAAGAGTGCATGAAAGCTTTCCATTAGGACACTCTATGTAGGCAAAATATGTGTCATACTGGCTGTTTCACCCTCTAGCCAACCAGCCTCTGTTAACCAATCGCTCCAGTATCTCTCATTCAGCCACAGTCCTTGGAAACACTGACTCAACCCTATTTTTTACTGTACATACGGAGCCCTCCTTGCACTTTACCTGGAGCTGTTTTGCACTTCAAGGGGATCCTTACGGCTGAATTTTTCAGCGGTTCTTAACCAGTTTTGTGGCCAGGCCATATGCTTGCACACATGACGCTGCCCTCCCTCATAATGAGCCTAACAAAAGCATTCATTCAAAGAAACCTCACTTTGGAAGAGGCCTTGGGTAAGCTTTTTTGCAGCCTTGTGGCTCTCTGGCTGCTTTGGGCTACAGTTCCCATTGGATAGGAGTTGTAGTCCAAAACATCTGAGGAAGCCTGGCCAACTGTGCCAAAACAAGCGAACCATGGGCTGCGAGTGGCAGTGTGGTGTAGCGGTTAAGAGCAGTGGACTCGTAATCTGGTGAACGGGGTTCGCTTCCCTGCTCCTCCACATGCAGCTGCTGGGTGACCTTGGGCTAGTCACACTTCTCTGAAGTCTCTCAGCCTCACTCACCTCACCGAGTGTTTGTTGTGGGGGAGGAAGGGAAAGGAGACTGTTAGCTGCTTTGAGACTCCTTAGGTTTAATGATAAAGTGGGGTATCAGATCCAAACTCCTCCTTCAAGCAACGTGTGTTTTGTAGCGCTCTGGGATTTCCCCATGATGCACCCACTGCGTGCAAGGAACAGTCACCTCTTTGTACCCTGTATTTTCCTCACCTATCCCCTTGTGGCTGGTAAGATACAACGGAACACATTCTGGGGTGTTCTGTTTTTTTTTTCTTTAAAAAAAGCATAAGTCTTTATTGTTCGAAGGTTTTGTGTAGAAAGCCTTTGTGCTCTTCCAGCTCAGAGCCTCAGGAAGGGCTAGTTCTAGTCCAGTCTCGGAAGGCACCGCACCCTGCCTCCCTCTGGGTGGGAGCATCAGTCTCCTGCTGCCACTCGTGGGTGGGTGGGAGGATGTCACATGACCATAGGCAGATGCAAGAGTTGTTCCCCTTTTGCTCGGGCGTCTCCTGCTGACCGAAGCCAGCCGTTCTTGTTCCACAGCTGCCCACACCGTGTCCTCTGGCTGTGGGCGTCAGGAGGAGAACAGAAGTTGTGTGACAGCTTTACAATGTGCCAGAGGCTGCCCCCACTTTAACCAAATACTCTGGTTGTATTCAGGTGTTACTCCAAACTGGGGCTGGCCCTACCGATGGGCAGAGTGAGGTCACTGGAAGCAACAGCAGGGACATGTTATCAGGGGCTCGCAGCTGGCCTTGCATCCATTAAACTAGGCCGTTAACCAGGACAGGACAGGATCCCATCTCCAGGATCAAAGCAAGAGACCTGTGTCAGCTTCTGTGTGTGGAATTGCAGGAGGTGGGGGCACCCATCGTGGTCCAATTTCTCTGGTGGACCCTGTTCAAAGCCATGTGGGAATAATGTGGAGGCTTGGGGCCAGACCTGCCTCCAATGTCCCTGGCACACTCCACCCGGATGGGGGAAAGCCTGGAGAGGAATTCTAAGTGTGTTTGGTTCAGTGTGCCCCCTGCAGCTGGAAGCCCTGATACTGAGGAAGAGTCCAAGCATCCATCATGGTCTCTTAGAGAGGAAAGAGCTATCCTTTCTCTCAAGATGCTGAGCAATGCCCATTTGCCCCACTGGCTTTGCACAGAGTACATGGCAGGGAGAGTTCCTAAAATCTCAGCCCCTTTCCCAAGCAAGGCAATGAATGGCTCCAAGAGTATAAGATCATGTGAGGAGCTTGGCTGCTGCCTGAGACTGCAGGTCCAGTATCCATTCATTGCAGCACATCCTCCCGACGTTTCTCCAACGAAAAAAGGGGTGTCCTCCTCCAGCATTTTCCAGGTAAAAATAGGGAATCCTGTTCTATCTCCTCCACCGTTTCTCTGATGAAAATAGGGATGTCCAAAGGGAAAGTGGGACATTCCGGGATCAAATCAGAAACCGGGACAGCTTCTGTCTTTTCAGGACTTTTCCCTGGAAAATCAGGACACTTCCCAGTCCGGTGCCTCTGGGAAGCTTGCAAGCAGGTCCTGAGTGCAGCCACACTCTCTCCCCCTGGCGATGCCCTGCAGCTGAAAGACAGGTGTGCTGCCTCCGACAGTAGGGTGTCGCCATTGTGGCTGGCAGCCAGGCCTTTCCAGTAACCTAGCTGGGCTCGCTCAGCTCTGGAAACACTTCTTTCCCTGACCCCTGTGCTTTGAGGGGTTGGCCAGGCTTGCTCTTCCACACCTGGCCACCAGAGGGCCTACTACTCGCCCTGTTCTTCTCTCCCTTGAAGGATCCGGCCAGCAGCCCATGGGGGGTCTTTCAGTGGCCCCTGGAGGTGGTCATACTGGGAGGTTGCAGGGCTGCAGGGCTGGCAGCCCTCTGTTGATCTTCCGCACTGCAGGAGTCTTTCCACAAGTCATGGAAGAGGAAGTGCAGCTTTCCCCGCACAAGCTGTTTGTAGGTCCCAAAGATTGTCCTAAGGTTTCTTTCAGGAATTAACTGGGAGCTGCTCTCGGGCTGTGCGGTTGGATTCTGTTCCTAGAATGAGAAAAGAAAGACAAGTGTGTGTGGGGGGGTGCCTGCCAGGGCTAACGGCCACAGTGAAAAAACATTAATTTTTGGTAAACTGCTTTGAATTATTATTTTTTTAATAAACCAAGCATACATTTTATCAAATAAATAAATAAATCTTGAATGCAGGATGATAAAAGCTCTTGGAAATCAAGCCTTATGAGGAACAGTTGCATACTGTCTTGCCAGAGTGGTACATGCTCTGGATATATCCTGCTTGGGCTACTGCAATGCACTCTACGCCTTTCAGAATACCTTTGAAGGTGATTCTGAAACTACAACTAAGCCAGAATGTGGCAGTTAGACTGGTGACTGGGAATGAATGCTGGGACCTTATAACACTGGTCCTGAAGGATCTTCACTGGCTCCAAGTACAATTCCGACATAAGACATTCAAAACCAACAAGCCTGCTATCCCAAGCTGGTTAAAGGTAAAGGTAAAGGTACCCCTGCCTGTACGGGCCAGTCGTGTCCGACTCTAGGGTTGTGCACCCATCTCACTTAAGAGGCCGGGGGCCAGCGCTGTCCGCAGACACTTCCGGGTCACGTGGCCAGCGTGACAAGCTGCATCTGGTGAGCCAGCGCCGCACACGGAAACACCGTTTACCTTCCCGCTAGTAAGCAGTCCCTATTTATCTACTTGCACCCGGGGGTGCTTTCGAACTGCTAGGTTGGCAGACGCTGGGCCCGAACAACGGGAGCGCACCCTGCCGCGGGGATTCGAACCGCCGACCTGACGATCGGCAAGTCCTATGAGCTGAGGTTTTACCCACAGCGCCACCCGCGTCCCCAAGCTGGTTAGCCCCCTAAAAACTCCGATACCCCTCCAATAGACACTCCTTACACTGCGTTTGAAACCAAAATTGCATTTGGATAGAAACTGTTTCTCAGGCGGCTAGTCCTAGTCTTTATAACCCTGTACCTTCCTCCAGAAGGCAGAAGCTGAAAGAGATCATTTCTCGGGTGCGCACTATCCTGCACTATCTCTGCAGCTTTCTTATGACACCTGGAAGCATAGATTTGATCCAAGGTGGGAAGAGTGCACCCAATTATTCTCTCCACAGTCTTTACAACCCTGGACAGCATTGTTTTTTCCCTGGAGGGCAGCTGAGAAGGATGCAACAGACATGCCCCAGATGGAGGCTGGATGAGAAGGACGCAACAGCTCATGATGCCCTGCAGGCCCCCCCAAACTGCACCCAAAGAGACAGGCCCCCCGGGCACAACCCAGAAACATCTGAAGGGCCGCAAGTCCCCGCCCACCCACCCCGCAACCCTGCAATCGAGGTCATCAAAGCAGAGCCATGCCTGGGTGCAACAACAACTTTCGCTGTTTGTGATTTCCAGTAACTAGCATTCAGAGACCCACTGCCTCCAACAGTACATAGCCAGAGAGCATTGTAGATATTATTCCCCATAGATTTGTCTAATCCTCTGTTACAGCCACCCACGTTAGCGGCCATCACTACACCTTGCGGAAGCAAATCCCATAGTTTTAACTCTTTTCTGCAGTGGCTCCCGGTTTGTGGAATGCTCTCCCCAAGGAGTTTTGGCTAGTACATTCATTAGACACCTTTAGGCATAGCTGTCAATCTACAGATTTGAAAATAAGGGACCAGCAGCCTCAAAAATATGGGACCAGCAGCCAAAATAAGGGATTTTCCAAGCACAGGTATGTTCAACTTCTGAGCCCCTCTGAGCCAAAGGCAGAAAGCCCAGCCAGCAGCCAAACGAAGCCTCAAGCGGTGGTTCCCACAGCGCTGCAACCCGGCAAAGGGGATGCAGCAAGGAAAACCACCATCACCTCTCCGCTGGGAAGCGCTGAGCAAAGGCGAGTCCCCAGGCAATGTGGCCGATTTGATCGGCACAAGGCATGCAAGCTCCACCCTCCCAGTCATTCTTAGACTCCTTATTGGGTGAGCAACGAGCCAAGCAACACAGTTGGAGCCTCCCTCCTCCCTGGCCAGCAGGGAGGGAGGGAGAGGAGCTGCTTCCTTTGAAACCCGGGAAATTTAAGGGACATCATCAATAAGTGACAGCAGCGGGAAATGGCGCTGGGATAAGGGACTTAACCGCCAAATAAGGGACGGTTGACAGCTATGCCTTTAGGCACCAGGGGAAAACCTACCTCTTCAACTAGGCCTTGGCTGACTTTTAAATGTGTTTGGGGGTGGGGAGGAGAGAGGTTTATTGGTTTGTGCTTTTTGTTCTTGTTTTTATCATGTATTTTGTGTTTTTATTTTGCATTTTATGTTGTGATCCGGCCTGAGATCTACGGATGAAGGGCAGAATACAAATTTAATCCATCATCATTGTCATCCTGGGGAAGCCCCCTTCGGCCTCTCACCTGCCACCCAAAGTTTCGGAGCTGCAGGAGGAAGGAGCTGGCTTTCTCATAAAGCTGCTGGAGCAGTGGCAAGGCGCAGCCCCGGCTCAGCTGGTCTTGGGCAGCTGCTGTGCCATCCACCAAGATAGCCAGATCACGGAGGGTTTCTTGCCCTTTGTCTTGGTTCTGAAAGAGTAAGAGAGAGGGGCAGTTGTTGGGTGATTCTGACATTTCTTATTCATTGGTTGGTTGTTGTGGTCATATCTCAGCTTTGCTATATAGATCTGAAGGTAGTGTCCAGACTTCTCCCTGCCTGTGGCCCAGTATACCTGAAGGAGCATCTCCAACCCCCATCATTCAGCCTGGACACTGAGGTCCACCTCCAAGGATGTTCTGGTGGTTCCCTCCCTATGAGTTGCAGGGAACCAGGCAGAGGGCCTTCTCGGTAGTGGCACCCACCCTGTGGAACGCCCTCCCATCAGATGTCAAAGAAATAAACAACTATCTGACTTTTAGAAGACATCTGAAGGCAGCTCTGTTTAGGGAAGTTTTTAATGTTTGATGTTTTATCGTGTTTTTAATATTCTTCTGGGAGCCGGCCAGAGTGGCTGAGGAAACCCAGCCAGATGGGTGGGGTATAAAGAATTTATTATTATTATTATTATTATTATTAATCCTCGCAGCAAACCTGTGAGATACGTAAGGATGGGAAATTCAAACTCTGCTCTCCCAGATCCTAGTATGTCATGGACCGGCTGGACACAAAGGAATGGTGGAAGGAACCAGCTGAGGAACTCCCAAGGGAAGAAGAAGGTTCCGAGCCCGGGGATTGGTGGCTGGACAAGGATGAGTGAGAGCGAACTCCTTTTCCGTGTGCTGCTTCTGGTGTAATCAAAGCAGTACCACAAGAGGGTGGTGTTGCCTTGCAGGAGTCAGATTAGATTAAATGGAAATGGAAAGACGGCCTTAGGAGGCAGAACGACCCAGCGAGGACTAAGCATCCGTGGCTGCAGAATACCGGGGCTGTTGCAGGGTCTGTGCGGAATGGAGTATCCTAGACTGGCGGATCTACAATTTGGGGGGTCCTGCAGCTTGAGCAATTAGCAACGAGGTCTGGGTAAGCCAGGGGTCAGCAGCCTTTTTCAGCTGTCCACCGTCCCTCAGACCATGTGGTGGGCTGGACTATATTTTGGGGGGAAATATGAACAAATTCCTATGCCCCACAAATAACCCAGAGATGCATTTTAAATAAAAGGACACATTCTACTCATGTAAAAACACGCTGATTCCCGGACCATCAGCAGGCCGGATTTAGAAGCCGATGGGGTTGCATCCGGCCCACGGGCCTTAGGTTGCCTATCCCTGGGGTATGCCCTGTGACCTTCTTCAATGGGGTTGTTCCACAACAGATCACTTTTTAAAATGATAATAATAATAACTACCACATCCCAGATTTTGATTAAAGTTGCTGTACTGGGTTATCTCACACGTCAAAGCCAACACAGTGAATAAATATTTCCTATGCCTTATGGTTTTCGAGTTGTGAGGGGTGTGAAAATTAAGGAAACGTTATATGCACGGTACATCATAGAATGGTGAAATTGATTCTACTAGACCCATTTTTTAAAAAAAAAGCATTGTGGACTGAAGTCATTTCTGGGGCATGGGCATAGCCAGGATTTATGTTGGGGCGTGGGCAGGACAGCCCCCTGTCTTGTTCCAGAACCAAGCTACCTACGACGCGATTGGTCAGTTCACAGAAGCCACGCCTATCGTTCAGTCGTGTCGCTAGAATGCACCACAGCATCATCCAGGTGACCTCAGTGAGCATTTCAATTCCAGATATTCTGATGATTTCTAGTTTTAGTTAAGTATTTTATTTATTTACTTACTTGATTTGGGGGGGGAGGCAGCTGCCCTCCCCTGCCCACCTGGCTATGCCCATATTCTGAGCCCCCTCTGGAATTAGGGGGCTTGAAGCTGAAGCTTCATTAGTTTCATAGTAGAGGAAGAAGAAGAAGAGTTTGGATTTGATATCCCGCTTTCTCACTACCCTAGGGAGTCTCAAAGTGGCTAACATTCTCCGTTTCCCTTCTTCCCCCACGACAAACACTCTGTGAGGTGAGTGGGGCTGAGAAATTTCAAAGAAGGGTGACTGGCCTAAGGTCACCCAGCAGCTGCATGTGGAGGAGCGGAGACGCGAACCCGGTTCCCCAGATTACAAGTCTACTGCTCTTAACCACTACACCACACTGGCCCCTGGTCCTAGAAGATGCCATGGCTGGTTGGGAACCTGAGTGTGATCCCTCCAGCCTGCCATGGCATCTTCTTTTAGGTCAAATGCTTGTAGCATTTGGATTAAAGCCATCACAGCTCAACAAGCCCAGGCCCCAGCCCTTGACCCATAAAGGGTGGGTTGGTCATTTTTACATACTCACTGTCTTTGCCATCCACTCTCGGAGGCTGAACCCGACCAGGGGCAGCTGCACAGGCTGCTGGAGGAAGGGGAGTTCCTCACACTGGCTCTGCGGAAAGGACAGAAAACCCCTGAGAGGAGAGCAACCAGGCCAGCTGGCAGGAATGGCCAAATGCACTGGGGAAATGCAACCACCTGGCCCCCAACAAGTGCCACCCCACAAATGAGGTGCAAAGCAATTACGGCCAAACTTCATGGGTACCCAAAAGAACATGGTTTAGGGCTGTAGATCATCTGTCCATTGATATATAATTTTATGTTTTTACTCCAAAAAAAAGTGGTGTTATGAGCCATCATTGCCAAAACAAGATGACACCTGATTGGCTGTCTAAACACTCCTCTTTCTGATTATTTGGCTATAGCTTTTGATAGAATACAGAGAATTGAACATACCTTGTTGCATTACATTCTTCATTAAATTATCTTTCCATTGATATACAGTGGTACCTCAGGTTACATATGCTTCAGGTTATAGACGCTTCAGGTTATAGACTCAGCTAACCCAGACCAGCTGAGGGTTAAGAACTTTGCTTCAGGATGAGAACAGAAATTGAGCGGTGACAGCGGGAGGCCCCATTAGCTAAAGTGGTGCTTCAGGTTAAGAACAGTTTCAGGTTAAGAACGGACCTCAGGAACAAATTAAGTTCTTAAACCGAGGTACCACTGTATAATTTTATCATATTGCCTCAAAAAAAAAAAGGGGGGGGGTGTTATGAGCCATCAAACCTCAGAAATACACTTTCTCCAAAAGGTTTCCACAATTTTGGCCACTAGCGTAGGCACACGGTTCTCTCCCTGCATTTTATTCACACAACTACAGTGGTACCTCAGGTTAAGTACTTAATTCGTTCCGGAGGTCCGTACTTAACCTGAAACTGTTCTTAACCTGAAGCACCACTTCAGCTAATAGGGCCTCCTGCTGCTGCCGCACTGCCGGAGCACCATTTCTGTTCTCATCCTGAAGCAAAGTTCTTAACCTGAAGCATTATTTCTGGGTTAGCAGAGTCTGTAACCTGAAGTGTATGTAACCTGCAGCGTATGTAACCCGAGGTACCACTGTACAGGAAATAGTGGCTGCCCCAACACTGTGCTGTGTGGTTAAAAATTCTACTGAGCTGGCTGGGGCTGATGGGAATTGTGGTCCAAAACATTTCGGAAGCACTAAACTAGGGTTTCCCAAACTTGGCTGTTTTTGGACTACAGTTCCCATCATCCCTGACTACTGGTTCTGCTAGCTAGGGATAATAAGAGTTGTAGTCTAAAAACAGCTGGAGACCCAAGTTTGGGAAACCCTGCACTAGACTGAGAAAGGTTGATCTAAAATCAATAAATAAACGGTGTCCTTCCTTGCAGCTGGGCAGTATTATCTGGCCTGGCCCACCCGTGAGGCAAGGTGAGGCAGTTGCCTCAGGCAGCAGGATTCACCAGGCAGCAGGTCACAGTATCAATCTTTCTCCCTCGTTCCTGATGTAGATCTGCCCTCACCCCTTCTTTTCTGGTGGGGTGAAAGGAGGCCCCATTTTGGGGTCTGACTCAGGCGCCAAAATGTCTTGGACGGTTCTGAGTATTATTCTGGGCCACCCATCACATGCCACCCACTCGGTGAGTGGTGTAACCTTAAGGAAAGTCTATGGAAGCCAGCAAAACATGCCAAGGCTCTGCCCGGGTGAAGTGAAACAGCATTGCTTACCACTTTGTCCTCCAAGTCCATGGCTTCGGTGATGTACTTCTGGATTAGCCTCCTGTCACAAACCAGCCTGGTGGGACTCATCTCAAACAGGTCCAAACAGAGCAAGAATACAGTGAGGAGAAGGAGGAGCCCTAAGGGAGGTTTGAGGGAGGAGAGACAAAAGGATAGATGGCCAAATGTTTGGTACCCTCTGAATCAGCTTGGCAGGTAGGCTCCCTAGACCTCCTTCCTTCCTTCCTTCCTTCCTTCCTTCCTTCCTTCCTTCCTTCCTTCCTTCCTTCCTCAAAGAGGTTCTCCCCCTCCTCATTTAACACTGGGCTTTCCTCTCAGGTCAACCTACCTCACAGGGTTGTTGTGGGGATTGAATGAGGAGGACAGGAAACCACGGACACCATATTGAGAGCCATGGAGGAAAAGCTGAGATATAAATGTGATGAATAATGATGATAAAGTTAGGTGGGACAAGGAAACCCTCTGCCCTGTGGGAATGTTCAGGGACGCAGGAGAGGATATATTGTCTGATTATATCCTTATCCAAATTGTGTTAACAAGTTCCACAATTTCAGCAGAGTAACATTCCCTTCTTTTAAATTTGCAGTGGCTACATTTGCTCAGGCTCGCTAAAGCCTCTATAATAACTGTTCTGGTATTTTCCCCTTATTCCCTCATAAAATAGAAGAGACGACACAGTCTTTTACAAAAGTATAAAAAGAGTTTACTCACGTTCTCTTCACAATCAGATCCCAGAAGGCAGACTTAGCTTAATGAAGTAACATACACTTGGAATCTATCTCATAAGAAGACAGTCCCTTTGTCCTCTCTTGGCTGGAAGCCAAGAGGGCATCTTTCGCTCAGTAGATGTTGTGTCTTCAATGCATGTGGTGAGAGATGGCTGCCCTGTCCTGTGCTTTTGTCATTACCTGCACAGGTGAGGCCACACCCACCTCTAGTCACATGCAGAGGAAGTCTGTCCCAGCCCAGAAGGAAACAGGAAGTTTACCTGCTGGCTGGACAAACATCCCTCCCCATGTGTAAACATGTGCACTCTAGGAATGTTGTACTTGACTGCTCTTGTGTTTCACATCCCACATGCCCCAGGTAATGGGAGGCTGAATTAGGGTGAGTTTGCGAGCAAAGGAGCTGTCCACAGACTCCGCAATTCCCTTGCCAGTCCATTTCCCAGTTAAAATTGCCTTTCCGAAGCTGAGCTATCAGGCAGATGACAAGGACATAACAAGCACCTTTGCTTCCTACACACAGAGATTGTATGTGCACACACACACACACACACACACACACCTCCTTTGACCCAGAAAAAAAATGTTCTGTGTATGAATAGAGGACCAGGATGATGGACTTCAGACATCATTGGTTCAGTGTACAAAGGGGTGGGTGACTTCTCCTTCCTGTTCAAACACCTTCCAGTACTGTATTAATATTTGCTGTATCCGAAGCTGAGATAACCCGGCTTCATTTCTGAAATGGTGCATTGTGCAAACGCCAAGGTTTAGCAGCTGAACATGTGAGGCTGCAAAAGTGCCTCTGAGCATGTGCAGAGAGCCTGGCCCTCAGCACAGAGAAACCTTAAGCAGATCTCATAATCTGAGGTGGAGGGAAAGGTCACCTAGAGGAGAGGGAGAAGGTTTTAGGCACAGCACTCTCCACCCACTCCCATGCTGGAAATAACAATTTCAGTTTCGTTACTTCTTCTCCAGAACTTTCACCGCTGGCCTGAACTGGGCTTCATGAAAACAAAACAGGATCCAAGTTCTTTCCTCTGCTAATTAAAAAGACGTCACCTAATGAACTAAATCTTACGCTGCAGTCTTGTAGCCACTCAGGAGTAAGCCCCACCAAATTCTGCAGGACTGATTTTGGCAGCACTGTTAGTCAATGACCCACATGACCATTTGTCAATTAAGGAACTAGTCAAATGAGCATGCATCTGCATACAATTATGCAACATTTCTGGGGGGAGGGAGCACCACCCTGCTTTTCAGAGAGGCGTTGCTGTGTGTAACACCAAGACTTGTCCTTGGGGAAATCCATAGCGGAGAGGAAGTCCTGGATAGAATGGTAGAGTTGGAAGGGACCCTGAGGGCCATCTAGATCAACCCCTGCTCCTTCTCAGGACACTCTGGACTGGAGGAAACACCATCCACAGCCCCTGAGACTCAGCCCGGCCTGCCAGAGTCAGACCCCTCTCTCCAGCCCATGCACAGAGTGCCTTTCCCTCCAGCCATCTAGGACTGGGGAGAAGGAGGGCTTCCAGCAGAGAAGGGCGTGTGGCTGACCCACAGGCCGGTCTCCCCAGGGGTCCTGCCTGTGTCTTCCGAGACCCCTTGGGGCAAGCCCAGCACTCACGGTTCAGCTCCATGCCCAGCTGGCAGCCGCCTTGTCACAGCATCTTCCTGCCGGGGAACAGCGGCTGCCTCCCAGCTCCCGCCTGGCTTCCATGGACGATGTCTTGAACGGTGCCACAGCCACGAGGGCAGGCCAAGGGGGCTCCGGCGGGCTTTCTGCGTAGCTGCCGGCACCTCGGAGCCAGCGCCGTGCGGCTTCCTGTTGTGAAGCTGCTGGTGACCTCTGGTCAACGGCTTCCGAGCAGCAAGCCCGAGCCTTCAGGAAGACTTCCCACTTCCAGACATTTCCTCCTTGGCTGACGGAGGAGGCAAGGAATGACAAGGCCGGCTGGCTGGCGAGCTGGCTCCCTAGTGCGAGAGTTTCACAGAATCGTAGAGTCGGAAGGGACCTCCGAGGGTCATCCAGTCCAACCCCTTGCAGTGCAGGAATCTTTTGCCCAGCGTGGGGCTCGATGCCACGCCTCTGAGATTAAGAGGTTCATTCTGTACCGTGGCCGTTCCTAGTGCTTCGGGGCCAGATGCACAGTCCTGTTGCGCCTGCTCGCCGCAGTTGGTGAAATTGGAGGGTTCTGGTGAGCACCATGAAACCTGGAGCTGGGCTCACATAGCCTTGCGATGAAGAGCCTGGCATCCGTCAAGTCTCCCCTAGTCTGGATCCATTTGTTCCAAAAGACCTAGCCAAAAAGAGAGAAAGGAGTTGAGAGATGACTTAACCTAGGGAGAAAAAAGCAGAGACCTGATGCAGAAAGCACAGCAGAGGTTGTATTTTCTGAGAATCCTCCGGAAAAATAATATCGCAAAGGACCTGTTGATGGCATTTTACCATTGTACTGTTGAGAGTATATTAATTTATGGTCTGTGTGTGTGGTTTGGGAGCTGCACGGTCAAGGGAAAAAACAATGCTGTCCAGGGTTATAAAGACTGTGGAGAGAATAATTGGGTGCACTCTTCCCACCTTGGATCAAATCTAGGCTTCCAGGAGCCATAAGAAAGCTAAGTGCCATAAGTGCAGGATAATGCGCACCCCAGAAATAATAATAATTTTTATTTATATCCTGCCCTCCCCAGCCGAAGCCGGGCTCAGGGCAGCTAACAACATTAAATTAGTGCAACATTCTAAAAACATTTCATTATAAAAACTAGTTAAAATCAGATTGATGGCAACCATTAAGCTAAAGTTCTGTGAAGATTGCCAAAGGAGGGAGTCAGGCTGCGCCCTGACCAAAGGCCTGGTCTCTTTCAGCTTCTGTCTTCTGGAAGAAGGTACAGGGTTATAAAGACTAGGACTAGCCACCTGAGAAACAGTTTCTGTTCAAATACGATTTTGGTTTTAAACGCAGTGTAAGGTAGTCTCTATGGGAGTATATTGTATTTAATTATGGGGGATCAGAGTTTTTAGGGGGCTAACTAGGCTGGCATAGCTGGGATAGCAGGCTTGTTGGTTTTTGAATGTCTGATGTAGATTTTTTCAATTTCGTTGTTCTGTATGGGACAATGACAATAAAGATTATCGTATCGTAGCAACCCAGAAAGCTGCCTTATCCTGAGTCCACCCAGTCTTGTATCATCATCATCATCATCGTTATGATTCCTGACTCTCCTTGCACCATGAGGTCGCAGGGTGGGTCACAAATCATGGAATCATAAATTTGGAAGGGATTCCAAGTGCCATCTAGTCCAGTGTTTCCCAACCACTGTTCCGCGGCACACTAGTGTGCCGCGAGATGTTGCCTGGTGTGCCGCGAGATGTTGCCTGGAGGGAGGCGGGCGAGTCGGGCGGTGAGAGGCGGGGCGGCGGCGGCGAGGAGAGGCCGCCCAGCGCGGGGCTCTCACCGTCTGCCTGCCTGGCTGCCTGCGAGCTCGGCGGGCAGCGCCTCCGTCCGCAGCGCCCGCCTCGCGGCTCTCATTCCCTGCCCCTGCCAAAGCTCACACAGCCAAGCCACACTCTCCTTCCTGCCTCGCTTTGCTGCCTCCTCCCCCCCCCCACCCCCAAAGCTTGGAGGTTCCCCGGCAAGGGGGAGGGGAAAAAATTGAAACTTACACTTTCGTGTGTCCCTCCCGGCGTGACGCTGCGCGCTGACGTCACGGGGCTGTAATGGTGGTGTGCCTCGAGATTTTTTTCATCAAACAAGTGTGCCTTTGCCCAAAAAAGGTTGGGAAACACTGATCTAGTCCAACCCTCTGCCATACAGGAATCTTTTGCCTAATGTGGGGCTCAAACGCACGACCCTGAGGTTAGGGCTCCCATCTCATCCTCTTTCCAGACTGAGCTATCAAACGGACACAGACATGATGACTTTCACAGGGAGAAGCGCAATTCTCCTGGAGCTCTGAACAGCTTTGGATACCCACCAGCCATAGGCTGTGTTGACGCACTAGACCTTTCGACCACATTTTTAAGAACAGAAGAAGATCCCAGCCAATGGCTTACCTGATCCAGCATCCTATTCTCACAGTGGCCAGCCAGATAAACCCAAACAGTGGAACCCAAACAGAAGAGCAACTCTCTCCTTCTGTGGTTTCTCCAGCAACTGGCATTCAGAAGCACCTCTGCCTTCGACTGTGGAGGCAGAGCATAGTCATCCTGGCTTGTACAGTCGTACCTTGGTTGTTGAACGCCTTGCAAATTGAAAGTTTTGTCTCCCGAATGCCTCAAACTCAGAAGTGATCATTCCAGTTTGCAAATGTTCTTTGGAACCCGAACGTCCAACGCAGCTGGCGCGGCTTCCGATTGACTGCAGAAAGCTCCTGAAGCCAATCAGAAGCCGTGCCTTGGTTTTCGAACATTTCCGGAAGTCGAAAAACCAAGGGACGACTGTAGTCGTCAACAGCCGCCTCCTTCATAAATTAGTCTAATCCTCCTTTTCAAGCCAGGTAGGTTGGTGGCCATCCTGCCTCCAGAGGGAATGAGGTCCCGGGGTGAAGGAGTGGTTTCTTTCGTCTGTCCTTAAATAAGGAGGGGAAGAACCATGTGCCCTACCTTGTGCTTCTTGGGGGGAAAGGTGGGGTATAAATTCAGTGTAGTGCAGTGCAGTGCAGTGCAGTGCAGTGCAGTGCAGTGCAATGCAATGCAATGCAATGCAATGAAATAACGAAACGAAACGAAACGAAATGAAATGAAATATTTGCAGCTGGTCACCTGAGGCAGGGGACATTCTCAGCCCTATCTGGAGATGCCAGGCACCTGCAACCTTCTGCATGCCAAGCAGCTGCTCTGCCACTGAGCTACCACCCTAGAGGCCTTCCACCCGGCCTCTGGCATGCCCTGCGTATTTGGAATTCCCTGCGGAATTTCTTGTCCTCCAGCTCAGCCTGCCTGTGGCACACAGTCCACAGTGCAAACTGTGCTTCCCGTCAGAGGCCTGCCCTGTTCCATAGCAAGTGCCTGTTTGACAAGCCAAGCAAACAACCTCCTCTCTGCTCCTGCTGCCTCTCAGGAGCCACCCTGCTAGAGAGCTACTTCCACGCTTACCTTGGTACGTCTCCGCTCTCATGTGGCCCAGGCCTGTGAGATCGGCCACCTTGAGAGCTGGAAGGGACCTGGGCCGCCCCCGCCGTCTCTCCCATGGTTTGCCCGGGAACTGGGAGAGGGCTGCAGAGTTGTCGCACCCGCTCAGGAGTGGGCGGTGAGAGATAAGGGAGGTCAACCACCTCATCTTGGCATAGGCAGTACGGCGGATGGGCTCCTGTCCGGGTAGGGACGTGACAGGAGTCACATCTTGCAGTGGGGTGTCTGCGGGAAGGAAGGTCACACCCACCCCAAACATTTAATACACCACTGACGCACATGGCAACCTTCTCCCCTGAATTTCGGGAACTGCAGTTTCCCCCCACAGGGTGCAATTCCCTCAGTTGTAACAAACTGTGGTTCCTGCACCCTGAAAAACTACAGTTCCCAGGATTGAAGCGGCGTGGTGCTGCTTTAAAAATGCAGCGCATGGGGACATTAAAAAGGTAAAGGGACCCCTGATCGTTAGGTCCAGTCGTGGCCGACTTTGGGGTTGCGGTGCTCATCTCGCTTTATTGGCCGAGGGAGCCGGCGTACAGCTTCCGGGTAATGTGGCCAGCATGACTACGCCGCTTCTGGCGAACCAGAGCAGCGCACGGGAATGCCGTTTACTTTCCCGCCAGAGCAGTACCTATTTATCTACTTACACTTTGACGTGCTTTCGAACTGCTAGGTTGGCAGAAGCAGGGACCGAGCAATGGGAGCTCACCCCGTCGCGGGGATTTGAACCGCTGACCTTCTGATCGGCAAGTCCTAGGCTCTGTGGTTTAACCCACAGCGCCACCCGCGTCCCTCTAGGGGACATTACCCCCCCCCCGAAAAAACATTTCTCCAATGAAAATAGGGACGTCCCATTCCATAATAATATTTTTACTATTTATACCCCACACATCTTACTGGGTTGCCTCAGCCACTCTGGGGCTGACATATATGAAAACATAACCCAACATAATAAGTAAAACATAATACAGTTGTACCTTGGAAGTCGAACGGAATCCATTCTGGAAGTCTGTTGGACTTCCAAAATGTTTGGAAACCAAGGCACAGCTTCCTATTGGCTGCAGAAAGCTCCAGCAGCCAATCGGAAGCCTTGGAACCCAGGTCAGACATTTGGGTTCCCAAGAATGTTCGCAAACCGGAAAAACTCACTTCTGGGTTTGCGGAGTTCAGGAGCCAAAACGTTCGGTTCGCAAGGTGTTCAACTGCCAAGGTACGACTTTAATACATAATAATACATAATAAAAACAGAAAAACATAATAAAACATTAAACATCCCTATAAAGGATTCCCTTCAGATGGCTCGGGGGTCAGACAACTCTAAATCCTCCAACATTTCTCCAATGAAAAGAGGGACATCCTAAGGAAAAGTGGGACATTCCAGGATCAAATCAGAAACTGGGGCGGCTTCTCCCACATCAGGGGTGTCACTGGAAAATAGGGATACTTAGAGGGGTCTGAAGCGGCCTTAGTCACAACTCGCTATACCTTGGTTGAAACCGCTGTCACCTGCAAAAAGAGAGTCTGGACATAAGAGCTTGCCTCCGGATTTCTCTTAAATGCACCCCATCATCCTGGGGTCCCTCAAAAAAGGTGTCGGCTCGGAAAGAACTTCCTGGTAAGAGAATGCAAGAAAGATGTTGCTGGAAAACAGGGGAGGGCACTGTCAGCCCACAGGCCGGATGTGGCCCCCAGGAACTATTTATCTGGCCCTCAACCTGCCTGCCTCACTTCT
Source organism: Podarcis bocagei (assembly GCF_964188305.1). Lineage (NCBI taxonomy): Eukaryota > Metazoa > Chordata > Lepidosauria > Squamata > Lacertidae > Podarcis > Podarcis bocagei. The sequence goes on along the minus strand of NC_138128.1, from coordinate 8,603,212 downwards.
CCACCCATGAAGCAATTAGGCTTGAAAACAGCCTCCCGTTGGAGATTCAAGAAGTGCTGGTTGCGTTAGTCTGTTGCCAAAAAGAGCCTTGCGGCACCTTAAAAGCCAACAGGTGTATTGGGGCGGCGCCGGCCCAACCAAGAGGCAAGGTGAGGCTACTGCCCCAGGCAACAAAATTCACAGGGGGTATCAGATAATGGAGGCATATAACTTGGACAAGAAAATTGGCTTCCAGGTGGAAAAATCAAAATTAGAAACAGAACTGTTAGAACCTAAAACTAAGATTTTGTCAAAGATGTATAACTTGCTGTTGAAATGGAATACTCAGGATAAAACGGTCAAATCTGCTATGTTTAAATGGGCACAAGATGTTGGACATAACACTATGTTTGCTGACTGGGAACAGTTGTGGACCACAAGTATGAAATTTACGGCATGTAATGCCCTAAGAGAGAATATTATGAAAATGATATACAGGTGGTACATGACACCAATCAAGCTTGCAAAAATTTATCATCTACCCGATAATAAATGTTGGAAATGTAAAGAAACTGAAGGTACATTCTTTCACCTTTGGTGGACGTGCCCAAGGATTAAGGCTTTCTGGGAGATGATATATAATGAACTGAAAAAGGTATTTAAATATACCTTCTTGAAGAAACCAGAGGCCTTTCTCCTGGGCATAGTCGGCCAATTGGTGCCAAAGAAAGACAGAACTTTTTTTATGTATGCCACAACAGCAGCAAGAATACTTATTGCAAAGTATTGGAAAACACAAGATCTACCCACCCTGGAAGAATGGCAGATGAAGGTGATGGACTATATGGAACTGGCAGAAATGACTGGCAGAATCCGAGACCAGGGAGAAGAGTCGGTGGAAGAAGATTGGAAGAAATTTAAAAACTATCTTCAGAAATATTGTAAAATTAATGAATGTTAGAATGATGCTGGATAGAAACTAAGTGGTCTTTAGCTGTAATGTTATAAGAGAATACAAGAAAATGGTTATTAACAGGTAAAAACTTAATGTCATAATATTTTAAAATTGAAGATTAAGATGATTGAAGAGGGGAGGGATTTGCTGAATTAAAAATTTGAATTGGAATACAGAAAAGGTAGGCGTGAGGAGGTCCGGGAAATAAGCAAATGAAAATATGTGATGGAAAGACTGAATTGTTTTTAACTATTTTTATTTTGTATTTTTTCTGTTTTTTCCTTTTTTCTTTTATATTTGGTAACTTTTTTGAAAATCTCAATAAATATCTTTAAAAAAAACAAAAGCAAAATTCACAGGGGCAGCAGATGCGGATGTCAATTTTTCCTCCCCGACTTGTTCCTGATGTAGATCTTCCCCCACCCCTTCTTCCCTGGCAGAAAGGGGGACATCATTTTGGGGTCCACATCAGATGCCAAAATGTCTTGGGCCAGCCCTGCATTTGGGTGTAAATTTTCAGAAATTCAGGCAGTGATTCCCATTCATTTTCCTCCCTATGGACCACTTGAAAACCGCTGAAGGTATTCCTGGGCCGCCTAATTATTTGTCTGCCTATTGTAGTAACAGCGATGCTCTGTACACGATGCTGTACAATTTTAAATCATTCTTTCCTTTTTTCCCTTTCTTGCTTCTTCTATTTCTTATATATTGCATTTTCTTATATGGCAGTTTGGATTCCACAGAATTCGTAACGCTAGGGCTCTGGGTCTGCCAGCATAATCGGGCAGGCCAAAGAAAGCCTCCCCCCCCCCCCCTTCTTTTTTCAACAGAGGTTTCTCCGCACAGCAGTTCTGGAAAATCACCACCAGATGGAAGCAGAAAATAATCTCCGAAGCCGTGGAAGAGACCGAACCCTAAATGATATGGGAAAGGGGCCGTTGCTTTCGGTAATGCGATGTCAGGGTGAGTTACAGGGCAGTTCGATGTGTGTTTACCTACTGTGTTCAGTGGGAAAGACTCTCAGGAAAATCGTATCGCAGAATCATAAAATCAAAGAAGAGGTTGGATGCATTGCAAGGGGGTTGGACTAGATGACCGTTGGAGTCCCCTCGAACTCTACAATTCTATGATTCTCTGATGTGGAGGAAAATGAAGGTGCTTAGGTATCATATGCTGCAGCTGGCTGGCTCCCTCTCGTTCTCCTATTGGGTATATTTGCACTTTTCCTTGCACGAAACTAAGGCATATATCCTTTGGGGGTCTTCAATCCTTTGTGCGCTTACCTAGGAGAAAGCGCTACTAAAACTAAGTGGGTCTTACTTCTGAGTAAACATGAATCGGATCGCTCTAGAGTCGTTTCGTCAGCTTGCCAAATTATGCAATTTTATATGCTCAGTTATAAATGGTGCATTTTACGTTGTTTAAAATATAAAAGGAGTTTGGGTTAGATCAGCTGAATGTACTTCCATTTCCCCCAAGATTTCTAGTTGTTGACCCCTCAACCTCAAAAAACAAAAAAAACACCATTTCCCCTCCTGGTGAAAGTCCTTATCACCTGCTAATGTTGGCACTTCCACACCGCTATTAAGGCACAGCTACAGGGGTCAATTAAAAAAAGTTGGCAACTCTATTGGGTACTAATCTGAGTTCTTTGTTCCTGGAGAGCCAGACAAAGACATGTGTTAATGATCTGAGCTGTGATTTTCTAGATGTTCAATTTAATTGGAGCTGCCAAAATCGGGCCGGGGTTGTCAGATATCCAACTCTCTCTCTCTGTGCAAAGGGACAAAGCGAATACACATTGAGAAGATTTGCGCCAACTACCTAACATTTGTTTAGTGAAAAGCATGTGCTAAGCGTTGAAGAGAGGATTCGCCTGGCTGGGGTCAGTGGTCCCCTCCCCTCCCCACCCCCTTCATCACAAGCCCTACCTTCCTCCTTCCAACGGGAGAGCTCACCCCGTCGCAGGGATTCGAACCGCAGACCTTCTGATCGGCAAGCCCTAGGCTCTGTGGTTTAGGCCACAGCGCCACCCGCGTCCCGTTTGCACATAACAAAATAGGAGCCTACACAACACAAAACACTGTTGCTGTATGTAGGTTTTATTTTATTTATTTTTTAACTTATATTTTAGAAATGTACATCCAGTTTTTTTTCCTTTAAATTTTTTGGGGCCCCCAAGGGAGTGGGGCCCTAAGCTATAGCTTGTTGAGCTTATAGATAAATCTGGCACTGCTCCACGGTTGTTTCTGAATGCCAGTTGCTGGAAACCACAGGAAGGGAGAGTTGCTCTTGCATTTGATGCCTGCTTGTGGGTTTCCACTGGCTGGCCACTGGGAGAAGAGGGTGCTGGAGTAGACGGGCCACGGGCCTGATCCTGCAGGCTCTTCTTATGTTCTTACTGGAAGCATCTCTCTACGATTTCCTATCAGGGTTTTTTCCTCTGCCCTCCCCAGAGATGCCAGGCATTGAACCTGGGACCTTTGGCATGCAAACCAGATGTGCTACCACTGAGCCAGGATTCCCCCCAAGCCTTTGAAATGAACTTCCTTAAATCTCTTCTCGTGTTCTTATCTTCTTAAGTGGTAGAAGCGTGTGTGTGTTTTGTTTTTGTTTTTTATTAATAATTTCCACATGTTGTTGTTGTTGTTGAGTTGTTTAGTCGTGTCCGCCTCTTCGTGACCCCCTGGACCAGAGCGCGCCAGGCACTCCTGTCTTCCACTGCCTCCCGCAGTTTGGTCAAACTCATGCTGGTAGCTTCGACAACACTGTCCAACCATCTCGTCCTCTGTTGTCCCCTTCTCCTTGTGCCCTCCATCTTTCCCAACATCAGGGTCTTTTCCAGGGAGTCTTCTCTTCTCATGAGGTGGCCAAGTCTTGGAGCCTCAGCTTCAGGATCTGTCCTTCCAGTGAGCACTCAGGGCTGATTTCCTTCAGAATGGATAGGTTTGATCTTCTTGCAGTCCATGGGACTCTCAAGAGTCTCCTCCAGCACCATAATTCAAAAGCATCAATTCTTCGGCAACCAGCCTTATTTATGGTCCAGCTCTCACTTCCATACATCACTACTGGGAAAAACCATAGCTTTAACTATACGGACCAATAGTACGGACCCCTTCATGGATCACTGCCTTGCTGTGGCGAAGGGGCTTGAATAACTCAGAGAAGCTCTGAATTTTGCCATGCAGGGCCACCCAAGATGGACAGGTCATAGTGGAGAGTTTTGACCAAATGTGATCCACCTGGAGCAGGAACCGGCAAGCCACTCCAGTATCCCTGCCAAGAAAACTCCATAGACAATTTCAACATACCAACTATCAAAACCTATCATATTCACTATTCTGCCCCACCCCCTTCAAACCCTTCCTCCCACCCCAAGACTTCCCTCAGCTCCTCTCTCTGATTTCTCAGCACATATTATTCTCTGCATGTTATAAAATTGTACATATCCTTACATTAACTATCTATCATGTTATCAACCAATATATTTGTGTATATTTATTCAAACCCTGCCAAGGAGTCCAGTTCTTTTTGCTGTCTTTTTAGATAATTTGTAAAAAGCTCCCATTCTTCCTTAAAGTCACAGTTGTCCTTGTCCCGGAGTTTGTATGTCAACTTAACCAGTAGAAGTGTGTTTTAATGGTCTGGCGTGGATGCGACGTGGCTGCGTGATGGATCATCCCTGAGACTTCTTCAATGTGCAGCTCTGCTGGAAAAGATGACTTGTGTTTCATTCGTGTGTGTGTGTGTGTGTGTGTGTGTGTGTGCGTGCGTTTGCTTTTAACAATGTGCAAAACCATCCTCAGGCTGGGCTCTGAATCACCCCAGAAGCTTCCTCCTTCCCTGCAAGGATGCTGCTGGGTTCTCATCCTGGCATTAAAGCCATCTTGTTAGCACGGGCTACTGGGGGGGGGGGGTTGTGCGGAGGAGAGGGTTGGAGAGGGGAGGCCTTTTGAAGCCCCTATAAAAGCCCACAATTACAGCTGGACAAACTGGGGCAAACAAAAGAGAGAGCCTGGGAGACTAATCTTTCCGCCAAGCAAACAGATGGGCTTGCAGGGGGGTGGGGGACACCGAGAGATTGAGGGTCCATAAACATCTTCCAGTGGCTTCCCAGAAGAGATGCAATTGTCTCTTGGTTTTCTCCAATGCTGTGTGTCTGATTCTGTTGTGTTGTAGCTAGTGGTAGGTGCCTGGAACCCTGAAGAGCGGCTGCCTGTCAGTGTAGGCAGTACTGAGCTGCATAGACCATTGTATAATTCAGCTTCCTTTGTTCCTGCATATGCTATCTCAGCAGTTCCTAGCTGCTTTGGTATGGTGACCCACAAAACCAAGTTCGCTTGGTATGCTGATCTATTGACTTATTGTCATGTGAAATTTCTACCTGGGGGGTCTTTGGCAGCCATTGGTTTTGTGCATGGCAATGTTTTCATAACCATGACTTGAGACATCCATGCAAAACTTCTCTGAGCACCCATAAGGACCTTGTGGCCAAGCAGCACAGGATCTCCCGTGAGCCAGAGTGGATCCCAAGTGTTACAAGCTAAGATGTAAGTCTGGGTAGTGTTTGGTTACAAGTGTCAACTCAGTATTATAATAGGCCAGCAAAAGAAAAGTTGTAAGAGGCATTCATCAAGATGATCAAGGGTCTGGAAGCCAAGCCTTATGAGGAACAGTTGAAGGAGTTGGGTATATTTAGCCTAGAAAAGAGGAAACCGAGAGGAGATATGATGGCTGTCTTCAAATAAGGGAACACGCGTGTTTTCTCCTGCTCTAAAAGGTAGGACATGAACCAATGGTTTCAAGTTACAAGAAAGGAGATTCCGACTCAACATCAAGAAGAAATTCCTGGTGCTAAGAGCTGTTCGACAGTGGAATGGACTCTCTGGGAAAGTGATGGAGTCTCCTTCCTTGGAGGTTTTTAAGCAGAGATTGGATGGCCATCTGTCATGGATGCAACCGTTCCTCATAAGGCTTGGGTTCCAACCCTTGATCACCTTGGTTGCCCTCCTCTGCACACGTTCCATCTTGTCAACACCCTCCCTAAATTGCGGTGCCCAGAATTGGACACAGTATTCCAGGTGTGGGTTGACCGAGGTAAATACATTACACTGGCACTTTATTGCATGCTCCTAAGGAATGCTGATGTATTCCACTTAGCAAACAGACATGAATTCATTGTATGTTGCATGTATGCACACAAACATAGGTGTGTTTTGTTCCAGTAGATCTGCAAGACGCCCTCCGCCTATCATGAAAAGGTGAACAAAGATGCTTGCTCACCTGTAGTGCTGCAAGAAGGTATGGGCACACACACACATTTCCTCAGGGATAGGGAACCTGTGTCAGGAAAATGGATGGGCTTCTTTTCCCACCCATCCCTGCCTCCATGTAACCTTATAGGCTCAGGATATGAGCTTTCCCAGCCTGCCATCACTTCCTTCTCATAGCAAACCCAGACAGCGAGTGTCAACAATACAGGTCAACTAAAAAGCAAGAGGAGCTTACTAGCATGGAAACGTTTGCAAACTTTGATAAATTAAAACTTGAGGAGGCAAAAACCAGCCACTCCTAAACAGCCCAAAGAGTAGTAGCACACATGCTCAATGGTCACAGAATGGTGTGCGTTGGTTGGAAAAGGGAAACAGAAAGCAGGGAGATGGAACGAGCCACCTTGCAGGAGAGTATGGCTGTGAGCAGGAGCTTTCCTGATGCAAAGTGAGGATCCACTGCAACATTTTGTTGCAGATCCTCTTCTTTTTTAATTCAGTCTTGCCTCCTCCAGCCTAAAAACACACACTCAGACTTTGCATTTGCAAAATGGCACATTAGCAGTCATTAGGTGAATCCACACAGAAGCCTGTGCTTCCCCATAAGGTCTGAAACAGGCTCTTTCTAGCTTGGGAATATTTAACAAGAACACTGTTAAAACCCGGCAGGGACAGCAGGCTGTAATGATAGCAGAGTCACTAGGGAGAAAGTGCAGTTGAACATAGTGGAGCTTGGTTCAGGTAGGTAGCCGTGTTGGTCTGACACAGTTGAAATAAATAAAAAAAATTGTCCACTAGCACCTTTGAGACCAACTACGTTTGCTCTGGGTATAAGCTTTCTTGTGCATGCACACTTCTTCAGATACAAAGGAGTTTGTTTCTGACTAAATGTCTACAGGACTGGATAGCAAGTCATTCCAGTGTTCGCCTGGCGGGGGATGGCATGTCCTTCCCAAATGCATCTCAGTAGACCTCCAGACTGTCATTTCTTTTGTGGTTAGTGTTCAAGGACACGCCAGGGAATTTAGGCTTGTGCAATTGAAGTGGACCAAGCACTCCCATCACCCTAGCACAGCAAATCCTCCTTAAAAAATAATTGGAGCTTTTACAGTTAGGAAAGTGATGGGGAGATGTGATGGAAAGTGTGAGATGAAGAAATGTTTAATGGAAAGATGTATAAACACCCTGGAAGAAAATAAGGATGGGTGCTCATTGCCATATAACCCACCTAGAAACAAATCAGAACAAATGTGCAATAAAGACTGAACATCGTTTAACCTCTGCATAGGGTTATGCAAGCAAATCAGAGCGAATGCTCTACAAACAGGTTGCCCCTATAAGCTTTTGGAAAACTGCTTTCCTGTTGGTTCTTTACTGCATTGTATTGTTTCTAGAAATTGTGTCTGTTGAATAATAAATCCACTGAATCCACCAGGACTTACTCCCGTGTAAGTGTGCAGAGGGTTGCAACCTCAAGTATGCCAAATTTCACATGTCACGCTGGCAAAGGTGTGAGAGGCAGGTGAGCGGCAGAGAGGAGCAGGAAGCCAGGGGATGATATTTGCTAGGTTGCATCTGGAAAAGAGAGAGAGAGAGGTGGGATTGGAGGGTCTCTGAACAGCTCAGAGGTTAGGTATGCTACAGGCTCTGCCCCTCTGCAAGCCCCTCCACCCCACCCCTGACTAGCAACAGCTCTGGGGAATCTGACTGCTTATTATGATCTCAGTAAGCAGGAAATGCATATTGTTTAATTATCTTTGAGCAGAAAATCTGGATAATATCACAATGCCTTGTTATTGTTGGAGAGGAGGAAAGGAATGCAGCTTTCCATAAACGAGCAGATTGCAGAGGTAGGAACCTCTGAAGTTGCCTTTCCCCAGGTCAGGCTGTTCGGCTCATCTCTCTAAGCATTCCCTCCTCTGATTGGCCGGGGCATTTGGGAGTCTCGTTCCCTAAGCGCCTGTCGCAGGTGGCCAAAAGAGCACCTTCCACACACAAGGGCGAAAGGGGGAACGAAAAAGAGTATCTGGTAAGAGAGCAGGGCTGGCTTGCCTGCTGAAGAAGAGTGCTCTACACTGCAAAACTTTGTTGCAGCTCCCACACCTTCTTTAAGCTAAAGGATCCACTGGAGGGAGGGAGCATCCATACCATATATTTAAGGCACATTCAATGCACATTGAAAGCCCCCACCAAAGACTCCTGGGAACACTAGTTTGCTAAGAACGCTGGGAATTATGGATCTATGGGGGCACAGGATTATTTGGGGCAGCCGTGTGCTTTCAATGTACATTGAATGTGCTTTAAACTTAAGGTGTGGCTGCAACCCAGCCCCACAGTCCTTTGCTCTCAACGGTTTAAAAGACTCAGGAGCCTTTGAGATGATAGAGGGTTGTTGCACTGTAAAGGTAAAGGGACCCTGACCATTAGGTCCAGTCGTGGGGTTGCGGCGCTCATCTCGCTTTATTGTCCGAGGGAGCCGGCGTACAGCTTCTGGGTCATGTGGCCAGCATGACTAAGCCACTTCTGGCGAACCAGAACAGCGCACGGAAACACCGTTTACCTTCCTGCCTGATTGGTACCTATTAATCTACTTGCACTTTGACATGCTTTTGAACTGCTAGGTTGGCGCTGTTGTGCTGTATGACCATGTAATATTCACATGTGTGCATTGATGGTGCCTGTGCACTAGAGACAGGCTGCATTGCACTGCACAAGTCTGCAAATCCTATGTACGTCCTTACTGGGGATCTGTTCCTGAGCGACGGCATGCACAGGGTTGCACTGTTAGCTTCGAGAGATCCTGGGGAAGGAGCTAACCCCTGAAGAATACCACCTCTTGCGACTCATGCCAATAACACTTTTTAGCAAGTATCACCCAGAGGGGGCTTAAAATGGAGATCCAGCAGGAAGCTAAAGAATAGGAACCATCCTCTTTAAACAAGGACAGTTGGAGCATCTGGTTAATCGAGTGTGTGAATGTGTTTTAAAGGAGTGGAGAGCAAGAGCGGAATTCCTTCTCACACTTCTGCGAAACCCACCCAGGCCCAAATATTTGCCTCCTCCGTCTCCTGGGCTGCTTGTGTGGCAAGGCTCCCTCCCAGGGAGGTGAGGCTGGGAACCCAATTGCCTGGCAAACACAATTCCCTGGGCACAGCCAGTGTCATTAAAGCATCCCTTTCTAATGCATCCATTAATCCCATGGCCAAACAAGCCCCCTTCCTGGTTACAGAGAGAAGGGAACCCCCACGGGCAGCTGCAAAAGGCACACAGGAAAAGGGGAACAGCTGCCCCACTTTGATCTCCCAGGGATGCCAAATCAAGACCCAGAGCGGGAGATAGGGGAGAGAACTTTTTTATGAATGACTCAGGAGTGTGGCCTGCTGCCTTTATCAAACAAGGCAAATTAGAAAACCCTCCATAAAAAGAGGCATTATTATTATTATTATTATTATTATTATTATTATTATTATTATTCTGCCTTTTACACATTCAGGAGAAGATTTTGGGAGAGTGTATTATACAGCCCTCTGGAAAGTGTATATTCAATAGGAGTGGAGAGATTCTTTTAAAGAAAAATTATTAACAATCTTTATGGATTTTAATTTTGGGTGTCCCAGGCAGATATGATAAAGGCAGGAAAAGATAACCGACAACAGAGGAAATAAACAGACCCCTCTACAAACGAGCATGCAAGGGAAAAGCAGTTTTGGAAACAGGTGTAGATGGTACTACATGAATCTTCCAAAATGAAAGTTTAAGATGAAATCATATGTTATAAAAGCAAAGGAATTGGGACCACTGGGATCGTTACACATTCCAGATCCTTGCATAGTATGACAAAGAATAAAAACTAAAAAAAATTGTAATGCAAATTAAACTCGTCTGTTTTTGAGAGATCTTTCAGCATTCCATGTTTTTGTGTTAATTTCTTTACTGATGCTAAATACTACACTTTGTTATACCACTCCTCCAGCAATGTGGACTTGAAGTCTTTCCAGCACTTGGCCAAAGTCATTCTGGCTGCCATCAGTATGTGGCCTGCTATAGCTTTATTTTTCGTTTCCAAATCTTGCTTCGAGAAGAAATTCATCAAAGCCAGATGTAGGGTCCTGCCCACAGGGTGCTGTATAATTTTTTTGGATTTATTTTTACTAAAGCAGGTGGAAAGGTGCTTAACTCGATTCGTTGTGTTCATCCTACCTGTCTCCAGTGGTGATTTGCAATCATCTCATGTACAATTAATTATATGCAAAATCATACACAAAATTTTATACACACAAACACCGCTATATGCATATAATTCAATGCTGTACTATATTTATGCAGCATAATTTTATAGCAATACATACACATTTGTATACAAATATATGCATTGCCTTATGTATCTGTCTATGTACTGTTTACTTCAGGAAACCTGGGATATGCATGCAAGCAATATTTTCAAGAGTTTTAAACAGTTGCTTTTAACTGTTTTTACCAATAATGTCACTGCTGTATTCTTTTTGTATAATAACAATAATAATTTATTATTTATACCCTGTCTATCTGGCTGGGTTTCCTCGGCCACTCTGGGTGGCTCCCAACAGAAAATTAAAAACACTATAAAACGTCAAACATTAAAACCTTCCCTAAACAGGGCTGCCTTCAGATGTCTTCTAAAAGTCAGATAGTTGTTTATTTCCTTGACATCTGATGGGAGGGCGTTCCGCAGGGCGGGCAGCACTGCCAAGAAGGCCCTCTGCCTGGTTCCCTGTAACCTCACTTCTCGCATTGAGGGAACAGCCAGAAGGCCCTCGGCGCTGGACCTCAGCGTCCTGGCAGAATGATGGGGGTGGAGACACTCTTTCAGGTATACAGGACCGAGGCTATTTAGGGCTTTAAAGGTCAGCACCAACACTTTGAATTGTGCTCGGAAACGTACTGGGAGCCAATGTAGGTATTTCAGGACCAGTGTTATGTGGTCCCGGCAGCCATTCCCAGGTTTGTTTGTTATTTTACAATCAGGCAATATATAAAGTTTGTGAAATAAGATAAATAATCAGTAAATTTATTTCAAAAGTTTTTCTACTACTTAATTACAACCGCCTCTAAGTGGTATACGAGTAACTCAATGCAATGAAAATGAAAGTCGGATGAAAATGTAAAATCAGAATTCACTGTGCAGTAGTTAGTGCATATATTTCATGCCTTGTGCATGTGATGATCCAATACTGGGAAGCAGTGGCCCATTGTTGCTTCCCATCTTGAGCGCATGGAATGACCATCTATCTGTACTTGTTAGCCTTGCATGGAGATCTATCTGCATTTCCATGCAGATGTGTTTCTGCAGGAATTTTAACAGCACTGCAAGTGATGGTTAGTTGCTCTCAAAGTGCCATAAAACATGAACCATTCATTCTGCCCCTGCCCAGAGGAGGTTGCCATGTTAAATTAAGTAGACAGAATCAAAACATCTGACTCAACAAATAAACTCCGAGCAATCTCACTTTTGACGATGATATATATATTCTTCACAAAGGGAAACAGAGTGAAGCCAGCGAAGCCGGCAGGCTTGCTTAAAATTCCTACCGCGTTGCATCAGAGGGCTAAAACAGGTTGCTAAAACAGCTGTTTTCTTTTGGTAGGAAAGGCTCTCTAACGTAACAGAGAATTCTCAGGACATAGCCAAACGTCAGTTCAGCATGGAAAAATTACCCTTTAAAGCTGCAAACCTCTGTGCAATTGCAAGGGAGCAAATTCTGCTGAGCAAATTGGGACATGCAGTAAATAGTAATAATATTGTCCTGGAAGTTGGCCTGAGATGGGCCACGGTGCTGGTTTTTTACCTATAAAGCCTTACACCACTCAGTACTATTATACCTCCCCTTCAGGGATGCCAACTTGAATAAAATATTAGGGGGGCTCAGCCAAGCCCCACCCCAAATAATTGAAGCCGTTCTAGGGGTGTAGTCACTGCCGCATGCTGACAGCTTCTAGGAGCCCCAGGTGAGAGCTGAGTGCAGGGTGGGGTCCAAAGGTGGACAAACGACCCCAGAAGGAATGCAAAGCGCCCCCCCACCAGAGGGACTAACCCTCCCCTAACACCCCATACATTCCAGAAGTGATGATATTTGCATTTGTTGGCAGAAAACAAGCTGGATCTTTTTATTGGGTGTTTTTAAAAACCCGTAGGTATTTTTTATTACTTTCGAGGTTCGGGTGAGGGTGTGTTTTCTATAATTAAGTAGGGGGGGGAACCCTCAAAAGAAATAAAACGAATAGCCCGTCATCCTCTCCCCAAAGTCCTTTGCTCCTGAACACCTGGCGAACGCCTGCCTCCCTCCCTCCCTCCCTCCTCAGCCCACCATGTTACTTCACAGGAAGTTCCTACAGGCGATCCCGGGGCATAGCTCAATCATGCTGAATATGAGGAAAATAATATTAAGTCCATGTGTTTCAGACAAAACACAGCTGGTTCCCTCCTGCACCATCATCCTCCGCTCAGCCTTGTCCCTCTCTTCCCCACTTCCACTCCCGCACCTCCCCTCCGTTACCTTACGACTGGGCTTGAGATGTGCAAATATTGCCACAGAATCCAAAATTCCCATGTCTAGTGTGAATTATTAGATCTCTCTCTTTCTCCCTGTTTTACTGAAATTATCTCTCAAGGGAGCAGGCCTCAGGCCGGTCAACCTAGTTACTTGGTTCTAGGGGAGGGAGAAGTGTTGGAAAGAAAGGCTTGATTCCTTGCCACAGGGATATGCAGCAGGAGGATGGCTCTCTCTCTCTCTCTCTCTCTCTCTCTCTCTCTCTCTCTCTCTCTCTCCCCCCCCCCCCCCCCGTGACTCACCAAGGCTGTAGCTTTCAAAGCATCTGCTGGTTTTGAGGCTTCAGTAGGCGGCCTGTTTTTTCCTACAGAGAGGATGGTGGGACACTCCTTGTGGGTCTCTCTCTCTCTCCTCTCTCTCTCCCTACCCTTAAAATAATTTTTCTAAGCCTCAGTACAACCTGCAGATGCATATAGTGGGGTTGTTGCGTTGGGCTGGGAGAGGAAGGCGAAATAGCTCACACAGAAAGGCACATTCTCAAGCAACGCAGAAACTGAAACACAGCTACGCTGCGCAATTTGCACTTTTCCAAATTTTGCAAGGCAGTGCTCCATGTACAAGCGACATGCACAAAAGTGCATATTCCCTGGTAAATAAAAAAATGCACATATTCGTGAACGTAACATACACAAATGCATTACATCAGGGGAAATTGCTTTGCAGAAAAAGGTGAATATTTTTCTGTTGTGAACAGCCCTGGGATCTTTGGATAATTACAAATGTAATTAATTAATAATTAATTAATTAAGCTGTATACAAACACATGTGTGTTAGGAAGGATTTGCGCCAAAATGCCGATCCATTTCCCATGCTTCTGGCCTGCCGGTGGAAGCTGTAGTAGGCGGAGCCAAGCACAGCACCACCCAATCAGCGATGGCTGTGATATCAGTGAATGAACATATGCAAATTGAATGCAAGTGTGAGTGTCCCGTGGGCCTGCTTAATGTTTGTGCATCTAGCTCAGTGTTGCAAAAGCCACCTGGGGGTACCCCTCAGATTTTGGGCAATTTGTCTGCCCAGCCTTTGACTTGACTAGCCACAATTCTTCAAGGGCAGAAACAGAAGTTGTTCCCAGATGTCAGGAATTCAGCCTGGGATCTTTTGCATGCAAAACGCGGACTTCTACCACAGCCAGAATCCTTTTCTCCCCTGCGTCCCAAAATCCCAAAGCTTCAAATCATATTCGCTTTAACATGTCATTTTCGGTTCAGAGACACTCTTATGGCAAACCATTGCTTGACTTCCATCATTTGATTCTGGCCTCTTTCCCTATCCCAAACGTTCTCCTCACAGGTGATCAGTCATGGAGAGCTTCACTCGCCCCCTGCTGGAGAATTTATCCAGTTTCTTCCAATGAGATGCAGGAGTAGATTCTATGCAGCCAGCTACAGTGTCACCTCAAGATTGACATCTCAAGGGCCCCAGCCTAGCTTTCAGGGAGCTGAAGCAGGAGACCCCTTTGGGAAGGACTGCTGAGGGATGATTTGCTGGGAGAGAAAGGGAGTGTGAGCCTTAGGGTGCAAGATATGAGGGACATTTCTGTTAGCTATTTGCAGTTTAGTAGCGCTGCAGAGAGCTTGCTGGGGAGACCATGCATTAAAAAGGGACTCAGAAATAACTTAAACAAGGTTTTAATAACAAAAGCAAAAATTCCTTATACACTAAATACATCAACAACAAACCAGACCCAACCACCAACCCATCCCCCAGGGTAATGGGAGAGCTAGGTGCTGCTCCTTATATACTACACCCAATTGCTGACACAGCTTAATCAATACAACTCAGCAGCACCTGCTATGTTTCACAGCTGTAAAGCTGGGTCTCCTTATCTTGCTCTGGCCCTTGCTCCGGCCCCTTAAAGACATACACATCGGGTGGAACAATGATGAACCTTTACATTTAAAGAAACCATCCAACAATTTCACGTCTGAGTGTGAGCATTGTGGGAATTGTAGCATAACCTCATGCCCACGCAGCAGAAGGCAGGTGGGTGGCATGAGGCCACTGTTTGGGGCACCAACGGTGGAAAGGGCAGGAGGGGAGCTGATCACGGATACTGGATGAGATGGGCCTGATCCTGCAGGGCTGTCCTTCATGTTTCAAAGCCTTTCTGGCCAGATTGTGGCAATGAAGGGGAGCTTGCTATGGAGTGGGGTGATGTTCAGAGTTCAACATACTATATACTATATTTATAAGAATACTTGGACGCGCTGGGGGCGCATGCCGGCGCCCGTGGAAAGGACTTCGTCGGGGTGGGTGACTCGTGGACCCACGGGAAAAGATTTTCAGGATTTGTGAGGGAGGTTGTATTTGGATAGCCCCCTCCCCAGCAAGTTTGACGGGGGAGATCCGTTTACCGTGGATGGGTGCAGGGAAGGCGGGCAAGCCCAGGTGAGGGTGCGGAGGACCCAGCGCCGTGGGCGCCGCGCGGTGGCTCCTCCGCCTCCGCCCAGCACCGCGGGCGGAGCTTTTCCTCTCCGCGTCCCGCCCGTTTCCTTTCCTCGCCGCGCTTCTCCTCCCGCGCCGTCGGGCGCCCTGCCTAGCCCTGCCCGTCCCGCGGCGGCGCCCTCGTCCTCCCGCAGCAGCGGAGCCCGGGAGGGACCGGACCGGACAGGAGCGGCGGCAGCGGCAGCGGCGGCGGGCCAGGCAGCCTCCCTCCCGCGCCGACGAGAGGACGTCCCGTCCAGGACTGCGCGGAGGGCGAGAGGCGGAGGCGGTGGGAGGGGGCCCAATCCGCCGCCGCCGCCTCCCCGATCCTTCCCCCCTCTCCCCACCCCCCACCCCCCGCGGCGGTGCTGAGCGGGCCCCCCGCCGGGGCCGCGATGTGCCGCCGCCTTTGTTTGCTCGAGGAGATGCCCCCTCCGCGCCGCTTGGCCCAAGCCGGCGCCTATAAAGGCCGCCGGGGCCAGACGGGACGGTGACTCGCTCCGGGATCCCGCGCTCGCCTCGCCGCGATGACCCTCCTGGGCGCGGCGCTGCTGCTGCTGCTCCTGCCGCCGCTCGCCCTCGTGTGGCCGGGCCAGGGCTCAGCCCCGCGCCCGCCCAAGCCCCTCTTGCCCATCCAGCCCGAATCGGCGGACCCTCTACCCTCCAAGGGGGCGGCAGGTAGGACCCTCCTCCTCCTCCCTGGGACGCGCGGGTGGCGGAGGCTTCTTTGCAGGAGATGGGCACGCCACCCCCCACCCCTCGGAAGGGCGCATCCTGACCCAGCCCTGTCTCCCTTGCTTGGTTGGCACAGCTGCCCGGGCAGCGGCAGGCGAGCCTCCCAGCTGCTTCCCACGGACGGATTTCGACGACCCCGTGCCCGCGCCTCTTGGCCGGGCGGCAACCACGTCGAGGCGGGCGGTGGACGGGGACGCGGGCGTTTGGACGAACGCGGGCGGGTTGCCGACGGGCGAGGAGCGCGCTTCCAAGTGGAACAGAGGGGGAATAGTTTTGGGTGCAGGGATGCCTGCTGTGTGAGAGAGTGACTCGGGTGTGTGCATGCGTGTGTGTGTGAAAGGGGCCGGCGTGCAACGCGAGGCACCAAACGCAGCAGATGGCACGAACCTGGGTAGGAAGAAAAGTTTCTTGCCCGGCGACCTCACCCCCAAGGCTTTGCCCAGAGCTATTCCACACAAGACACCCACACTCGTTCAGGGTTCTAGACGTGCAGTCCTGGGTGCTGTGAGGTTGCAGGAATGCCAAGCGAGTCGAGGATCCGCTCAACAGGCATAGCTACGCACAAGTCACAGACTTTCACCTTTGGGGCTCAGTCCCGGAACAGGTGAAGAACTGGCGATTCCCATCAGGTGTCCCTAAGTGGATCCCTGGTGCAGCCCTGATGGACCAGTGGTTGGGAAAATGGGCTCCTTGAGCAGAGAAGGTGGACTTCCCATCAAATTTAAATCTCCAAAGATTTTATTTTTAATCAGGGTGGGAAGGAACGTGGAGGAAAGAAATTGGGGAGGCATCACCAGCAAGGTGATCCCTATTGCAAGGCAGCCTAAGCGGTTGTAACAGTCGGTAGAGCTTCAAACTCTCAATCTCAGGGTCCGGTTTGAGCCTCACGTTTGGCAAAAAGATTCCTGCATTGCAGGGGGTTGGACTAGATGACCCTCAGGGTCCCTTCCAACTCTACAATTCTAGGATTCTAACTGAAATGCATATTTATTTTATTGAGCAAGATTTATATATATATCACTTAATCAACAAATCCTGTCCATTAAAATCATTCATTAAAAGTACCAACTGAAAAAACCACATTAACATGAAATATTTCAACATCCAAATTAATCTCCTTATTTATTCATGTACTTCTTCTCGTTCCATTCCTCTCCTGCCTTGGAAATTTATTTATTTATCTCGTTTATTTAGATTTGTATGTTCCTTGAGGCAGGGACCTGCTGTACTGCTTCTTAATATTATAGTTGTTCATCCTCACAACAATCCTGTGAGGTAGGAGAGGCTGAGAGGCAGTCATTGGTCCAAAGTCACCCAGTGAGCGCCGTGGCCAAGGGGGGATTTGAACCCTAGCCCCCCCCAGGTGTGAGTACAGCACTTTAACCACTACACTACACTGTCTTTAATGGTCCTATTAGAGAGCATCTAGTCAACATTTACATAGCAGGTATATAAATTATTAGGTGTTGCCAGAATTTTTGTTGGAGGGGGGCAGGACTTTTTGGGGGCAGAACTGATGTGATTAGTCAGTTAAGTATTTCTATTGTTCTACTTGATCTGGGGGCAGGGAGCTGCCCTCCTTGTCTAAGCCCAGTGCTTTTTTTCTTAAAAAAATGTTTAGGGGTACTCTCATTTTCCTACTCATATTGAAATACTGCCCCTCAATGAGGCCAAACTTAGATTCACAAAATGTTTAGGGGTATGCAGTGGCGTAGCGTGGGTTGTCAGCACCCGGGGCAAGGCAAGTAATTTGCGCCCCCTAACCCGTGGATTTGCGCCCCCTAACCCTAACCCCCAGATATTGCGCCCGGTGCGGCCGGCCCCCCTGCACCCCCCACGCTATGCCACTGGGGGTATGTATACCCCTGCACCCACCCCCGGAAAAAAGCACTGTCTATGCCTTTTATGTAAGTAAAGAACTACTTGGAGGAATCTCTGTGTCGTCTGCTTTGTCAACCCACTACTTAATAATGTCCGTGTTGCAGGTCTGCATAGGCTGCAGGTGGTGGGTTAGGGCACATGGAGGAAGGAATTAGGGTGGATGAGGGTGGACTGGGAACTGCGTGCTTGAGATGTGAAATAGAGAATTTTTGGGAAAGGGGCAATGGTTGGGCCTAGGGCTGAAATCCTGTCCCTGGAAGTGGTGAACCCCATTGAGAATGGGTGGACTTACTTCTGAGTTAAATAGGCATAGGAATCCATTGTTAAGTCCGCTCATTATTAAACACACCCTTTGCAACTGGAAGCTCTGGTTCCTAATTCCAAATTGGGGGTGTCTGATCAGTAATGGGTAAATGTACTCCTGTCCATGCCTGCAGTTGCTCTTTTTTCGTTTAATTTTAAACATCTTTATTATAAGTTCAAAAAGTACCGTACATAATTATATGTGCACTAAACATTTTGAGACACAGAGAAAAGAGAGAAAAAGAAAATAGGAGGAACAGAACCCGTGTAGAAGAGAAAATAAAGAGGGGGGGACCCCCAAAACTATATTTTACAAGGTTGTTATTGTACTACACCAGATCTTAACCTATTACAGTATTTGCAAGAATGGATTCCAAATATCACTGAATATGACCATGGCAAGTCTGCGTTTATACGCAAATTGTTCATATGTTGCGAGTTTGTATAAGTCTTCAAGCCAATAATCATAGAAGGGAGCCACATTTTTATTTTTCCAGCTGATGAATTGGATGGCCGCAGTTGCTCTTTCCTTCATCGCTGCTTTTTTGGCTCTGAGAAGAAGTTTGAAGGTTACGAACTCTGCTGAGTCCTAATTGAACTGGACAGCTCAGTTGGTTAGAGCATGGTGCTCTCCAAGGTTGCAAGTTCAATCCTCGTACGGGACAGCTGCATTGCGGGGGGTTGGACTAGATGACCCATGAGGTCCCTTCCAATTTGACAGTTCTGTGATTCTAAGGAAGCCTTAAGGGCAGGGCTCTGGAGGGCAGGGCAGGTGCTGGAGGTTGCTGGGTGGACCTGGGTGAGTCAGCAGACAGCCTGTGCTTTTAGTGAACTAATTTATTTGGAGGAGGGGGTGCAGGCAGCTGGAAGACCATGTACATTTCCTGCAGACCTGAGGTGAAGAAGGGCCTCAGAAGCTGATGTCAGGGTCCAGGTTGGTTCATATGGAGAGAGGTGGTCCTTGAGGTATTGCGGTCCTTTTATGATGCTGGATGATGATTTTCAGGTCAGTCTTCCTGTGCTGTGCTTGGTTGGTGCACTTATGAACATTTAACATATATCTAAGACCTCAAAATTCCTATCACAGCTTAAATGGGTTCACATGGAGCTGGAAGGTGCAGGCAGGAGGCTTGCAAGGGCCAATTAAAAGCATCTCCAGTTAAAAGGATCAGAAGCAGCAGATTTGGGGCTGGATTCAGATAGCTGCTGCCAGTCAGTGCTCAGCTAAGTGGCCCAGTGGCCTGACTCTGGGATAAGGCTTTTGAAGGTGATGGAGTTATGTGGAACTGGCAAGATTAACAGCAAAGATTAGAGACAGCAGAATTTGAAGTAGGAGCACCAGCGTTATTTATTAAGATAAATAGGTTCGAATGGATGTATTGAATATTATACATGAAATATGCGTCCTTTAAGGGTAAATATGGAAACCATGGAAATGGGGTACGGTAAGTCAATGGACTGTAGTTTAATGGTCTATACCAAATTGATGGTCTATACCAAAATCTGTTGTGTTTTTTTGTGTGCAAAATCAATAAATAGGTGTTTTTAAATAGAGGCAACCTTCATAGAGGCTTTCAGGAGCACTCAAGACTCTTCATCTCTCCCCCCCCCCCAATTTCTTTTAGGCTGCTCTTTCGGTGGCAGATCCTATGCCCTGGAGGACACTTGGCATCCAGACTTGGGCGAGCCTTTTGGCATCATGCACTGTGTGGTCTGCTCTTGCGAGCCAGTAAGTGGTTATTTCCAATTCTTTTCTCTCTCTCTTTTTTCCAGATGTGGGAGGGAGTTGCTGCAGAACCCCCGAGCAGGACTGGGGAACCTTCTCCACTGCGGGGGCCACATTCCCTTCTGAGCAACCTTTCGGGGGGCCACAGAGTACCAGTGGGCGGAGCCAGGGGCCAAAGATGGGCGGAGCTACAATTGGGACTTTCCCCTTGGTGCTGTAGGCTGGTTTCAGCACAAACTCACCTCCCCCCGTCCTCCACCTATGATGATGATAATAATAATTTTATTATTTATACCCCGCCCATCTGGCTGGGTATCCCCAGCCACTCAGGGCAGCTTACAGTACATATAAAAAATATTGAAACATCAGACATTAAAAACATTCCAATAGAGGGCTGCCCCCACTCCCTGGACCGCTACACCTCTGCTTGCAACCCATCGAAGGTATA
This sequence comes from Podarcis bocagei, assembly GCF_964188305.1. NCBI lineage: Eukaryota > Metazoa > Chordata > Lepidosauria > Squamata > Lacertidae > Podarcis > Podarcis bocagei. Next base: position 8,582,901 of record NC_138128.1, on the reverse strand, counting down.
GTTCTGCCTGTCTGATTATTCCTCCTTAAGTCTCACTGTTGCCCTTTTAATTTAATTTTATTTTAATTTTTAAAAATAAACATTATTTACAATTCAACAATAACAAAGGAAAAAACCACAGTAGTTGCTACATCAAGTCATTTCAATTAACCAATTTTAACAATATATAAATAGTAATAGAAAAATTACATAACATCACTTTTAACTTACTGAACTTTTCATATTACACTTTTATCTCTTTTGTCTCTTTCTTAACATATCAAAAAGAGAAAGGCCAAGAAAGGAGGCACAAAAAAGAAAAGAGAAGAGGAAGAAGAAGAGGGGAGAGGGGGAAGGGGAAAAAGGGGAAAGGGAAAACAAAACAAAACAAAACAAACACATTTGGCTTCTGATTAGACTCATTGTATTATTATTTCTACAATTTTTTCACACACAGTTCCAAGTTATTGTATTTCTTTCTTTGTTTTCATCAGATATCAAAAAACATTGTATTTGTTGCCCTTTTAGCAGGGAGGAAACTTGGTACCGTGGTAGCTCTGGTTGTTGTTTAGTCGTTTAGTGATTTAATTCGTTCCGGAGATCTGTTCTTAACCCGAAACCGTTCTTAACCTGAGGTACCACTTTAGCTAATGGGGCCTCCCGCTGCTGCCGTGCCGCCACTGCGCGATTTCTGTTCTCATCCTGAGGTAAAGTTCTTAACCCAAGGTACTACTTCTGGGTTAGCAGAGTCTGCAACCTGCTGTTTGTAACCCAAGGTGTTTGTCACCCGAGTTACCACTGTATTAGTTGGTTCTGCCTCTCAATGGCTCTGGCGCCACCTGCTGTTGGCCTCCTTGCCTTCCTCCCAGCAAGAACCAGCCGCCGCCACCACTACCTACCCTTGAGCAGAGTCATGTCCCGGAGATAGCCAACTTAAAGACATTGCATGATACCCTGCATTGAACTTGCCTCTTTCCAATCAAGGAACACAGAAAAGCAGAAGGTGGTCTCCTTTGAGAGCAAGCAGCTTTTCCATGCTTTTGGCTGAGTATGGCTCTCTTACCCCCCCCCCCCTTTTCATAGGGTGACAATCTGTGCTTCCGGTTCACACTTTAAAACACCTTCAAAATAAATATCTAAGGTCTGCTTTAGGAACTGGAAGTTCAGGAAACTCTGTTCTCTTCCGTATGACAACATCTACTCAGGCACACAAATACTGTACTGAGTGAGTTCCAAACTAGGTGAGACCACAAGAGAGCCATGACCAGATTATCTCCTGTGGGGTTGTTTTTTCAAAAAAAGAAAGAAATTAAAGGTAGATACATTTGAAACAAACCATCTCCCCTCTCTGCATACACACAGCTGCGTTTACCCTGTTTGGGGCAGGGGGGGAAAGCCGGGAAGAGCTCATCCCAGACCTCCCACCTTCATTACTCCCCAAGAGAGGCTCAAAAGTGCATTTAGTCACTCATTTTTAATGTAATGTAGAAAACTGCTTTCTTTTTCTTTCTGTCACACAGGCACATAAATCTCTTAATCACTTCAAGGTATGTGTAGGAGCCTTGCCTCAGGCCTCTTCTATTGATTCTAAACAGTTTTTAACCTTGTGTTTTACACTGCTGTGACGTGCCATAAAGTCACACCTTCTGGCGAAGGACAGGTTATTAATAACAATAAGGATGCTAATTAATGCTAACTCCAGTGATCAGAGAGCTGGGATTTCAGAGTGGGGTTCTGGCTTGCAATTCTGTCATTTGCATGTCTTTTTTGGACAAGGCCCTCACCTAATTCCCCATCAGCTGCAAAACAGGAAATTATAGTGTCCTGCAAAATGCAGATAGTCACACACACACACACACTTCAGCTTGTTTATCTATTGGTCTATTTGTTGATTGTTTTCTTTTCAGATTGTATTAAATTATAGTGTTGCTCTTTGATGATATTTTGCATAAGTTGCCTCGTGCTTCCCCCCCCCCTTTTTTAAAAAAGTGGGGGTGCAAACAAATTCATAAATAACAGGGAGGCTGGGAAAGCAGATCTCATAAACACCGCACTTGCAGGTGCCCTTTATTGAGGAAGTGCCTGTACTTTTGGACACGGTCACATTATTTCCCTTCCGCAATAGCTCAAAATGCTCTGGCACGTCCTTTCCTGCACGATACGCTCCAAGACAATTTCCTGAAGTAAATCTGCCGTCGCTGTTTGTCCCGGCTGCAGGGAGAGGGCAGTGCAGGGGCACAGGATTCACCTTGGAGAGGCAAGCAGACGGACTGCCTTTGCCCTGTGGTCTGCCCTAGATAGTACAGTGGTACCTCGGGTTACATGCGCTCCAGGTTACATACGCTTCAGGTTACAGACTCCGCTAACCCAGAAATAGTACCTCGGGTTAAGAACTTTGCTTCAGGATGAGAACAGAAATCGTGCTTGTTCTTAACCTGAACCACCACTTTAGCTAATGGGGCCTCCTGCTGTTGCTGCGCCACCAGAGCACGATTTCTGTTCTCTTCCTGAAGCAAAGTTCTGCACCTGAAGCACTATTTCTGGGTTAGCGGAGTCTTTAACCTGAAGTGTATGTAACCTGAAGCATATGTAACCCGAGGTACCACTGTACCGTTCCCTGGTCTGAAATTGGAAAGCACCCATAGACAGTAGCATTTTGCTATCAGAACAGCAGTTGCCTTCTGCTGATGGAGCATGCAACTTTCGGAACTTATCTCTGCATCATTAACTTTTTTTTTAAGAGTTAAGTGAGACTTCTCTGGAATCGATTATGAGATATGAGGTGCATATTCTGCAAGGTCCAGCACAGATGTGGAAGCAGAGCTCGCAATGCATAGCAAATGCCTCAGACGCATGTCCTCCATCATCAATATTTTCTCTTTCCCTCCACAGCAGAGGAATCGTCGTGGGAAGCCGACGGGCAAAGTCAGCTGTAAGAACATTAAGCACGACTGCCCCACCCCTCCTTGCAGTGATGCCATCCTGCTGCCAGGACACTGCTGCAAAACCTGTCCAAAGGGTAAGGGTTGATGGTGATGGTGGTGGGTCCTATGTTTTCCGTGGGGCGGAAGGTAAAGTCAGTTGTCTTCATGGATTGTGGGCCTCCCTGACACTAGCCAATCTGGCCTTCTCCCATGGCAGATGAATATTTGGGCGCCCTCATGAAGTGGGGTGTGAATTCGCCTCAATTTCTAAACCACTTGCCTCACAGAGCCCCCTGGCACTCAGGCACCATTTTTCCTGTCCAGCCAGCCAGTTTCGTTGGTCAGAGGAGGGTAGTGAATTGAGCACTGGACCATCACTGGGGAGACCCACCTTGTCCACAAAGCTCACTTGATGACCAGCCCCTATCTCTCAGCCTAACTTTTCTCATAAAATTGGAGAGGGGCAGGGGTATGTTTGCCACCCTGACTTGGTAGGCAAAAGCTCAGGATCGAAACATGAAACAAGTAAATAAAGGCAGTCCCCAAGTTTCTTTAGGTTATGCTAATTATATTCAAATCAGCCTAAAAGTGATTCATGAGGACTAGAAACTTCCTCCGTTTTTGGTAGAGAGCAGAAGAGAAAGGGCACTCATAATCTTAAGGACCAACATTATATGATGCAGAGTTTGTGTATGAAACGCTTCGCTGTAACAGCTTGTGCAAGATGCATCCTTTCCAGCCTTCGCTGGCAGCAGTTTGAGGACGCACCCTCAAGCCTGTTGCTGCAGGCGACTTCCATTTGAAAAGCTACTGTTTTCACGGAGAGGCTTGTGTATCAAATCTCTCAGACTGGAGGTGGAAGGGGAGGATATCCGAAGGAACGGATGCTCCCTGGTTTATTCAGTGTGTTGATTTTGTGCATTGAGCCGAGGCCTGCTTCCCCTGTATAGTCTATTTCCCAGTTTGTTTGGGTCTCTCTGGGCATCTGAGAAGAAGGGAGCTTGTCTGTGATCATAACACCCTGAACAACACACCTGCCCCAGCCAGCTCAGCAGAGTTTGTTCTGGGACGGGAGACTGCTTGGGAACACAAGAGGGTTGTACGTTTCACAGGAGTATGAAGGGTGCAGCCGGGTGGGGGCTTCAATGTTGCAAATGGGCCACCGAGATATTGCAAACAGGTCGTTGGTTTTTTAAAAACTTTTTTTCCTTGGAAACAGTAACTCTGGATTAAATGGGGGTTAAAATGCGATCTGGAATTTCTGGTGACAACAATGTCACAGGGACTGTGCAAGAAAAACCTTACAGGCACGAGGAGCACTGATCCCCACAAATAATAATAATAATATTTTATTTTATTTTATTTTATTTTATTTTATTTTATTTTATTTTATTTTATTTTATTTTATTATTTATACCCCATCCATCTGGCTTTCCCTAGCCACTCTGGGCAACTCCCAGGAGAATAGTAAAAACACGATAAAACATCAAACATTACAAGCTTCCCTAAACAGGGCTGCCTTCAGATGTCTTCTAAAAGTCAGATAGTTGTTTTTCCCTTTGACATCTGATGGGAGGTCGTTCCACAGGGCAGGCACCACTACTGAGAAGGCCCTCTGCCTGGTTCCCTGTAACTTCGCTTCTCGCAGTGAGGCAACCAGCAGAAGACTCTCAGAAGAGGACCTCATTGCCCATCTAGAAGCTCACTGGGTCTTGCTTTTGCTATAACTCTTTTTTTCTTTCCATCCTGGGTGCGAGTTCCAGACCGGCTAGTGGCAGGCAAGCTCCTCCTATCTCAGGTACAAAGCAGAAAATTGGAGATTCCATGATCACCCATGCCTAGCCCCATGAGCCCCAAAGCCCCCTCCCATGCACCTATCTATGCCTATTCTCTCCTTCACCTCCTGCCCACCCCCACCCCCCCAGTTCCACCCCTCACTTACCCCATTTATCAGACACTTCAGCAGGTGGGACTGGGAAATGTGTGGTCGCACTGGTGTCGTTGGGTGACACTCCCATCCTCCTTGCCTGTCAGCTCTGCTGGCTGGGTCTGATGGGAGTTTGTGAGTCCAGCAACATCTGGAGGGGCAACCCACCCCTGAAGTCAGTCAAAGGAAGGGATGGGAGCCGTGCCTCTCTGGAAAACACATTTTTCATAGGATAATAGAACAATTGAATTGTTAAGTTGGGAGGGACCTCCATGGGTCATCTAGCCCAGGCATAGGCAAACTCTCCTCTCCAGATGTTTTGGGACTACAACTCCCATCATCCCTAGCTAACAGGACCATTGGTCAGGGATAATGGGAGTTGTAGTTCCAAAACATCTGGAGGGCCAAGTTTGCCTGCCACTAGCTAGTCTGGAACTTGCACCCAGGATGAAGGGGGGGGAAGAGTTATAGCCAAAGTAAGACCCAGGGAGCTTCTAGATGGGCAATGAGGTTCTCTTCCAAGAGTCTTCTGCTGGTTCCATCACTGCGAGAAGCGAAGTTACAATCCCCTGCAATGCAGGAATCTCAACACAATGTCTCCCATTCAATTTGAAACCATAATGGCCCCTGCTTAGCTTTGCAAACGTGATAGCAGTTTCATTACTGCATTTTGGGTTGTGCTTCTCACCTGGCATTTGAGGTCAGCGTATTTTAAGCCCCGGGAGCTATTTCCCCAAGCCTAGAACTATGAATCTCTGCAAAAAGGCAGTCCCTTGGCAGAGGACGGCTATTGTGTCTCTCCATGCCTTTCTTGGGTGCTCTCTGGTCTGGCCAGTGAATGGACCTTTACTCTTTCTTACCCTGCTGGACTATCCCTCCTCCTCACAAGTAACTTTTCTGCTCAAAGTAGCCCCCCCCCAAAAAAAAAAAATGGCAGAAAGTTCAGGTAGATGTATTTGGGAAATGTGCAAGTTAGTCTGAATGGGTCGGAAATATTGGCTGCTATTCAGAGCCAGGTCTCTCTGTGTGTTTTGCCACCTCAGAAGAGGCAGGATAAGAGGGCCTTGCACAAGGCAGTATCCCAAAACCCACTAGTATCTTTAACAGGATTTTAGGATTCACGGTCAGTTTGCATGGGGAGCTGGCTGCTCCCGAAGCAGCAGAGAGCCTGGAGAGAATTGTGTCACCTCGTCCGTTTCCCGCACTGATGGAAGTCGTCCTGTTGTTGCTCCGTTCCTAAGTGATTTGCACAAACACAATTAACTTTGTCCCAACAAGGATTACATAATAACAGCTTTTGTGCCGATTCTTTCCCAAGTAGCACACAGACAAGCTCTCCTTGCCAAGAAGCCGTTTCCAACTGGGCTGGCTGATTATCACAACCTGCTAAGGGTAGCGGTTAACCCTCTGGCATCATGCCAAGGGCTCTCCGTTGATTTCTATGGGACTTTCTCTGGCTTGAAATCAAAAGGGTTTTTAGATCAGCTGTTGTGCAGATCAGGGTGTAAATGGAAGAAGGGAGCAGGGGACCAGTGCTTGCAAGGACCACAGGTCATATGGGAAACTGGGACCCCCTCTGAGTCAAGGGTCTTTTCTGGATCTGTCAGTCAGTATTAGAAACTGTGCAGCAATGTAAGGGAAGCATAAATTCTCAGAGGGAACAAAGAGATGAACTCTGGACTCAGACAAAATTCCACTGTGCATCTTCCCCAAGGTGAAATTTTCTCTACTAGGTACAGTCATACCTTGGGTTACAGACGCTTCAGGTTGCATTTTTTCGGGTTGTGGACCACCGAAACCCAGAAGTACCGGAACGGGTTACTTCCAGGTTTCGGCGGTCGCACATGTGCATAATCACTAAATCACACTTTGCGCATGTGCAGACGAGCTGCTGCAGGTTGTGGACGTTGCGGCTTGTGAACGTGCATCCTGCACGGATCACATTCGCAACCCGAGCGTCCACTGTATATATCTATACAGTTTTACCTTGGTTTTAAGAACAGTCTGGTTTAAGAACGATTCGGTTTATAAACTCCGCAAAACTGGAAATAGTGTCTGGTTTGAGAACTTTACCTCCGTCTAAGAACAGAAGCCGAACGGTTGAAGGGCACCGGCGGCAGGAGGCCTCATTAGGGAAAGTGCGCCTCGGTTTATGAATGGTTTCGATTTAAGAACAGACTTCCGGAACGGATTAAGTTTGTAAACCAAGGTATCACCGCATCTATATTGGGGTAGGGCATCACATGAATCCCAGTTAGAGTTTGCCATGCATGAGCAATGGGCACACAGAATTGCAGATTTGGAAGGGATCCCTGGGGATCATCAAGTCCAACCCCCCTGCGATATGGAGCTTTGCCACCTGTGGGACAGCTAAAGCCGTGTAGGTCTCATGCATTTACTTATACACAAGGGATTTTCATGCCAGATCCTGGTTTTCTGCAAAAATGTCTCTGTTCATCATAACTACATTCCGCCAGTTTGACTAAAAGAGGCCTCAAGGCTGCTCAGAATTTAAAATCAACGAAGTATTCAGGTGATATTGGAGGGGATTATAAAAAGGGGGGGGGGAATAAATGGTTGCTCATCAGACACTAGTTGTAATGCTTCTCTTTGCTTTTTAGAACTATTCTCCCACTGTAGCAACATGGCATGATACCATACTATGCTCTGACTTCATGACAACACCATGTAGCTGATCAGATTTGGCTACATGGTGATGTAGCAAAGACAGCTCAGAGCGATGGCACAAAACATTACCCTCGCTCTGATTTGGCTTCCCGAAAATACAACATAATCAATCAGATGTGGCAGCGTAGTAATGCCGCAGTGCCAAAGCAGAGGGAAGACAGTGTTTCCTGGCCTCACGCGGGAGTAGCTAAAAAGGAAAGGATGGCTTCAAGTAGCAACAGGGAGGGACATTGCTGCCACTGCCTGAACCTCAACCTGGTGGCACAGAATTGGCAAGCAAAGTGAACAGGGGAGTTTTTAGTAAAACCATTTGACTCCCATGTGGCATAGCTCAGTTACATACACTTCAAGCTCTAGCAATATTAAATGATTTTGCACCTTTCCTACCACTTCCAAGCCTCCCAACAGAATAAACAAGTTGGGCAGGCTTCTCTTGGAAGGGCATTCCAACAAGCAAGGTGCCACCCCGGAAAAAGCCCTGCTTCTAAGAGTCGGAGGAGGAAGCAATTTGAGGCGAAGACTGTGATATGAGGATGGGCAGCACAGGTAATGGAACGGCCCCATTACCTTTTTGACACAGCAAAGTTTCTACAAGTTGATTTTATCACAGGGTGAATATTTCGCTTGTTTGCACGCAAGGGACTCCCGGCGAAAGTGAAGCTTTGTCCCGAGATGGTTAATTGCACAAGGAGTTCTTGCTGTCCTGGTGGCCGAATGATCACTGTGGTCTGGGGACATGCCTCAGCAAACAGTTTACGAAATGACCACCCAGATGCACATTTGAGTAAATAAAAAGCACATTTGGGCAGCATTCATGATCGCATGTGGATGCCATAAATCTTTGCGTTTCTGTCGCAGAGCATCTTAGCTCCCACACCAGCCTTGCTGTGCTCAGAATTAGCAAAATTCCATGAAGACGAGCAAAGTTGGGAGATCCAATTCCTGGGTATTTTGCCAGGGACATTCAAGAAGTAAGCTCCAATTTTCAGTTCTATATCCAAGGCAAAACATGACATGGTGGGACTGCCACGTTTGTTTGTTCATGTCTGCCCTCTTGTTCCTTGGACTGAAATGGGTGGTGATATCTTATGGAACGTGGAAAGGGACATTGTCACTGGGGGGTGTCAAATGCTGCCATTACCCCCACCCCCTTTCAGGTCGTTGTTATAATTTGTATAGGAAAGCATATATAAATAAATGCCGCCAGACTGAGAAAACCTTATTTTGGTTGGGGTGTGTGTGAGAGAGAGAGACACTGCGTTAATGCAAATCCCTAAACTAGGGTAGCTTCCATAGGGCCTTTCAGACACTGTTGGACTACAACTCCCATAATCCCTGACCATTGGGCATGCTGGCCTGGGGCCAATGGGAGCTTGAGTCCAACAAGATCTGAAGGCCCAACACATTTTGGCCAACACCGAGAGATCTGCCTCACCCTATTCTTCTTCTTTTTAAAGTTTTAGACATCCAGGGAAAAACCTGTTTTCTATGCCCAAGCTTTTAACTGAATTGTCATATGTGGGTGGTTTACTTATTTTGTGGCAGCTGGTTTTTGTCTACAACTTTACTTCTGCCCTTACTTATCTTAGTATTTCATGCTGTTTTAATTTTTGTATTGGATTTAACAGTGGAGTGTTTTTATTATTACACTTGATGCTTTGGGAAACGCGCCTGCGTTGAAAAGTGGCCCGTGTGTTTTAGCAATAAATGAAGAGAAATGGAATAAAACTTGCCTCAGGTGACAGATTTTGGGCTCCACAGCTAGTGGCGAATGGCCAGCTGTATCATCTGTTCTTATTATTGCGGTGCTTCAGCATATATGGCAAGCACCATTTTGGCTTATCGTTTTGTTTACCTCAGAGGCCAAAATGTCTTCATCTAGCCCTGAAATTGGGGCACTTTCCTACATGGAGATAATGTAGAGGGGAAATGACATTTAAAGATGGCGAAGGTGGAATTTCCCACAATGCCTCTGGCACCGGGGCACTGTGATAAATTAAAATGGGAGTTAGACCCATCCGCCTGGTGCTGTTTTCAGGTGCTGCTGGATGCTACCAGGTAAGTTTCTCAGGGAGGAGAGGACCCACCAAAGGCTACTTTTCCTACGGCTATCTCGAATTCAGGCCTGGCCCTGACCAGGAGCAAGAAAGGGGAAGGGGGCATTGCAAGATGAATCAAAGCGTGTTTCTGTATTTGTCTACTTTCTGTGATGCCAAAAAATCCTTTGCTTCCTGTCATCCATCATGCAGCCGCTCCCAGCATCCCAGAGAAGAGACCTGAGCCGCTGTTTGACAACTTTGAGTACTTTCAGGATAAGGAAGATGACTTACATAGGAATTACAATGACCGCGCCTACCTAAGTTCTGAGGATTTGGTCCGAGATGACAGCCGCATAGGTATGGTCTAGGTGGGGTGGGTGGGGATGGAACACAGAAACCAACTTTCTGATTTTCTTTCTTTCTTTTTAAAAAAACAGCGACCAGGTTTCTAGTCCTCATGTCTGCAGGTGTGTCTGAATGCAGTGGAAGCTGGTGCTCTAGGGCTAATGGGACGCAGCCCTCCCAAGAATATTGTCAAGCAAAAAAGAAAGAAAAGAAATTGCCCCCCAAATATCAAAGCCACATACTCAGTCCCACTTTTGTTTGAAGTCAGGGACACTCTGCAAACATTCGTATCAATCTATCGTCCTATGGAAAATCAGACCTTTGCAGCACTCAGCCGAGAAGCCATGTGGCAGATTGGACTGCACTTCAAGGCAGCCCCGCTATGAAGGCTTCTACTCCCATCTGTAGTTCGGAGTCTCACCAGCATCCATGGTATGGCCTTGTGGGGCTGCCTTGGAGTCCAAACATGCTCAGAGCTGTATCCTAGAACCACGCCTAAAACTCAAAGCACCTTCTTTGTAGCTAGCCAGAAGGAGGGTGTAGTTGCTAGTTTGAGCAGCGCGTTTTTAATTACCGTATTTTTCGCTCTATAAGACGCACCAGACCACAAGACGCACCTAGCTTTTGGAGGAGGAAAACAAGAAAAAAAATATTCTGAATCTCAGAAGCCAGAACAGCAAGAGGGATCACTGCGCAGTGAAAGCAGCAATCCCTCTTGCTGTTCTGGCTTCTGGGATAGCTGCGCAGCCTGCATTCGCTCCATAAGATGCACACACATTTCCCTTACTTTTTAGGAGGGAAAAAGTGAATCTTTTAGAGCAAAAAATACGGTATTATTAATGCTCCTTAAAAGGGAGAAATGGTGGAGAGAGTGTGCATCTTTCTATGCTATCCTTTTTAATTTTGCTTTATTTTGCAGTTTGTTTTTGTGAACTGGGGAGGAGGATCGGGAGAAGAAATGGTTCCCACATTTGTTTTGTTGGAACTGTAGGGCTTTTGTGTGTGTCTGGGTTTCAGGGAAGTATGGAGATTTTGCATTCCTTTTCCCCCTCAAGGCTTTAAAAAGGTTTTAGTTTGTTTGGCTATTGTGAGAAGTTGGACTAGAATGGCCTTTGGTCTTCTACAGTGGTGATTATACGATGTACTATTTAGACAAACAATACCTGTGGAATCACCTCTTGCATGCAAAAGGAAGCTCCTCATTGGTGAGGCAGATGCACTCTGTGCATGCTTGTGCCATTTATTTCTTTAGTTCCTAATCAGATCTCCTCTGCTCAAGTCCATGAGAGGAGACTTTGGCTTGCAAGGAAGAGCTGGTGGTGCTAACAGTTAAACCCTTATTCTACTCATCCCAGGTCAGCTGAGTAGAATATTCTCTGCATGTTTTCCTTTTCACGCTGCCAGTTGTCTTCATACTTTTGAGCATGCCAGAGATTGTGCACACACCACTTTAAAAATTCTCTTCTCTGTCACTGGTTCATTGTGGGGTGTTGGGTATTCTGGTATCCTTTCAATGAAAGGAGTAGCCAGCTAGCCATGACTTACAGCACAAATGAATCAATAATCAGGTAGCACTTCAGAATGTTTTCTTGCATAATTTTTTTAATGGATTGCCAAGAAGCGTCTGATGAAGTGCACTGTAGCCTGAAAAAGCCTATGCCACAATGAATTTGCAAGTTCTTTAACGTGCAAGTACTGTTCATTTTTCTTGTTTGGCTAAAGTTGCACTATGGTCTACTTTACAGGGTTGTTGTGAGGTTGAGAAGATTGCAAAATACTTTGGCAAACTTAAAATGCTGTTACAAAAAAGCAGGATGGTGCAGGGGGTGGTTTAAATGCAATATGGGATCATAGATTGCACCCTGTCTGTGCACCACACCCAGGCGAGCTGGTCCTACCCAGACAACGACACGCTGGACTTTCCAAGGACCTACATGTAAAGTCCAATGTCTGCAGGCCTTAATATCCTGATGGTGTACCAGGTTCATTTTTCTTTGATTGCCCGGTTAGGCTTTTTCCATGATTCAAAAGCTGCAGGCAGGAGAGAGAGAGAGAGAGAGAGAGAGAGAGAGAGAGAGAGAAAGAATTAATTTTGCTTGTTCCTTATTTATCAGTGTTGCATGTATGACTATTCCACCTTCCCTTCAAGGAGCTCACGGTGGCATAATTCACGAGTCATGTTTTCTCCGTGTTATCCTAACAGCAACCCAGTGAGGCAGTGGTGGAGGAAGCCAGGGATAGGGCGAGCCACTCATAGGGGTGGCGCAAGCCGTCTATGGGGCAGGGCCTCCAGAATCTGCCTGCCTCCTCCCACTCAGCCGCCCTACAGCTGGGGGGGAGGCAGCGGGCAGGCCGTTTGGGCAGCACGGAGCCTGTGCGCGCCCAAGCCACTGCTTCTTTACCAGGGGAGATGCATGGTTCGGATGCGCTGCAGGCCCCGCGGTGAATGCCGCCTGGCGTTTTGTCACCCCCCTCAGTGGTGACACCCGGGGCAGCCCACACCCACCGCACCCCCCTTCCTCTGCCCCTGCTGTGAGGTAGGTTAGGTTGAGAGACTGGCCCGAGGTCACGCAGTCAGCTTCATGGCTGATTTTTAACCCTATGCTCCCAAGTCAGAGTCCATTTAATAGCTCTCCACCTTACTTCACGTTCTGGAAATGATATAGAATCCCTGGCGCTTACTTCTGAGTCATGTACAGCTTCTTGGGCACAAACGTCCACACTACAAATTGTGACAACAGGGATTCCTTCTGAATCAGGATAAAGCACTTTTCATTTTTTATTTTTTAAAAAATATTTATTAAGATTTTACACAAAACATACAAAACATAAGTTGTTTTTTTAAAAAAGTTAAAAATAATTAAACCAACTATTACACATACAAAAAAGAAAAAAGAAAAAAGAACAAGAGCTAATAAGAAAGTTACCAAAAAAGAAACCTAAAAAACCGGTAGTTGAAAAAATAAAAAAGAAGAGAAAAAAGGAAGAAGAATATCTTAAAAAGAAATAATCCATTTTTCAATATCTTTAAGTTCATTTGCTTATTTCCTTGAGCTCCTCACACCTCCCCTTTTCTATTCCCGTTTACAAAGTCCTTTCAGCAAATCCTTACCCTCTTTCATTTATCTTTACTCTATAATCTTAACCTATTATAACTATATATTTTCATCCAAATAACTATCTATATTTACATATTCTGGGATAAAGCACTTTTCAGTTCAGTTAGGTGCTGTTTGTAAAATTGCAATGGTCAGGTGTCCACAGAATATTTGCAAAGGAGGATGGGGAGGAAACCAGGACAACTTGACCACACTCCTGTGACATCTCATTGGCCACACACTCATGACCTCCTAGCAGCTCTAGCTACCACCACTTGCATGACTGTGGGAAGCATTGGCTAAAATCTGGGAAGACGGAGGAGTTTGTCTGAATCACATTTTTAGACGTTAGTGGTGGGCTTCACTGCCTTGCTTAGCAGCTTGCCCCTCCCATAACAGTGCAAGATTGAGATTTGGTTTCTGCAAATTAAAATTATGCAAACTTGCTCAGATTCTCCAGTTGATTCAGGTAGTAGAATCCAATTTTTGCTGTCACAGAATTTGGACAACCTGGACACTTTTAAAAATAAAAATAAAAATTGTGACACTGATTCCATGCAGCCCTCCTAATATCTTGAGCTGGTATGTGCTGCACCAGGCAGACACCCAAGTAGGGATGTGGGGAGTAAATCAATCCATTTGCATTTAAAGGCAAACTTCTCTATTTCTCACTTTCCAACATAGTACCCAAACTGAAACACAGCCACCCTTCAAAACTCACATTTCTCTGAATTTTGCAGTGCAGTTTCATTGGCAAAGGTTGCATTAAAATGCATATATTTGTGAAAACAACGTAGAAGAATGCATCATTTTAAGAATAATTGCATTGTAGAAATATGTACGTTAGCCAAAACTGCATTAAAATGTGTATATTGCAATAAATTCACACAAGAATTCCGATGAATTTTCAGGAGAACTTTTTTTTTAGCACAAATTTGACATGGAAATACAAGAAGCAAATTTAAGATTGGAAAAATGAGAAACAGAGGCAACCTAAAAGCAACAGATTTGCCCGTTCCTTTACCCCTGTTAAATGCAAACTCGGACCTTGGTAAATAAGGACTCAAGGTAGCTGCGGCAGAAGTAAAGGAAGTGAGGGATTGGAATTTGGATATTTTGCGAATCCTGAGGTGGCGCAGTTTAGGCCTCCTTCAACCTTGCGTCATAAGAACACGTTGCGACCATCCCAATGATTCACTAGTCCAGCATCCTACTATAGCCCTCTCCTCCATGCATTTGTCCCATCCTCTTTTAAAGCCACCTAAGTCAGTGCCCGGGATGCAGGTGGCGCTGTGGGTTAAACCACAGAGCCTAGGACTTGCTGATCAGAAGGCTGGCAGTTCGAATCCCCATGAGAGGGGGAGCTTCTGTTGTTCAGTCCCAGCTCCTGCCAACCTAGCAGTTCGAAAGCACGTCAAAGTGCAAGTAGATAAATAGGTATTGCTCCGGCGGGAAGGTAAACAGCATTTCCGTGCGCTGCTCTGGTTCGCCAGAAGCGGCTTAGTCATGCTGGCCACATGACCCGGAAGCTGTCTGCGAACAAACGCCGGCTCCCTCAGCCAATAGAGCGAGATGAGCGCCGCAACCCCAGAGTCGTCTGCAACTGGACCTAACGGTCAGGGGTGCCTTTACCTTTACCTTTAAGTCGGTGCCCACCACTTCTCTATTAAAGAGAATTTCTATGGATTTCTTCTACCACTGTGTCCATGTTAACTTCTACCCTGAAACATTCCCACCTCAGGCTTTGGAAATCTGCTAGAATGTCAAGTGAACAATACATTGTTAGCTCTGCTTGACATGTAACTCCTATGCTGCTTTGTACTCAAAGACATTTTAACCGTTGTCTCTTGATAACAGTGTTGTGGGATTTGTTTGTGTAATTCAGCAACAAATCATCATCATCATTATCATCATCATCATCATCATCATCTAAGGGAGCCAGTGTGGTGTAGTGGTTAAGAGTGGTGGACTCGTAATCTGGTGAACGGGGTTCGCTTCCCCGCTCTTCCACATGCAGCTGCTGGGTGACCTTGGGCCAGTCACACTTCTCTGAAGTCTCTCAGCCCCACTCACCTCACAGAGTGTTTGTTGTGGGGGAGGAAGGGAAAGGAGAATGTTAGCCGCTTTGAGACTCCTTCGGGTAGTGATAAAGCGGGATATCAAATCCAAACTCTTCTTCCTCCTCCTGAGGGAGGGAGTTCTGCAGATTAACAATGTGTTGTAGGAAGAAGTCTTTTCTTTGATATGTCTCGAATCTTCCAGCATTGCGCTTCATTGGCTGTCCATGAGTTCTGCCATTTTGAGAGACCCAATTTTATACAGTTCTGTCATGCCTTCCGTTACTCGTTTTTTCCGCAATCCTCCAATGCAACAGCCTTTCCTCATTGGGAAGTTGCTCCTTTCCCTTGATTATTTGGGTTCCCCATTTCTGAACCTTGTCAGGTAGTTCACTCTTTGAA
Organism: Podarcis bocagei; assembly: GCF_964188305.1. Taxonomy (NCBI): domain Eukaryota; kingdom Metazoa; phylum Chordata; class Lepidosauria; order Squamata; family Lacertidae; genus Podarcis; species Podarcis bocagei. The sequence continues at coordinate 8,567,442 of NC_138128.1, read as the reverse complement.
GCAGATAGATAGAGGGTGGTTGGGGGGGGGTTGGGGGGGTGGCCATTACTGTTGTTTTTTGCAGAATGCTGAAGTTAATATAATAACAACAGAGGCTTTTTGGAGGACAGTAATAAATATGATTAATGGCATTTTCCAAATAAATATACAATTGGGACCAATACTATCCTTATTGAATTATGTAAAATTCTTCCCCTAGCTAGACAGGACAGCGTCGCTTTTGTATATAATTAGAAATGCAATGATGTTATAATTGAGTAAACAAAGGGATTTTTTTAAAATTTAAGCAATCATACTGCAGAACAGAATTAACTTTTGGAATCGGTTTATGTTTACAGCGTTTACACGGTTCCTTGAAAATATACATGGTGCTTTTGTAAACGGGGACATGGGATCCAACACAGTAGAAATGAACCTAGCACTTGTGAATTTATAAAACCTACAAAGGACAGATCTGTAAAGTGAGTTTACTAGGTCAGTTTATAAATGTGGTTAGGAATAAATTTATCAGTTTTGAAAATGCAATCGCCGATGTTTAGAGTTTTAATACTTTCAGTATGAGTAAGCATGGTTTTTGTATGTGTGCATGCTTATGTCATCATTTATTGAACTTGCATTTAAAAAAAGATACAGTGGAGGCATTAATCACATATAAATGTAGAACTGTAGACTTCGAAATATATATATCTCTAGTTGCAGATAGGTAGCCGTGTTGGTCTGCCATAGTCAAAATAAAAAAATTCCTTCCAGTAGCACCTTAAAGACCAACTAAGTTAGTTCTTGGTATGAGCTTTCATGTGCATGCACACGTCTTCAGATACACCTTCAGATTCTTCAGATATATTTTATATATCTCTAGTTCTTCAGGCTTCCTGGATCACTTGCAATGTATGCAGAATCACAGGCAGTTCCCTTTTGCTCCTCAGATTTTGTGTCCTTGCTAACCAGCGGCTCAGAGACCCAGACGCCCGTGTCCAGTGCTGTGGCAAAAGCCAGGTTCACTCTTGTGCGTTCTCACCTCCTCTTCTCAATCAACTATGAGAGGTGAGTGACACCCAGCCTGATGTTCAGGATGGGGAGAAGCATGTAGCAGAGGTGGACTTGGGTGATTTTGGGAAATGTGGTGCCCTGAGTGAGGCCAAAATTTGGCACCTCCAATTGTTCCATCTAGCAGTTGTCCCTTGGATCACGAACACCTTGGTACTTGGACGTTTTGCCTCCCAAGCACCGCAAACCCGGAAGTGAATGTTCCGGCTTGCAAACGTTCTTTGGAACCTGAATGTCTGACGGGGCTTTCGATTGGTGCAGGAGCTTCCTGCAGCCAAGTGGAAGCTGCGCTTTGGTTTCCGAACGTTTTGGAAGTTGGAAGGACTTCCAGAACGGATCCCATTTGACTTCCAAGGTTTGACTGTATCATTTACACTGAGTGGCAGCAGCTCTCCAGGGTTTCAGAAGAGACCATTTCCAGCTTATTTGGCTGTGATTCACCCCTTGCGCACATGCACACATGCAGTTGCTGCAGCAATAAAACTGTGAGCACATTTATGCAGGTTCTGGTATGGTTTTAAGCTGGATGGGAGACCGAGATTCCTGCATTGCAGGGGGTTCATAGAATCACAGAATTGGAAGGGACCTCAGGGGTCATCTAGTCCAACCCCCTGCAATGCAGGAATCTCAGCTAGAGCATCCATGACAGATGGCCATCCAACCTCTGCTTAAAAACCTCCAAGGAAGGAGAGTCCACCACCTCTTGTGGGAGTCTGCTCCACTGCTGAAGAGCTCTTACAGTCAGAAAGTTTTTCTGAATGTTTAGTCGGAATATCCTTTCTTGTAACTTGAAGCCAGACTGTCTCACCAGAGTGGTGCATGCTCGAGTTATCTCCCGCTTGGACTACTGCAACGTGCTCTATGTGGGGCTACCTTTGAAGGTGACCTGGAAACTGCAATTAATCCAGAATGTGGCAGCTAACCTGGTGACTGGGATCGGCCGCCGGGACCACATAACACCAGTCCTGAGAGATCTCATTGGCTCCCAGTATGTTTCCGAGCACAATTCAAAGTGTTGGTGCTGACCTTTAAAGCCCTAAACGGCCTCGGTCCAGTATACCTGAAGGAGCATCTCCACCCCCATCATTCAGCCGGGACACTGAGATCCAGTGCCGAGGGCCTTCTGGCAGTTCCCTCATTGCGAGAAGTGAGGTTACAGGGAACCAGACAGAGGGCCTTCTCAGTAGTGGTGCCTGCCCTGTGGAACACCCTCCCTTCAGATGTGAAGGAAATAAGCAGCTATCTTATCTATAAAAGACATCTGAAGGCAGCCCTGTTTAGGGAAGTTTTTAATATTTAATGCTGTATTGTTTTTAACACTCGATTGGGAGCCGCCCAGAGTGGCTGGGGAAACTCAGCCAGATGGGCAGGGTATAAATAATAAATTATTATTATTATTTTATTATTGGTTTGGCAAGATGACCCTCAGGGTCCCTTCCAACTTGATAATTCTATGATTCTATAATGCCCAGGGTGAGAAAATAGCATGGCAAGCCTTGTGCCTAAAACGGAAAGGGGTGATATAAAGCCCTTTCTTGGGGTTCACACACCAGCTGCCCTGCTCCCCATCTCTCTCTCCGCCCGGACTTCTCTGTTTCATCGGCTTCATAGCACATCTTGCTGACAGGCAGCTGGTGTTCCTCTGATATCATTACGAAACAGCTGAACAGGCATGGGTGAATCCCAGCTTGGAATTTCTCTGTATCCGTCCCAGGCAGAAAGTCTCCTCCCCGTCACGGTGGTTATTATTTTTTATTAAAAACAAACTTTTGGGGGAAAGGCTCCAGTAAACAAGTTCAGCGTCCACATGTTGCCGAGGCCCCAGCTGCCTCTCCTCGCTTGCTCAAGGCTGGGGTCAGCAGGGGTCTTTCTGCCTTCTGCCTGGGGCTTGGCTCCGGGGAGCAGCAATCAATCAGTCTCTCCCGATTGTTAAATCCTCCTTCTGCCTGCTCCGGGAGAGAGCTGCGGCCAGCCTCTCTGCTGTGGTGGTCCCTCCTCTTTTTCCAGGCCGTTGCATAGCCGAGCGGTGACTAATTTCAAAATGCATCCACAAATCCCCCCAAAACAGTCTCAAAGGCTGTCGTTATTCTTTTTTAAGCAGGGCCAAGGAGAGTTGCATTTCTCAAGCTGCGTAAGGGAGAGAGGCTAGCCTCTGGAGGGGCACCATCTATCCTCCTGCAGGGGGTTCATTGGGAAAAACCTGGGGGTCTGCAACTGTGGTTCCTTGCTTGCTGACGGCAAGCATAAATCTCCTTTTGGACGTTGTATCTCAGTGACTCCTCTATAGCTCGGTGGCAGAGGATGTGCTTTCAATGCAGAAAGCCCACAGGCTAAGTCCCTGCAATCTCGGGGTGGCGTGGGGTGAACCACACAATGCAGATAGCAGCACTGAGAAGGACCTTCCTCTGCCTGAGACCCTGAGTAGCCTAGGGTGGCCGTGCAGGCTAGAGATGATGGGAGCTGGAAGGAATCCCCCAGGTCATCTAGTCCAACCCCTTGGAATGCAGGAATCACAGCTAAAGAATCCCCTACAGAGGGGCCATCTGAACTCCAAGGAAAGAGAGCCCACCACCTTCTGAGACCCAGTAAAGCTGTTCCTGGGCCTTTCTGCATCCTTGGAAAAGTACAAAATGAAGAGATAACCAAATACGCAGTATGGCAATGCAGACTTTGAACGCTTTTAGGCAAGGTGATGTTGCCACACTACCAAATGATAGCAGTAGCAGTCTGGGGACACTTTTAGCATGCAAAATCCATTGGCATTTTGAAGGCTGTTTAAAGAAGCTGGCGGAGCACTCTGGAGCTAAGTCAGGTTGGTGGCACCGGCCTAACCTATTCCTTCTGTTCAGTGTTTTCTGTTCTGGTTGCAACCTCAAACCCACAGCCTCTGCCTCTTCTTCTGCAGGCTGGGCCAGCCGAGCCGAGTCCGTTTCACAGACGCCGGTGGGACTGTCCTCTTTGAGCATCCTGTGCAAAAGGGCCCCTCCCCCCAGGATAACATGGTGAGTGACCCATTGAGGTCATCATCCCAATTATTCTACTCCCCTGTGGGCTTTGAAGCACTATGTTGCTGAAACAGCAAGGCATGTTGCTGTAGAGCAGCCTTTCTCAACCTGTGGGTCCCCAGATGTTGTTGAACTACAACTCCCATCACCCCTAGCTAGCAAGGCCAGAGCTCAGGGATGATGGGAGTTGTAGTCCAACAACATCTGGGGACCCACAGGTTGAGAACCACTGCTGTAGAGGGAAGTGAGGGGCAGGTGGGGCTCGTCCACCTGGGAAGGCAGCCCAACTAGGAGAAGGAAAACTCATCCTAAACATCTGCTGCCTTGCGGGATATCTTCGGGAGAAGAAAAAGCTCAAGAGTAAGCCCTACACAAATGCAGAGCAGAGTCTCTGATGGTTGGATGGTGCCTTGTATACCTCCTTCTGGCAATTCCTGCAGCCATGTTGGTGCCAATAGCATTGCTCTGCTTCCGTTTGGACCACATCAGTGAGGCCAAGAGGGGGGTCTTCTCATCTGGGTAGCCCAGGACCTCCATAGACACTATGCCCTGGGGAGGTCACTTCAGTGCTGCTAACACAGCGGTTGACTTCACCCCCGGAGGTGAACTCCATTCTCTCTCAAGACAGATGCCAACAATTGGCCATGCTGGATATGCGTCCGGTCCTCTGGATTTGTGCTCTTTCCAATAGCCTGATAAATTGGCCTGTTTCTTTCTGCCCCTCTCTCTGGACACTGTCTTCACAGATCTGCGGCGTCTGGCGAAACCTGCAAAAATCTTTGACGCGGCTGTTGAAGGTTGACCAGCTGCACATTTCCCTGGTCACCAAGTCGCACCCTGAGGGCGAGATACGAGGCAAAATCATCAAGCACCGGGCTCTCCTTGCAGGTAACCTGTGATCTGAGAGTTTTACCTTTGAGTACAGATTGCTGTTTTCTATTCTTTTTAGAGTCACAAAGCAAACAAACAATAAATTAGTAAGAGAAAGAAATGGTGATATACCAAGGTATAATATAATTTCCCCAGCTGGTGTGGATGTTGTGTGTTGAGGATCTAAGTCTGAAGCGGAGGAAATAAAATCCCACCAGATGACGTAAAAGTGTTCTGGATCCTCCATCCGCCTGGAAACATGCAGTTTATGTGTAACATTTTCCGTTGAGTGCAGATTTCTGTCATTGTCAGCCCTGCAAATACACTCAGAGCTCTCACTCAAAAGTTACTGCTCATGATTCAATTTAAAATGCTTGTTGTCTCCCTGATCTAGGATATTTGAAGATCCTTGCATGTCTGCTTGGTCAGCCTAAACAGTGGTTGTCCTGGACTGTCTGTGGGTGCATGCCTTTTCTTTCGGAGTTTCTCCCTGGCTTTACCCTCAGGCCCATCGCTAGACGTTTTGCAATGAGGCAACCTAAGTGAGCAGATAATCATGGCAGAACGTACATACAGCTGCCTGAGTACAGTGGTACCTCGGGTTAAGTACCGTATTTTTCGCTCTATAACACACACCCGACCATAACACGCACGTAGTTTTTAGAGGAGGAAAATCCGTAGGCATGCCACCCATAGGCATTTCCTCCATAACACGCACAGACATTTCCCCTTACTTTCTAGGAGGAAAAAAGTGAGTGTTATGGTGCAAAAAATACGGTACTTAATTCGTTCCGCAGGTCCGTTCTTAACCTGAAACTGTTCTTAACATGAAGCACCATTTTAGCTAATGGGACCTCCTGCTGCTGCCGCGTGGAGCACAATTTCTGTTCTCATCCTGAAGCAAAGTTCTTAACCTGAAGCAATATTTCTGGGTTAGCGGAGTCTGTAACCTGAAGCGTATGTAACCTGAAGCGTATGTTACCTGAGGTAGCACTGTAACTACTGATGTGGCAGAGTTAGAGTGTCAGTCTGGAGCGAATTGGGATTGAATCCCTCCTCAATGTGTGAAGCCCAGCCACCTACTCTCAGCCTAACCCAGGGTTGTTGTAGGCATAGATGGGGTCATCCCAGGCTCCTTGGAGCAAGGATGTAACAGAAACGTGAGGAGCAATGATAATATCTTTAGCAATATTTAACTGCATTGCTCCTTGGAAAAATAAGTTAGATGCAAATGCAATAAATGAACAAAGAATAAAATCACTGGGTTATTCAAACTGGAAATGCTGGAGCCACACTCTACATCCAGCTGGTTCTTATCGGCTGCCTTTGTTCAGAGGTCTCCTTGAGAGACCTAAGGCTCAGACCTTATTTAGCCTCACCACCAGAGGCCAGGGTGTCCCCTCTCTGGCCTCACCTAAGGATCCTGACTTCTCACCTCCAGACTGGGCCTGATCTGGGGCTTGGTGTAATGCTGGAACCTCCAGGTCAACCTCTGATGGGGAACCCTGCTGGCTAAGACACAACACCACCCAGATGAGCCACTACGTCCCACTGGGGACCTTCATGGCTCCAGCTGAGCCCTTGCCAGAGCTTCAGTGTGTCTTGCACCTCTGTTCTTTCTTAGTCCTGTTCTCCTGGCTTGCTCTCCAGTAGCAGAGGATTGAACCTTCCCACGATTCCGTCTCCTCCTCCCCCAGGTCCTTCCCAAGCAATCTGAGACTTCATCGCCTTGTTTGCCTTTGCTCTGTCCTCTTCATACCTCTTCTGGCTCTGGGAGACCAGGGAAGAGGGGAGCTGGTCACAGCAGGAGGGAAAGACCCCTTGGCTTCTTCAGCAACCTACCTCAGCTCTGCCTCTTGACACCCCCTCTCCCCCTCTCCAGCCTCTGCTTCTGCTTCTGAACTGCTCTCTGCCACAGAGTCTCCCTGCTCACTAAACCCTGTTACCTCTTCAGCTTCCAACACCTCTTCCTCCCAGGCTTCTCCCTCTGACCACTCATTGTCATCCCACCGCCACTCCCCAGGTTCTGCAAATTTCTTTCTTTTGGGGGTTCCCCAGCTGGTTCCCACCACTCCTCCCACCAATCCATGACAAGCACTGTGCTCTTGCTTTCCTCTCCATTTCAGAAACATTCAGTGCTATCCTGACATCCGTCGACGCAACCCACCTTGGCATGGGGGGCATTGCTATGCTGACCCTGAGTGACGCGGAGAACAACCTGCATTTTGTCCTTGTCACCAAAGGGCTTCTGGAGCCGGTGGAGAAAAGTGAGCAAGGGGCAGAAGTTCAGGGGGTTGTGGGGCAGATGCAGCCAGGTGCCTGAGCTTGGCCCAGCCAGGGGAGATGAACAGACAAGACAGGTCTGATGGGTAAAAGCTGGGCTTGTGTCAGAGAGAAGTGAGTTCAACTCCCACAACAGCCAGGGACTAAATTATATCTCCTTCTGGGTGTTACAAACTGTTGACCACAGTTCCTTGTCTCTGAAACAATAGCAAAATAGCAATTCGTGTTTGTCGAACCTTAATGAAGATTAGGGCTGGTTCTGTGTTTGAGGGTGCCTGGACAAAGTGCCCTCAGTAGGGGGCCCTAGTGTGCTGCCTTCCCCACCCAGTTGGCCCTCCAGAGGACTTACAGTGGCCCTCTGTGGGTCCCAACAGCAGGCCGGGACCTCTCACCATCTGGGGAGGTCAATCAATCAATTTATTGCGCATAGCCAAAGGCCTTTACAATGTACAGCAGAGGGCAAGGCAAGGCTTTCCTCTGAAATCACATGACATACCCTATAAAACGTTTACAGCATAAATTTTTTTAGAGAGCATTGCTATATCCAGAATGGAGTTTCTTAGCTGCCAGAGCAAATTTGGCTATCAGTTGTGTAATCTGTTGATCTTTACTAGCTAGGAGCTCGACTGTCACCTCCTGGGGGGATCGGTCTGAGAGGCAAGTCAAGAGCAGGTGACAAAAAAAATTCTCTGGGCAGTGAATATAAGGGCAAAGCGGCAGGTAATGCATGACACCCTCAACCTGATTGCATCCATAAATGCACAAGTGTTCCCTCTGGGAAGGTGTGAAGGGGGACCCAACAGTGCAGACAGAAGCACTGGGGCCAGACCTTCCTCCCACCTCCAGTGCATAGTTGTGCCATTGCATCCCTGGGAGAAGAAACGCTGTGATGGGGCAAGTCTAGCTTCATATACCCGGCACTCCACTCTGCACCAGGTAAATAAAATGGAGGCCCCAGTGAAGTCCACTTTGGCCAAGGCGGGTCTTGAGTGTCCACTGCTGGCTGGACAACCTGTCCTTTAACCCCAGTCATGCCTCTTGAACCCTGATAATGCCTCTTGATTGCCTGGCTGGAAGATAGAGAGGGAGGTACAAATGTCTGTAGAAACAAGCCTGTTTTGGCAAAGGTACCATTTATATCCTTTGCCTCGCTCACCTTTGCCTCTCCCCACTAAGGGCATGTGGCCCCTGGAAAGCTGACCATAGGAGAATTTGGCCCTTGGTTTGAAAAAGGTTCCCCACCCTCGCTGACCTAGTGGGGCAAGGAAACAGGAGTGGGGGTGATGTTGGTCCACAGCGCTGCAAAGAGCAGCATTGACGTGTTTCACCTCTTCCGTCTTCTTTCCCAGAATCCTCCTGGCTCCCCCTGAGGGTGCAGATCCTTCACCAGGACAGGGTCCTGAGGGAGGTGCTGGCCAATGTCTCCTGGCAGGTAAAAACCTCCGTATCTGAACGCTGAGCCAAACTGCTTGCCGCTTCCTCCTTTGCAGACATTACTTGACAGTGTTACTCCTCCTCCTCCCCTTCCCCCTTCCTCTCATTTTGCCACATCAGGACCCCGACTTTGCAGAGGTGCTGTCCGGACTGGCGGCTCGAGAAATGCTGTGGCTGGCGCAAGGGCAGCTGGAGATCACCGCAGAGGTGGAGGGCAGGTTTCACCGTAAAATTGCTGGCCGGATCACTACCAGAAAAAGCTGTGACAGTGAGTTTGGAGGAGGAGGAGGAGGAGGAGGGGCAGAAAACATCACCTGTTGGACTTCTGCCTTCTGCACAGCTGCCCATGCAGCTGAATACAGTGCAGACTCCGGTTGCTGTTGATGGCTTCCACATGTAGATTTGACTCACACCCGTCCTGCCAGCTCTGTAGCCTTACTGGCCTTCTTCTTGCCAGTGTGGTGTAGTGGTTAAGAGTGATGGACTCGTAATCTGGTGAACGGGGTTCGCTTCCCCGCTCGTCCACATGCAGCTGCTGGATGACCTTGGGCTAGTCACACTTCTCTGAAGTCTCTCAGCCTCACTCACCTCACAGAGTGTTTGTTGTGGTGGAGGAAGGGAAAGGAGAATGTTAGCCGCTTTGAGACTCCTTCGGGTAGTGATAAAATGGGATATCAAATCCAAATTCCTCCTCTTCTTCTTCTTGCCCCCAGCCATCCAGAGTGTGCTCTGTGGAGGAGATGCCTTGACGCCCACCCAGACAGGGGCTGTGGGCTCTGCCAAGCTCACGCTGCACGAGAACGGGACTTTGGAGTATCAGGTAGGAAGAAACGTCTGGTGGTATTGCAAAGGCTGGAGCCAACAACATTGATAAATGTCTGTCTCTGTGTGCGCACGCACTGACGCATGCCTGATGCCAGAGCCTGGCAAAACAAGGCACCTGCAGACCCCAGATCAGTTGAAGGGGCCATCTCTATGACAGCCACGCTGCCATCTTGGTTCTTCCTTGATGCAGAAACTGACTTCTCCAGAAGTAGCCTCTGAACTGACATAACCCCATATAGCGTATGACCCAGAATAAAAAAACACCAGGTCGTTCCCACTTTCCTCTGCCCTACCAGTGATTTCAAGCTCCCCCAAACTATTCACATCAGGTTGGCCAGGAAATAAACCAAGCATCTTTACTCACCCCCTGTTCCAAAAAGTGAAACATCTTCATTTATTTTCTAGCCAGTGTGGTGTCGTGGTTAAGAGCGGTAGACTCGTAATCTGGTGAACCGGGTTCGCGTCTCCGCTCCTCCACATGCAGCTGCTGGGTGACCTTGGGCTAGTCACACTTCATTGAAGTCTCTCAGCCCCACTCACCTCACAGAGTGTTTGTTGTGGGGGAGGAAGGGAAAGGAGAATGTTAGCCACTTTGAGACTCCTTCGGGTAGTGATAAAGCGGGATATCAAATCCAAACTCTTCTTCTTCTTCTAGCAAACCCAAATTTTGTAGGAATGCATTTAGTCACTAGGAGATGATATTACTAAATAATATGTTAAGTGAAGGCCACACCTAAGAAAATTGTGTAAGGAAGGACACATAGTTTGAATAATTGGGTTTTGCAGGTCTCGTTGGAGAGTCTTGTCTCTTTTCCACAAATCTGTGAGCCCCCAAACTCTCCCTCTCCCTGCTTCGTCCCACCCCAACAATGTGCTCCTTTTCAGAAAATCACATTTCCTAGAAACTTTTTGTTTGTGTTGGGGAGGGAGAATTCCTCTCCTTCCCCTCTCCCTTCTTGCCCAGCCTTGCCAGGCTAGTAATCCATCTTGGATTAAAATCGGAGCGCCAAAACAGTTTGGCCGTCCTCCGGCTCATCTCGCCTTTGATGCAAACGTTATAAATCCCCAGGCTAATAAGAGGGGTGGGAGGGAGAAGGGTTGGGGTGTGAGCTTCAGGAGTAAGTGGGTGGGGGAAGGAAAAAGAGGGAGGGAGCGGAGTTTGAGCTGGGAAAGAAGGCGCAGGAGGGGGAATTCTTTTACAGTTTGGATTAGAATCCAAGCCGCAAGATGATGTTAATGCTTGCCGTTTATTTGAAGCCAGTATTACAAGCCCGTTGAGACTCATTCTTCCAAGCCTTGAAAGAGAAGGGTCTGTTGCGTCACAGCTCCCCATGTTTCTCCACCTTCCAGGCACTGATGGGGTCTTCTTAGGCTATGGCTTATTTCTTTATTTATTAAATTTCTGCCCTGCTGTCCCTCCCAAAAAGCGGAAAACCACTGCAATTTTTTTTAAAAAAAAACCCATTAGGAACATCTGAAAACAATTAAAAAGGGTGTGGCATGCCACATTGCTGTGGCAGGAGAGGATGACAAGTGTGGCGGGGAAGATTCAAGGACAATCAGATAAACATTGAAACATTTCACACCTCTCGTTGAGTTAGTGTACATACTTAAGGTACATATGTAAGAGGCTTGTTTATAGTTATATTTTGGGAATGATTCATGTTCTTCTGTAGCTGCCTTGTTTTATACTTTCTGGACGGCCCTAGAGCATATTCTAAAGCAGTTGTGCTCTGTGTTATAAATCAAGCACTGCTAGGACTTCTTTCTTTTTGTTTTCCAATGTATTTCTTACCAATAAAAAAATCAGTGTGGTGCAAACAAATTAATATTCTGAAAGCGTGGCCCAGGGGAAAAAGTTTGCGAATCTCTGATTTAAACAGTCACATACCCCGCAGCTAATGATTTCAAGGTTGCCATGAATGGTGTATTTCAGCCAACCAATGCCTGGGTGAGCAGGAATGTTTGTAGATGCCTCGTGAATGTTAATAATGAGGGCGGCAGGGAGCCACCACCGAGAAGGACCTGCCGTCACCAACTGGGCAGCAGCAGGGACAGCAGCACCAACAGGGCCTCTGCTGCCATTTGTAGATGGTTAATATTGGGGGTAGCACTCTTTGAGGTATTTGGGCCCCAATACATTCAGGGCTTTGTACACTTGTACTAACACCTTGATTTGAACTTGGCAACTTGCTGATGGCTAGTGTAGCACTTTCTGGACCAGTCTAGCAAGTTGCAGTCCACACTACTTGCAGCCTCCAGACCATCTTACCTTTTCCTGCATTGTATGGAATTGGACTCTTCAATTCTATGGTTCTAAGTCTCCTGTGAAGATCTAGTCGCTTCTTCTGGGCTGTGCTCTCATCCCGCAGGTCCAGGTGGCAGGAACAAGAAGCGAAGTGATCGGCGTCACGCTGGAGACCAAACCTCGCAGAAGGAATAAGCGCAACATCGTGTTCGACATGACACCCAGCTACGAGGACGGAATGGTGAGCGTTTGCGTGGATCAGAGAGAGATGCAGAAGGTTCTGGAGCAGTGGTTCTCAAACTGGGTGGTGCCACCACCCAGCAGGCAGTGGGATTCCCTGGCGGCAGAGGGTGCTGGCCATGAAAATCTAGCATCCCTGGATTAAGTTCACCCATTGGGTTGAATTAATCCAACTCAATAGCTGGGACTGCTGAATCGGCAGAGCAGGAGACTCTTGATCTCAGAGTCGCGGGTTTGAGCTCCACGTTGGACAGAAGATCCCTGCATTGCAGGGGGTTGGACTGGATGACCTTCGTAGTTCCTCCAACTCTACAATACAATACTATGATTCTATCTGGATTTTGAACATATTTGCAATTAATTGTTCCTGCTTTGAATTTTATTGAATTATTATTTTCCTTAGTGGGTCATGCAATTCTGAATAATGCTTTTTATAGGGCAGGGGCCACTGGGGAAGGGTTTGTGGAACCAAGAGGACAGTGGTCCAAAAAAGCTTAGGAGCCATTGCTCTAGAGAAATTGGTGGTTGAGCCACTTTCCACTACAGTCGAGCCTTGGAAGTCGAATGGCTTAGTTCCCAAACATTTTGGCACCCGAACATTGCAACCCCAGAAGTGACTTTTCCGGTTTGTAAACTAAGGTATTTTTCGCTCTATAACACGCACCCGACCATAACACGCACATAGTTTCTAGAGGAGGAAAATCCGTAGGCATGCCACCCGTAGGCATTCCCTCCATAACACGCACAGACATTTCCCCTTACTTTTTAGGAGGAAAAAAGTGAGTGTTATGGTGCAAAAAATACGGTATTTTTGGAAGCCGAACTTCCGACGGGGCTTCCGTGGCTTCAGATTGGCTGTAGGAGCTTACTGAAGCCAATCAGAAGCCGCGCTTTGGTTTCCGAACATTTTGGAAGTCGAACGGATTTCCGGAATGGATTCTGTTCAACTTCCAAGGTACGACTGTATGTGTTAGCTTTTTGCCCTTAGTTGCTTATTGTGAAGGCCTTTGGCTATACAGTAAATTGAATTGGGTATAATGTGTTGGCCATCATTAGTGACTTCAGATGTAAAATATATATTCCAAATTGGAGCAAATGTCAAATTCTGTGCACAGGTCATGATTGACCATGTTTCACCATTCTGTGTGTCTGTGTGTGTGTTTTTATTTCCTCTTGAACCATGCACCTTTGTTCAGGCCAGCGGGACCTGGGAGCAAGCAAATGGGCGTGACGCCCACACGTTGCTGCAGAACGAGCTCTTCCTGAATGTGGCCACCAGGGATTTTGAAGAAGGGGAGCTGCGTGGGCAGATCAGCAGCCTCCTGTATGGTGGACTGCCAGCACGGCATGAAGGTACCAGTGTGGAGAGAATGTGTCTGTGAGGAGCTGAGCCGCCCACCAGGCCTGCTGACTAGTTGGGCTAGAACAACAGAGTCTTTGCCTAGTCCTTTTAGTTCTTGGATTGGGCAGAAGCCTGTGACCAAACCAAGAGAAGGCAAGGGTGGTGGTAGGTGCCAGAGACTGGAGTTCAACATCTGGAGGAACACAGGGTCTGGAAACCAAGCCTTATGAGGAATGGTTGAGGCAGTTAGATATGTTTAGACTGGAGAAGAGGACATCTTCAACTATCTGAAGGGCTGTCACTTGGAAAGTGGAGCAAGCTTGCTGTCTCTTGCTCCAAAGGGGAGGACCCAAACCAATGGCTCCTACTATACATTAGGAAGACCACCTGAATGAAGCTTGCAGACCACTGGTGGTCCATGGACCACAGTCTGGGAACCCATTCATAGACAGAGGCAGGCAAGCGCTGCCCACTGTTGGCTTAAATGTTCTGCATGAATTCAAAGCCCAGCCAAGTTTGGGATCCAAACATGCTGAATTTTCAGGTTTGGAAAATGCAGTTTAGAGGGGAAGAACTGTTTGATCTGCAGCCAGACAAATAGGCTGTTAAGTGTGAGCTACAGCTCTCGTGTCCCCAAGCCCTCCAACACCCCCATGCCTTGCTGCCCACCTTAGAGTTGCCAGGTGACAATGTGGCAGTGACAGTAGGCGCCACAGCTGGCAGAGTCCCCCTTCCATGCAACTGTAAAAAGGTAAAGCAGCCCTGTCAGAATCAAGACTTTGCTCCCTGACTCTCAGTCCCCAGCCTTTGCCTGCCCACTTCCGCCCACCTCAAAACAACTCACAGTCCCTCCTGGGGTTAGGACCAGGCTCACTTTGTTCTTGGCTTCTCCCTTTCCATCCCCGCCCCCCAGAACATGCCTTCACCACTTTCCCCCTCAAATTCCTCCTTTTCACCAGAATGCCTATTCAGCCCTGTCTCGTCTTAACACGGCTGTCTCCCGCTTTGGGTTCTATGTGAGGTGGTTTGAATCCCAGCCAAACTGCTGATTCCTCTTTTCCTCGCACAAATTGGACTGCAGACTTTCTGACTACTCTGCACCTCTCTGGCCCTCCATTGGAATGTTGAGTTTTGTTAACATTCCGCAGCATCACCCTGACTCAGCCGATTGGTTTTAGTCTCTTTGCGGACATTATCTCGCCAAATTCAGATTTTGAAAAATTCCTCCAAAGCCCAAGATGACACAAGAGGCTTGTGATGCCTTAAAAACCAAGAAGCCTATTAAGATGCATTTGGCATGTGGCAGTGGACCAGCCCCTGAGCATATAACCCTTGGCTTTTGTGCTACAGAGCTTCCTGTCCCACTGGCCGGCCAATTTGTGTCCCCTCCTGTGCGCACTGGATCTGCTGGGCATGCCTGGGTATCACTGGACGACCACTGCCACCTGCACTACGAGATCATAGTTGCTGGCCTTGGCAAGGCGGACGACGGCACCGTCAGTGCTCACCTCCATGGCTTTGCGGAGCTGGGCGAGCTCCGGGAGAGCAGTCTGCGGGAGCACAAGCGACTGCTGCGGGGCTTCTATGGCACAGAGGTAAGGGGAAGGCCGGTCGCTCAGGGGTGGAGCATGTGCATTGCACGCAAAAGCCCCCAGGCTCAGTCCCTGGCAGCTCCAGGTATGCTGCGTTAGCAGCACAGAAGCGAGCTCCCTGGGGTGCAAGCCTTGGCAGTGTGTCTGGAGGTCCTGGGCTGCCCAGCTGACAAGACCCCCTCCTTGGCCTTGCTGATGTGGTCCAAAGGAAAGGAAAGCAAGACGTTTGGCACCAGCTTGGCTGCAGCAGTTGCCACAAAGAGGCATGCAAGGCACCATCCAACCGTCTTAGGGTCTCCTCTCCCGATTTGTACAGAGTTGGCTCCTAAGCCTTTTCTTCTTCCAAATATGTGGCCTGGGCCAGTTTGGCCTCTTCCCTTTTTTGCTTGCCATAATATTCTTCTTGGGAGGCAAAGGGTGCATTCTCCCAAAGGCCCTTAGCTGCCTGGCCAGTGACGGAGGCCAGAGTTTGCCTGCCTGGGTGTGGACACAAAGGGGAGTGGCAAGAAGGGGCCTAAGAGACTAGGATTGGGACCGATGCCTTTGCCTGATGGGGTTCTCCTTCTCACCTAGGCTCAAGGAGTAGTGAAAGACCTGGATGAGGAGCTCCTCCGCCATTTGGCTCAGGGCACAGCCTTCCTGCAAGTCAGCACTAAAGCGAACCCACGAGGGGAGATGCGGGGCAAGGTCAGTCGTGGTCACTCTGCTGTTTCTCTCGGGATTTTCTTGGGTTCCTCCAGACAGCCTGCTTCTTGAGCATTTATCCTGGTTTGCTTGCACAAAGCTTATGCGGAGGTTAAACTATGTCCTGCCTTTACTGCAGAGTTGCTCTGTTTTTCTTTTGCAGGGAGGTTACACAATAATAAGCCTCCATCCTGAATTCATCCTGATCTTCTTGTGCAGTGGTTCCACAACTACCCATTAAATCACACACTTTTCAATGCATCTGCCTGTAGGCTCTGCTTTTCCAGGGATCATGCAAACCTTTGAGCATGTGAGGAGTGCTTTTTCTACTCTGCTAAGTTCTGACTCACAAGCAGCCTCCAACAATATTTGGAATTAAGAGAATTTTCAAAATCAAATTTCCAGGGAGGCCTGAGTCTCACTGCCCATTACAAATTAGCCACTGCAGGTACACAGAAGCATTCCAACTGTTTTTGCACCCTCAAGTTGCCACATGCGCAATAAGTTGATAATATCACTGGGGTGCCACAAGGATTGCTGAGATTATGTATGCGGATCATTTTGCACATTTAGAATGCACTACAAAAATACTCTAGCAGAACAAAATACTCTCATCTTTCCTAGTATGCTGACCTTTGTACAACTGTTCAGTGTTTGTAGTGGTTAAAACCTCAGGCCCAAACCTCTCCCCAGACTCCATCGCTGCAGACAGTTTTTTCCTCAGCTTGGCTCCTTTCCAGTATCAGAGCCAAGCTGAGGTAAAAAAGGGGGACGGGAAGAGGGAGGGTTTGGCTTCTCTCACTCTTGCTGTCAGTAATAATAATTTTAATGGGAAATTTGTATTACATTTGATGTAATTTGGCACTGATTTGTTAGAAATTCGAAAAACTATTAAATATCATTTGGCAGCAACTACAACAATAATTTTTAAAGAGCCGACAGTTCCTTTGTATATGAATAAGTCTGCACCCTTGAATGGCAAACATGGCTGCCCCTGTTTCACCCTCAAACATCATCACCTGGGGAGCTGTAAACTATCCCCAGAGTCCTTTAACTCTCCACAAAAATTGCTCAGAGGTTTGTCCCTACCAGGAACCTCCAAATTGCCTCATTTAGGTTCATAGAGGGGTGAGGCGTGCCCCAGAAAACCTTGTCAAAGTGTTTTTCGTTCTGAAACTTGAAATACCTCAGGAGCTCCAAATTTGCCCTTTTAGACAAATTCAGCAGCATCTTGAGGCAAAGCAGGTTATTGTTTCTCATTTCAGTTTTTACAAACTGTTCTCTGCTTTCTCCAAAGATGGCAACTGCCCATGTAATTTTTTTCTCCCACGGGAGAGTGAGAGCAGATACTCGCATTTTTGTGAAGTTGTAGCAGCAGGGTGGGGCTGGCCGATCCTGTCACAAAATGGCGCCAGCCGAACCTTTCTTATCTATGTGTAGCGCTATAAATAAAGTAGAAGATCATCTGCCTGACCTGATCCACTTGAGGCCGAGCTGAATTTGCGGATATTCCTTGCCAGGATAGATTCTTGAAACTCTCCCTCCCTCCCAAGGACATTTTGGATAATGGTTTGAAAGACCAGAGCTCCAGAAGGCCTTCTAAACTGACAGTGGCTGAGGTCACAGAGAGAGAGAGTTTCCAAAATTATTCTCTGTCCCTTAGCTGGTGGAGAAATTTAGAAGTGTGGCTAGGTGCCAGACCCTGATGCTTGCCAAGATCTTAAATTCTACACTTAACATAAGGATTTTTGCATTCTTAGCAACTGCTCACTGCAGGGTTTCTTCTCTGAAAGAGGCTTGCTGCTTTCAACTCCAGCGTGGCAGGCAGAAATTCAGCAGGTGAAGCTTTTCTTGACCTGGCGGTTGAAATGATGGAGAATGTTGATCTTGCTGAAATGGTGATCTTGGTTGATCTTGCTGAAACCCGGTGTGCAAGTACTCCTGGTACCGTACATGAAAATGTAAACAGGTCTCAACCCGGTTTTACATTTGTCGTGTGACCCTGGTGGTGAAGTCAGCTGCATTGCCAGGAAGACCTTGCCACCATTGCTTCCCCTCACTGTGGCGTGAAGGCAGGGCTGAACTGACCTGCAGTTACTTGCCAGCCGTTTTTCAGTGCTAACTCCCCTGATGCCTTCACCGGGGAAATTGGTTAGGGAGATGTTTGACAGACTCTCATCTGCCTCAGCTTGCCTCTTCTGGGCCGGTGGCCAGCATTGATGATGGATTCCCAGAAGCCATGCTTGGCTGGGAGCCTGCTGGCTGTTTTGGTGTCAGGAACATGTACTTCCCTCCAATTGCCTTCTGAACCTTGCTGGGGCTTCTTCCCGGGTGGAGATGTGTTGAGGGTCACCTGCCCTGCAGGGGTTTTGCAGGGCATCTTCTACACACGTCAACAAGGCAGGTCAACTGGGCTTGGATTCAAGGGTGGCTGGATTCATGAGATGGATGCAAAAATTGCAGTGTGGAGGGAGAGAGTTCATTAGCATGGCATGCAAGAGTGCATCCAGATTTTTTTGCAAACAGAGGTTGCTGTGCCTTCTCCCCTCCCCTGTGCACCCGTGTCAGAGTGAGCCCATCTTCCTTAATGCCAAGCACAGCATTCTGCAAATCGGATGCTAATTTCAGTCAACGATCTTGAAACTCCTCTCATACTTCAATTGGGCTGCCTACATTTTAAGTTTCATTTTTAGATGTGCAGTTAATGTTGAGGTGGCTGTACTTTTTTTTTTTAAGTCAGTGACCTTCACAGATAACTACTAAACCCTATTTAAAACTACTGCGGAACCGCACCATATGTTTAAAGCACATGAGTTCCCCCAAAGAATCCTGGGAACTGTCGTTTCTTCTTAGCTATGTCTGTGTTTGTATGAGTTATGTGTGTTTTGTTTGTGTTTGTATTGATTCTTGTGAGCCGCCTTGAGTCCCGGTTCTGGAGGAAGAAGTGGAATATAAATAAATAATTTGCATAACATTGTCTGCACTGCTATCCGTTTCCAAATCCAGTGTGCCATCTCTGACAGTCGCTGTTCCCTTAGGTACACATTCCCAACCGCTGCGAGGTGGGCGGCATTCGGCTGGCTCCAGAGGACCCCGAGGATGAGCTTCCAGGGGACCCAAACCCCAGGGACCCCGAAGAGCTGAAGAAAGACCCCAGCTCCTGCTACTTTGAAGGGCAGCACCGGCCCCATGGCTCCCGCTGGGCCCCAGAGTATGACAAGAAATGCTCCGTATGCAGCTGCCAGGTGAGCGGAAAGGCGGGGCCACCTCCCGGAAGACTGTAAGCATCCAAAAAATAATAATAATTAGGGTGCAAGTTTTGTACAAACAGGAAGGTGTTTGTGTCCCCCCCCCAAATCCCACTACAGCAGCCTTTGCCAACTTGGAGCTCCCCAGAGATAGCTGGACTCCATTTGTCATGGATGCTTTAGCTGAGATTCCTGCACTGCAGGGGGTTGGACTTTCCAACTCTACAATTCTATGATTTTCATCAGCCCCAGCCTGAATGGCCAAGG